>NC_056749.1:715761105-715946105 GCF_019279795.1 Protopterus annectens
CAGCCACCATTAATTTTGCTTCTTTTTGTCCTTACTTGATATCATCCCCATTACCCTAATCATCATTAATAATGTTTTACTTCCTTTTCCTTTAATCCCATAAATGCCTTCTTCCATTGTATAATTGTATAATTCAGTTTATGTTCTAGTCTTTTTTGCATTATCTATATAAATAACATAGAATCACTATTGCTCATCATTGCTGGCCTCCAAGTTTTAATTTCATTTTCTTTCCTTTTTTCCATATAAATCACATAACCCCTACACTTTTCAACATAAAAAAACATCAGTTAACCATTCATTAAATATTTCTACCAAAATTCCTTTCGGTCTTTATATCAAATTCTTATACATTAAATCTCCTACACCATCTGGTCCTGCTGCTTTATTTCCTTTATTAGATTCTCTAAATCCATAAATGTAATTGATTTTTCTAATTTTTTATTAATTTCTTCTGTAAACTGCTTCATTCTCCAATTATGTTTTCTTTATCTCTTTTTTCACCATTCCTTTAACATATTGCACTGCAATATTCATAATATTCCTTTGTTCTCTTTTAACTTTTCCGTCTTCATTTTATTTCCCTCACTATGCCATTATCTTCCTTTAATCTTTTACTCAAATATGGTGATTCAGCTTCCCTTTTCATTGCAAAAATATTTTTATTTTATACAATAAATCTTTATTTTTACAACCAAGAAAAGTACAAAACTGGTGATGCTGGTAAACTGCACTTCCAAAAAATAATCCAAATACATAAAAAGTAAAGGAAGCAACAGACCACGGCTGTAGCGAGTGCAAAATAGTTTAATCCACAATGAACATAGAATGGTGAACGCTTTCGTGTGCCAAGCCACTTCATCAGACATTGAAACAAAGTATAAAATTCCTTTATATATCATCCTACACTCACTAATTGGGATCCCACCTTAATTTAAAGTCACGGGTCATTCCATGTGCAAATGAAAGACAGCATATAAAAACAGTACATAAAGCAGCATATAAAAAAACAACACATTTAAAAACATGAACCAACATTTGTCTGATGAAATGGCTTGGCCCACGAAAGTGCTCACCATTCTATGTTCGTTGTGGATTAAACTATTTTGCACTCTCTACAGCCGTGGTCTGTTGCTTCCTCTACTTTTTATGCATTTGGATTATTTTTTGGAAGTGCAGTTTACCAGCATCACCTGTTTTGTACTTTTCTTGGTTGCATTTTGTTACAAGTGGTGCTTGGACATGGCAGAACATAATCTCTCAGTGGAAGGGCCTGAACAGGCTAATATTTTAAGAGGAGGGAATGACCAAGACCTGGGACACCTAAGAAGGTTTGTGGAGATTACAGAGAATCCTTTGCTTAATCAAGAAATGACTGTCAGTATGGCATTTCTGATATCAACAATGAGTGATGCTGTGACTTTGAAGAAAATGTGTCTTAAATTGGATAGTGATTTGCGTAAATTCAAATGCCTGCAGTCACAGAGACTTTATTTTGAAGCATGTCTGCAATTAAATATTGTCCCTCATGGCCTGCATGTTCTAAATATGCCAGCATATGGTACTTTGTATCCAGATTTTTTGGCAAGGTGGTGGTGTATTAACATAGAATCAAGCTGCAAATACATGCAATTGCTCATTGATTACTTTAAGCCTGAGGAGGCTCAACTTTCAGACAATGTCTATAAGAAAAACTGAAAAGCCGTGGACAGCGAAAGAAAGCCAAAAAGTGGATTTATTTTTAAGCTCTTTTCGTCAGCACATATAAAGCTGACTTCTTCAGAAACAGAACCACTGACAACATGAGCATTTAAAAAGGCTGAACAATCAGCCTACGTCATGCAATTAACTTCATTGATACAATTTAAAAAATGTTTTAAAAAGTTTTAAAGTGACAAGAGCCGTAATTGGTGACAAGTATAAGACACAAGAGGAACTGTATGAACGCTTTCCCAGTAACCTGGTTGACATCAAACTTGACAATTTGATTGAAACAGTTGAAGTATATGAGCAACAACTGCTTGCCTATAAGAAAAAGAAAATTCTGAGGGACAAGAAGGATTTCCTGAATGGGCGGGTGTTCGCTTGGCCTAGAGAGCGGAATGGCCCTGATGCCACTTATAGAAACCAACAGCATTCAACCATAGTTCCACATTGGAATCCAAAAACGTACCACGGAGCCCTTGTACCAGCAACAACAAGTAGGTAGTCTTAACGAATTTATTTATCACAAACGTTTTCGCCGCACAAAGGTGCAGCTTCCTCAGAGAAAACAAATTAACAATGAGGTAAAGTCGCCCCTTTATACAAAGCAAAAGGGAAATGACAACATGATAAGGTGAAACTCATTGTAGTAATTGGTAAACAAGTAGAAGCCTTCACAAGAACAACTTGTTCCTCAAAGAGAAAATGCAAACATTAATTCATGTTAGTAATAAGCATTTCAAAGTGTGGAATGTTACCAAAGAAATAAACATAAAATTTAAAATGACATATTTAAAATACTTAAAATATGTGAAAGAAATCATAACGTTAAGTAAAAATTCAACATAAAGTCATTCAAATAGCAACTCATAAAAAGTAAGTATAATATGCAGTAATGGATTAAATCTTAGTAAAAAGTAATGGTAATCCATTATAAGTATGAACCATAATGAGCAACTGTGTACCTTAAAGATATTATTGTATAAACAACAATAATAACTAAAATCTAGGTAATATTTAACATGAGAGGTGCTACAACAAGGCCGTCACATGAAGTCAGAAACAAAAAATTTTGTATATTTTAAAAGTCTTTATGTATGCATAAGAAAGTAATATCTACAAGGGGTACTACCTTAAATGGCTCCTCATGAGGGCTATTTTGCAGTACCCCTTGTAGATATTCTTACTCTTGCATACAAAGACTTTTAAAATATACAAAATTTTTGTTTCTGACTTCATGTGACGGCCTTGTTGTAGCACCTCTCATGTTAAATATTACCTAGATTTTAGTTATTATTGTTGTATACAATAATATCTTTAAGGTACACAGTTGCTCATTATGGTTCATACTTATAATGGATTACCATTACTTTTTACTAAGATTTAATCCATTACTGCATATTATACTTACTTTTATGAGTTGCTATTTGAATGACTTTTATGTTGAATTTTACTTTAACGTTATGATTTCTTTCACATATTTTAAGTATTTTAAATATGTCATTTTAAATTTTATGTTTATTTCTTTGGTAACATTCCACACTTTGAAATGCTTATTACTAACATGAATTAATGTTTGCATTTTCTCTTTGAGGAACAAGTTGTTCTTGTGAAGGCTTCTACTTGTTTACCAATTACTACAATGAGTTTTACCTTATCATGTTGTCATTTCCCTTTTGCTTTGTATAAAAGGGCGTGCACTTTTACCATTGTTAATTTGTTTTCTGAGGAAGCTGCACCTTTGTGCGAAAACGCTTGTGATAAATAAATTAAAGACTACCTACTTGTTGTTGCTGGTACAACTCCGGTAATTTTGGATTCCAGTTGTTCTTGTCTTTTGCATTTGATAGTTCCACATTGGGTAGATGATCAGATGAATGAAGGTATGACATCAGATGCAAGCACACCACTCGCACAAGATAGAGCCAACAATGCTGTAGGGAGCGCTGCTCTTATGCAGGAAGGAGTAGGAACAAGTACCATTTCCAATGCACTTTGCCCTGAAGTTGGGCGCTCTGATGTTAGTGACAAAAATATAATTGACGCACCTACCACCTTTAATGGAGCATGCAGCAAGTATAGTGAAGTAACCATGCATACACACACCACACAGCCATTACAGGACTTGAATGCCACTGTTTTAACCACTCCATATCCCACACGACAAGCTCCTTTTCGCTACCGTTTACAAAGCAGAGGCCGCATGAAATGGAAAATGCCCCAGGAGGAGGAGCAGCAGCAATCGATGACCATCAAAAAGATGCGGCAGCAAGGGGGCAGACTCTAGTTTGGAATATTTCACGGAGGGCTCTCACTGAGGCTGAAGATAGTTTGCTGAGTAAAGGTATGTCATTTATATCTGCTAACAAAATGACAGTGACTGACAACATCCTGGAACTGAAAGCCTTCACACGTAATATAATGTTGAAAATGTAGTTTGGTAAAACTGTGAATGACCAGATTGATGTAAATGTTTTTAAGAAACCTAGTGGGTTCATTCCTACTAATAGTGCAATACTTGATGCTTTGACAGGGCATGTGTTAGAGATATTTATCATTTATACAATAGTGATTCTAGTGGCAGATACTTTAATAATTTAAGTAAAGAAGAAAGAATAGCTTTAGAGTACTTGCACAATAATATTTCCATTTCTATAAGACCAGCGGACAAAGGGGGATCTATGGTGGTAATGGATTACTCCTATTATAGGAACACCATGCTCAACACGTTGAATGATACAAAGTTTTATCGTAAAGTGGATTTTCAACAGGTACAGAGGTGCAATGACTCTATATATAATGCTGTATTTGAATGTCTACAGTGCAATGTTATTAGCATTGATTTATTTAATTATTTTATTGTTGAACGTCCTGTGGTACCTATAATGCAGGGTCTTCCTAAAATTCACAAAAATCCCCTGGAACCACCAATGAGACCCATTGTGTCAGGGAGGGGCTGGTCTACGGAAACACTATTTATCTACGTAGAGAGACACATGAAACCTGTCCTGAGGAGAAATTCTATTATTTTGTTAGATACAGAAAATTCCTTGAGAGATCTATATTCATTCATTAATATGTATGTGAGTGATGATAGGTTGTTGCTCATTACCATGGATGTGCAGTCGTTGTTTACTGTTATTCCCAACCAGGTGGGGGTTGAATATTTTAAGGAATACCTGCTGGAAGATGGGCTGTACAATGGGCAATGTGTTGATTTCTTTATCTCTTCTAATGGAGCTCATTTTGGAAAATAATTTATTTTTGTTTGAAGGCACACTGTACAAGCAGTTGGATGGCATGGCCACGGGAACTTCCTGTGCCAATGGCTACACCAATACTGTTATGCCCCGTTGGGAGAAGGAATTTCTACTGGGAGAATATGGCAAACGCTTGAAATTCTATAGGAGGTTTGTAGATGACCTCTTTATTTTGTGGGAGGGGGATGAGTCTACTTTTGCCCCACTTTTTTTCACATTTGAATAGATGCACCAGTTTCCTGAGGTTCACCATGAAGAGCTCTTTCAGTACAGTTAACTTTCTGGATGTGAAGGTTATACAGAAGGATGATGGACAATTTAAAAGAGAAATGCACAGAAAGGATTGCTATGGAAATAGTTATTTACACAGAAAGGGCATGCATCCCCAACACATTTTTAAGAACATTGTGAGGGGGAAGGGACTGAGGACTTCTAGGTTGACAGACGATCAGGATAGATTTTAAAGTGAGTTGGGTGATCTGGGAATGAGGTTCTCACAGAGGGGTTATGCCCCCACTGAACTTCAGGACACCCTGAGGGGTGTAATAGAATGTAGGAGCACAGAGGGTAGAGCATAATTCTCTGATGGTGATTGGCCAGTGTGAAGGGTAGGGACTATGGATGGACAAATGAGAATGTCAGTAACATAAAGCTTCTACAAAACATTTTTCACAGGATTTGGAACATCCTGTGTGCTGATGATGTTATTAAAGGTCTAGTAGGTGATACCCCAAAGTTTATTTATAAAAATAAAAAGAACTTGAAAAGGATCCTATGTGGACCTAGGTCACAATATGGCCTGGCTAAGGATCCTGTTAGTGGGGGTAAAGGTGGTACCATTTCCTGTAAAGCCTGCAGTTTCTGTATGTATATAGATTGTAGTGGAGAATTCAAGCATCCTGATATGGATAGAGTGTTTAAGTTTAAACTCTCTGCAAATTGTAATAGTACAAACATTGTGTACTTGGCCCATTGTGTGGCCTGTGTGTCATTCTATGTAGGGATGACGACCAGGAGGTTGAGAGATCGCATGCAGGAGCACTCCTATGATATAAGGAGGAAGGCAGAGACGAATGCCTTAGCTAGACATGTAGGAACCTTTGGTGATACACATAGGTTCACCTTCATGGCCATTAACAGAATTGTGGATAACCTCAGGGTGGGTGATGTGAAACTGAAAGTTGAGACAAAAGAACTCGAATGGATTGTGAGACTTAGAGCCAGTATGGGCAGGGGGCTTAATGACAAAATGAACATCAAGCCCATTCTCCTGGGAAGAGACTTGTTAAAGTGAAACATTAATATATCTTTGGTGTGCTTTAGTTTTTAAAAATGTTGGTTCATGTTTTTAAATGTGCTGTTTTTTATATGCTGCTTTAAATACTGTACTTCATTTGCACATGGAATGACCTGTGACTTTAAATTAAGGTGGGATCCCAATTAGTGAGTGTAGGATGATATATAAAGGAATTTTATACTTTGTTTCAATGTCTGATGAAGTGGCTTGGCCCACAAAAGTGTTCACCATTCTATGTTCGCTGTGGATTAAACTATTTTGCACTCGCTACAGCTGTGGTCTGTTGCTTCCTTTACTTTTTATGCAAATCTTTATTTTACTTGATAAATCTCTTCTCCTTTTTGAAATATTCCATTTCCTTCTTCTCCAGATTGTATAGAACAGATTTTTGTGTTTCTCTGATTTCCTTTTTTATCTGTTTGTCTTTTTTCTACTTTCCCAAATTAAATACATTCTTTTATATTTCTCTTTAAATATTATCCACCATTCTCTCATAGTACAGTGATCTTTCCATAACGTTATTATATCTTTTCTACCTTTCTTATTCCACTCATTATCATTAATTCTCTTTATTCCCCTCTGAATTTGTATATGTTCTTTATTTTCTTCTATTTCTATTCATACCACAAAATGTTCCAGAAAACTGGTTTCTACTGCATCTTCTATCACTATTTTTAAAGATTTAGATATCAAGAAATGATCTATTTCTGTTTTCAGTTTTCATCTGTTATATGTACTTTTATTTAAGTTCCATAACTCTAAATTCCTACATTTCTTATCCCTTCAATTATTTTATCTGATCTCTCTTTTTGTTTTTTATCATCTCAAGTCACAATTAAAATCACCTGTTATTATTATGTCCATATTTACTATAACATAGTTTAGCATGTCTTGAAATAATTTGCCTCTTTCTTTACATATCATGCAAGCATATATTGCTCCAAGTCTGTAAATTTTTCTTCCAACCTAAAGTCAAGTACTGTTAATCTTCCTAATTTAACTCAAGCATAATCCAGAATTTTTATTCCCGTTCTATATAATATAGCAATCCCTGAATATGTCTCTTTACCCAAATGACATATTATACCTCCTACCATAAAGTCTCTGTCTGTTGTATGTCTTCTTTATTTAAATCGCTAACATCATCTAATACTATTAAAGCCACCTGACACATATTACACCATTCTATCAGCCCAATTCTTCTTACTACATTCTTCATACTATTGACACTGATAAATAAACTTATAAGATTGTTTGATTCCCTTCTTCTTAATTTGCAATAATTATTTATTTATCCATTCATTTATTTTTTTCTTTCAAACTTACATCTTGAAATTTTCTTTTCCTGTCTTTAACTCTTTTCTCAATCATACTTTTCTTTTTAACAATTTTCCCATGTATATCTTCTCTGTCACTAACTTCTGATCCACTTTCTCTCTGCCCTTCCCCTTTTTGTTTATTAATAGCATTTTATTTTTGATTAGTATTATTACTCTTCCTTTTGCTTTAGTGTTCTGTATGAAGGTTTTCTCCCCGGGCCTCTTGTGAAAATGGGCTCATACTCAGTCACACTAACCCAGTTAACGAATGTCAAAATAAAAATAAATAAATAAAGTGTTTTTAACATTGTATTAAGTTTATATTTTCTCTATGAAATCAAAAGACATCAGTAGCAAAAGTACAAATCTTATGGTGTAGATTATATTTTTAAATAAAAGCTATGATTTGAGATTTTAAGATATGGTTGAGTTTTGTTATTGAACAGAAAATATCTTCAAGGTCCAAGAGATGTAAAAAAGCTCTATGTTGCCCAGTGGTATTGAAAAATGTATTGCTTTATTTGAGTATACTAATATTGTATGTTTATGCATGTTGTCCAAATAGGAAATACAAATAATGTCAAATGCTTACTCCAGCTATGCTGTCTGACTTCAAATCCCAAAACAAAGAGCGAAGGCAGTGATGGACTTAAAGTTGTAATTTGATTTACTGGACCTTCTAGTAATAAATTCAAGGAAAATGCTATAGTGCATGCCTACTTCTCTGTTGGTTATCTTAATAGCTGGACTTGAAATTTTTGGTGGTAAGCAGGGCCATGTTATGGACTAACAGGCAGAGGACAATACCTTGGAGTTATGTATTTGAAAAGCAAACTTGATGCTGCTGTATGTGAATATTTAATTTCAACTGTGCTCCTTTGAATGAGAGTAAACATCAGACTAATGACCTGGAGTTAGAGCTGGCTCAGGGCACTGGACTCTAGTGTGCTGCCCCCCCTAAAAAAATTGTATGTTATTTATTTAATTTAAAGTTTAAAACTCAACTATTATATTAAAATTCTTAACTTTACATTTTTTTTCCTGTGGCTCAGAACTACAGAGATATTTAAAAAAATCAAATTACTCTGCTCACCTGGTACTCCAAATTAAATGTTAATTTAAATGGTTTAGTAGAATTATTAAATAAAATAAAAATGTAAATATTTATATAAATATATGTAAATATTTGTAAATAAACTTGTGGATTAATCCAGGTGGAGAATAAGCTGAATATGCCTTATTCCAGGTTTTTATGTTTTTTTTTTTTCAGAAATGCAGGAATATTTCTCAAAAAAGTCTCACTGACCTGCCATATGAAGCGGCAATGAAATGTTCTTATTGGCTTAGACTGCATCACATGACTGAGGCAGACTGAGACAATGTAAAAGGGATGGATGCTGATGCATGAGTGTGGGAGCTATTTATTTTAAGTATACAGCATTTTTTACAAGCACAGCCAGAAAATATACAAGAAGGTGCTTTTTTCTTTTTAATTTAATTTAAGAGTGTGGTGTATGTGTGTGTGTGTGTGTGTGTGTGTGTGTGTGTGTGTGTGTGTGTGTGTGTTTGCATGTACATGCATGTATATATATATATATATATATATATATATATATATATATATATATATATATGTATATATGTATATATATATATATATGTATATGGGGTGAACAGAGCTCTAATCTGTCAAAGAATTCACAGAATGCCCCTTACCTTATTTCAGATTTTGTTTTTCTTCTTGTAAGAATTTATGGTTTTCTGGAAACTACGTGAGAAGTGCATTGTTTAAATGCTGACAGATCTCTGAGTTCCACACAAAGTACCCTTCAAAGAAGCATGCTAAATCAAAACCTACAATTTTCTAAGTATATAAAGACAATATTTGTCCTTAATATTGGTCCTTCATCTGCTTTTACTTTTTAAATGTCTCCTTGCATCTTGAGTTAAGAGATTTAGAGGTATGTGGGAAGGGGGGGTTGCAATGGAAGGTATATTATATTTTGACAGAAGTGAGCTGAGATAATACAATCATGGGTGGCAATCAGTTATGTATTCATGCATAGGGTTTGCAGTGGGTTGCACACTGCATGATTCAGAGAGAAGCAATCTGAAATTAATGTGGCCATTAGTTAAGTATTTATTTATTCATTTGATCACAGTCAGACATCTGAGGTGTACAAATATTAGAATTTGCTAGAATTTATGTAGGTATTTGTGTTGGGTATAGGAGCGTTCTATAAATGAGAGTAACTTTTCTGCTTTCATTGCAGACCTGGTTTGCATCTATGTAACATCAGCAGGAATACTTAACTGGGGCTATTTTTTAAAACAGACATCTGAAGTATGCACAGTCAATAAAGTGTCTCCAGTTTTGGAAGAAAATGTTAATGGCCTGTTATAAAATTTCAGAAGACTCTGTGGAGATGCACACTTTGTCACTCACATGCATCTATTTTGGATTTTTTAACCATAATGAGAAAGTAACAGTGGAAGCAAATAACTTGCCTAAGCTTTGAGGTGTAGCAGGACAATTTATCAGGGGAAAGTCTGTAGATGAACATAGCTGGTCACTTTATACCTACAGCTTCAGTCTATTCATGTAATAAAGTAGATATATCTTGATACACTTACCCAGTTAAGAAAAGAGTGTAATTAGTTTAGCACTGCTTTGTAATATATAGTTCTAACAATATGATTAAATGCTTTCTTATGGAAGATCATGGAGTGTTTGTTATTTTGTTATCCTGTATCAGTTTATTATAAGAATGTTCAAATTACGTTGTGTCTAAAGCCTTTTAGTTTTGATATAAACTTTCTCTCTGATCAGTACATACATAATGAAACATGTTTTTTGTTGATTACCTGGAACAGCTTTGTATCTTTTTATCTATGTTCTAGTTATTGTTAATGTTGTGGGTATAGTTCTTTTTATAATTAAACAGTACTCTGCAAGTGTTATGTCTCAGTTTCTGTGGGCAAACCATCCCTCTTATAGTTTCATTAATAACCCTTCTGCTTTTTGACTGAGAGGTTCGAATGCAAATGTATGTAAATGAACTCTATAGTGGAGAACAGTAAATATGATAGCAAAAATGGAAATAGCATGTCTCACAGGGAACAGGGTAAAATATCTCCAGCAGTTCAGGGAAGGTTCTCCTTCTACATAAACTGACATGGTGAGAACTTCTTAGTTATATTTGTAGGACCCTCCCAGATGGATCATATGGTTTGGTAGAATATGAATCAGTAAATCCTCTAGAGTGGAAAAAGTCAAAGGATCATGCTGAGACCATCAATAAAGCAGAATAGTGGTACTAGAAATGCCTAACTAGAAAGCTTGACTCCATAACAGTGGATAAAGAAGTTTGTTGCACATGTAGAACAGTATTGCAAATGCAGAAAAAATGGCTTCAGTGATCAGGGTGGTCAAAGACAGACCTTGAGAGCACTGCAGGCAGATACTGCTAAAAGGAACACAGTAAAACACAGTCTCAGTCAAGAGGTAGATAGACACTGAAAACCTAATTTCCTCTCTCTACAAGTCATAAAGAAAGTATCAACCTACCATTCCTAGGGTTTGAGAGATAACTAAGTGTCCATCCAATATCATAGGTTCATAGATGTTTACTAGCTAATGACCACAAAGGCCTTTTTAAGCCTAGCCATGCATCCCAAATCTCTGACCAGTTCTGTTACCCTTGATGAGTGTAAGCAGGGACCTAGGAGATTAACCATTTATAGGTTACCTGTGTCCATTACAGACATAGATGCCAAACCAGGGATGAATTTCCTGTTCCCCATCTAATTGTCCAAGTTACACTTAAATTGGGTTAGGGAAGAATTCTGCTTCACAGGGATGGGGAGCCTGTTCCATAGATGGGGTAGTCTTTGGGATATATGCCTGTCTCTGTAGCAGATCCAATTTATATCACAGGCAAGGTTTAAGTCTGTAGAATGGGTAATTCTGGAACTGCTTGTTTTGTGGATATGCAGGAGGTTCATCAGAATAGGGTCTGATAATGCTCTGTTTGCCAGGCATAGATCTCCCCTCAAAAGCCTGTAGGAGACAGAATACATGGATAGGGCCTTGAGGTAGTCTGCATAGGACATTTTACTTATGCCCTGTATTCTTTTAGTGAGGAACCTCTGCAGATGTTCCAATTGTTGGATATACCTGGTTAGGTACATACCAAAGGGAGGCATTATACTGAATGATAGGTCTGATGAATGCCAAATACAGTGGAAAAATGATGTCCTTGGACTTAGACACCATTGATTTGTTTATAAATTCTAAAGACATGCTTCTGGAGCATTTCTCCCCGGGCCTCCAATGAAAACAGGATCTGTGGAACCTAGTCGGACTTTCCCGGTCAACAAATGTTAAATAAAAAAAAATAAATAAAATAAATTGTGCAACATAGAATGATTTCCTCGCTGCTGTAGACACATGATGGTCAAAGGCTAGATTACTATCTCTGTGTGTCCCTAAGTCCCTGACTACTGGGTCAACTCTAAGGGGTGTGTTGTCAATATGATAGTTACCAGCAATGGATGACTTCCCAACAGATACTGTTATGCATTTCTTGGCATTTAGTTTTAGTCCATAGCTCTGACACCAGTTGTTTGTCTGTGTCAGCCTTCCTGCTGAACATTTGAGTTAGTGTGGGATTCAATAAATGCTCCGAATATGCAATCATCAGTAAATTTAGTAAGCCAGAGACTACTGAAATTGACCTTGACTTCTGAGAAGTAAATGTCAAAAAGGAGCAGTCCAGGTACTAATCCCTGAGGGAGTCCACTTGTGACCAGCATTTCTGTTGAGTTGGACTCCCCATTTCTAACTTCCTTGGCCCTGTCTGGGAGCCATTTGGCTATCCACTGGGTGACATAAGAGTCTGGAACTAACCTATTGAGTTTGTTAACATTGCCTGAGTGGGGTATTGTGTCAAATGCCTTGGCCAGGTCAAGGTAGGCAGTGTGAACCATTTTCCCTCATCTTTTGCTTTGGTTACCTTCTCAAAGAAGTCCACCAAGTTGAGTAGGCATGATCTGCCCTTGACAAAACCAAACTTGGTTGGGTCCAGTGTCTGGAGGATTACTATAGTTCTATTGATCATTTCCATGATAATTCCTTCCTTGGCTTTACATATAAGACTAATGAGACTTATGGGTCTGTAGTTTCCAGCGTCTGTAGATGGCCCGCCTTTGTGCAGACGAATGACTGTGGCTGTTTTCCATTCATGAGGCACAAAGCCAATTTGAAGGCTACAGTTAAGCAGTAATTCCAGAAGCCCTAATAGATCATGTTTCATGCTATTTAGAAGGCATCCTGGGATATTTTCTGGGCCCATTGATGCAGTGTTCTTGATCTTAGAGAGAGCATTAAGGACCTGTTCCCTGGTGATAGTAGGGGGAGTTATATTTGATGGTATTTCCTGAAGGAAGTTTGAAGGGGAGAGAAGGGTAAAGTTGAAGCTGAATTTATCAGCCAGGAGGTTTGCGATATTTTCTGGCTCAGTATTGGTGGCTCCATTTACAATGAGCTCTGCACACAATTGTGCATTACCTTTGAGGTTGCAGACATAACTAAAGAATGCTTTGTGGTTGTCCTTGGCCTGGGAGGCCAATCCTACCTCAAATTTGGCTTTTGTGGACTTTATTTCTCCTCTGAGTTGTTTGTTTAGCTGGATGAGAATGCTTTTATCCTCATGGGGTGCTGAACCTCCTAATTTTTACCATGATTTTCGTCCTTCTGTTATACAGCCTTCTGATTTTGTGATTCCACCAGGGTGTCTTGTTTTTGAGTTAGTTCTGTACTTCTTCCTGGTAGGTGCAGCTGCCTCTATGCAGCTATTAACATGCTTGTACAGGGTTCCCATAAACAGTTCAGCATAGGCAGCAGTGTTCTCAGGGTTCATGGGGCTTGAAACTTTGCCAGGTTATCACTAAATAGCAAGAGGATAGCCTTAGACTAGTTCCTGAATATTCCAGATTTAGCTGGGAGTCTAGGTTTTATTTTTACTTCAAAGGAGACCATGATGTGGTCTAACCTTAACAGGGAAGACATTACAGTAGGAGGTGTGCAGCAGTCTCCCATATTAGTGAGGACCAGATCCAGTATGGTTTCCCCCTGGTTGGTGTATTAACTATCTGCTCCAGGGAGTTTGTATTTACAAAATCCAGGAATCTCTGTGCCTCTACATGTGGTGTCATATAGGATTCCAAGTTAACAGTGGGGTAATTAAAGTCACGCATGAATATGGTATTGAGTTGGATGGTTAGTGTTTCTGATAAGTTTAAATACATGATATGGGTTTTCCTGGGTCATAGAGGGGGATCTATAGCTTGCAAGGAAGTGGTATTGGATTTTGCCCATGGTGATTTAAACATGGAGCAGCTCAAGTGCATTGCCCTGTTTGACCCATCTTGAAGTATATCTATTTTTCATGTAAACAGAGACAACCCCACCTGTGAAGTAGCTGGTCTAAATGTGTGAGAAGTCAATATAACCTTGTGCTGTTGGGGTGCTGTCTGCAACTTTAAACCATGTCTCTGTGACAGCACAGATGTCAGCATTTTCTATGGTGAAGAGAGCTTCTAGGAAGTGGAATTTATTGTTTAGACTCCTAGCATTGAGCAGTAACACCTTTAGATTTTCTTGGTTTTGATTTGCAAGTCAGAAGTACTTTCAATTTGGCATTGCCTAAAAAAGCACTATTGGGGAGGACAATGTTTTAGCCAATATTTGAAATCCTAAAGGAGAGATGTGCAGACCATCCCTGGCAAACAGCATGTCCTGTTGCCATATTCTTCCATACTGACAAATATTTCACACCCTTAGAATGACAGCCTAGTTTCCCCTGAGAAAAGAAGACCACATTATCACCAGGAGTAAAGGGCATCAAAATGTACTTCCAATTTTCCAACTACATGAATGCAAAATAACAAGATGCACAGTGAAGGGGATCCCATCCTAGGAGATGAGGAAAAAGAGGGATGATGGCTACCCTGTGAGGCAGGGAGGTCACACACTCTCAGCACTTTCCGAGGTCTGATGACAACAAGAAGAGTTAGGGACAGGAGGGAAAGTAACCTTTGGATGAGGTACCATGCCATAGGAACAAAAGATTCTATAGCAGACAGTACCTACTGGACATACGTATTAAAATCCAAAAAGAATAAGGTCTGCCATGATGAAATGGAAAGCATCCTGCTTAACCAGTTCAGATGCAATTCACCATTCTGGCTGTCACCAGCTACTAGGAGCAGTAAATTCACCTTTAACAAGGTAGAAATTAAACACTAAAACAAACATTCCAAACATCATGGATGGCCACAGTAAGCTTTCTGAGGAGGTATCATGTGCCATTTCATCTCAGTGTAGTTCCAATCCCACTTGAATAGATGTGCAGGTCTTTCAAGAAACTCTTAAGTCATGCTGCTGGGCTCTACCTCAACTGGTGTGGCCATGAATATATATTTACTGGGCATGATGCAATAATAAGTAGTCAAGCTGACCCTCCATTAAGTTGTTGTTGTTGTTGTGTCTTTCGGCTTTTCCCGGTTAGGGGTCGCCACAGCGGAACTCCGGTCCGCTAATGATTGGCAGTAGATTTTTACATGCCGAGTTGCCAGCTCTGATGCACAACCTTCAACGAAGGTACACCCATTCACACATGTCTCCACACAGAAGACGCTCTAGCTGAGAATCGAACAGGACAACGTCTTACTGTGAGGCCACAATGCTACCGCAGCACCACCACCGCAGTAATGGCAAACCACAGACCAGGCCCAGAGAAGTGCTTACAATGCCTCTAGGGAGCAAGAGAAAGAGCCATGTGATCCATCAGTCACCAAGGGAGCTGAATACCATTAACAATGCCCTTGAGGTCAGGAGCCAGCATGTAACCGCCAGGAAAGGCAACCTACTAAGCAGTGGTGAGGCCATCAGAATCTCCATTCCAGACTTGCTGGCTCAAAAAGAAGAGAAAAGAGTCACAATCCTCCCCAAGAAAAGTTAGTACAGTCTTCAGAGGGCTGCACTCTTGAAACCCAATGAGCCATTTACAACAGTTGTTTCTTCACCTGCTAAAGGGATATGATGGGTGGCCTACAGACCTTGACTACACAATCTCATCACCAGCATGATTTCCAATGAAACCACCAACTCATAAACCAATGGTTTCCCAGCCTCTGCAGGGGTACAGTGACCCACCTGCCTACAGTATAACTGGCTCACTAACAAGGGTAGACTGGATGTCACAAAAAGGAGGGCTGACTCAAGGTTCATTGGACCCTACCACAGCCTAGAATGAGTTCCACAGTAAACAGAAATGTGTCTCAGTATGCACAGAGTAGAATCAACTCCACCTGTGCTATGTATATGCAACATGGGCAACATGGGGAAAAAAACCTGGGAGAAAATGAACAACTGAGAAGAAGAGGCCATCTAGATGTGCAGAGCCAAGACCACCATCTCATTCAGGCTGAATGCTTACATGAGGTTAACTGTCGAAAAGTAATAGACAACTGCAACCAAGGCAGAAAAATTGCCTCTGCATAAAACTAAAGACTGCATATGTGAAGACCCCAGGATTATCTACAGTTAGAAGGGGACTTCTGAAGGAACACCTCCTTGGAACATTGGGGTCTCAATAGACATCTTGCACCCCATCTTGCAGTTGTTTGGAAAGTGAATTTTCTGCTCTTTCTTCCTGTGTAGACTATCCACTTAATGTGTAATGGACTGCATTGTTTAGCCCCTAAAATCATCTAATTTTTGTATCATTTACTCTGCAATTGTTAAGAGCATAAATTTCAAGTATTCAATTTAAAAGCATATACTTAAGGAGTATTTAGCCCCATTTTGGTGATATACCTTTCTACTCTATTCATACTGCTCATTAACATTTCTGAATACTTAGTGCTATCTTTCTATTTCTCTCCACAGAGAGACTTGCCCAATGTCTAGTTCCTTATTTTTTTTCCTTAAGATTTATTAAAAGATGTGCCACTGCTAATACCTTCATGAACATTGCTATTTACTCTTCCTGACATTGAAAGATAAGTGGCTCAAGTATACTTCATGGTAGCTACTCGATAATCATAGTACCTACTATTTTTAAGTTGTATCACTCCTTTCCCTGGCGGGAACCCATTTTTTTTTAACATACCAAGTGGTTGTTACATGCTTTTTTGTGCGGAATTTTCTACATTAATTTTTATATACCAGAATTTTATTAGTAGTTTTTTACTATTCTGTATGCTAAAGTGTGGAATTGTTACTGCATCAACTTAAATACCAGAGTTATTCATGTCTGACTCACTTTATCACTAACACCCTCTCTCCCTACCTTCTTACCCTCCTAGCTTTCCATCCTCTACTCTGCACTAAGGAACCTACTTGGCCACTAAGGATACCCTCAACATTTCAAGCCATGTCCAGTTGGATCCACTCACTCTGCTGTCCCAATACCTTACTACTGCCAGTCCAGTATTTTACAAAGTACGTCCTTTTACAGGAACCTTGCTGATAATTACTCACAGCTGTATTTTGCAATTGTATTGTATTATTTTTGCCCCTGAGTCAGGAACACTAGCAGCCAGAGTCCTTCCAAGTCCTATATTGTCTCTCTTTCCTTCCCCTCTGCTTACCTTAGCCTTCCCTTCAAGTAATTTCCACCCTCTGTCACCTGTTGTACTTCAACCCTGAACACTAGATAGCATTCTTACCAAGACTTTACCCTCATCCCCTTTACTTGTACTATTCTCCCTCTATACACTATTCTTTTCACCTTCGCCTCCCTTGCCCTCTTGTATAATCACTCCTTATATCTCTCCTTCACTGCCCCTAACCTCTTCTCCTATCTCCATCTACTCTTAGCAGACTAGTATGCTATTTTGTTTCCTCTCTCTTTCCTTTGGTCTCTAGCTATACCTGCCTCACTTGAAGCCACTCACCTGCTTTATCTTCTCTGTCTGGGCTGCTCCAATCACTGATTGTTTCCTTCACTACTTGCTGTAACCCGCTCCGTTCGCCCTACGGGCTCACTCCGCTCCCCTACCCTACCCCCAATTCCCACCCACCCCCAGTGCTGTTACACTTATACTTCACAAACCACACCCACCATAGTTCCCATCAAATCACTACAACTAAATACTTTAAACTCCTCCCCTTATCTCCATATCTTATTAATACCAAACTAACAAATTCTCTTATAGCTTCCTCTTCTTATTCTTCCACTTGCACACTCCATCATCTCCACTATCCCTTCTCTGAAACTATACCACTTATCTTACATCTAAAACTATTTTCTTCCTACCTCACTACCTACTCCAGCTATCCTTTCTAACCTTTCAATTAATTTAGCCTTCACTTCAATTATATTCTAAACCACCTTTACTTGATCATTCCTAATGGCCTACTCTCATAAACCTTTACTTAAACATATTTTTCTCTTCTGTTCATTATTCATATTTCTAACCTTTATCTATACCCTCACTGCCTATGATCAGTATATACCGGCTCATAAAGTGTCACATTCACAGACTCTCCCAACCTTACTTCCCAATTGCCTCTCTCACTGTAACATTACCTCTAACTCAGCCTATTTGCATCCTAAGTTCCATAGATATATTCATCTTACTTACATCCCCAATAGGCTATGCCCACCCAAACTTAATAAATTCTCAAAAACTTCCTTAATACAATCCAAAAATATTCTAACAGGTGGAGACATTCATCCTAATCCTGGCCCAACCCCACTAGGGGTCAATCCAGAAAAACAATGGCAAAATGACACTTCCACCTCTTCTAAATTAGATAACTCCCTCAAAATAGCACATCTTAATATTCACAGCATTAATAACAAAACTAGCCACCTGCATGCTCTCCTTCAAGCCCATGCATTTGACATTCTCTGTCTTACAGAAACTTGGCTAAAACCCTATACTCAGGACCAAGAAATAATCCCACCTGGTTACAATATCCTTAGATGTGACCGCACTTCAAAAAAGGGTGGCGGCGTAGCAATCCTGTTCAAATCTGAACTCCTTGTTTCTCCCTATCATGTAGCACTACCCTCAAATACCAATGCTGAGACACTTACCATCAAACTCCAACTTAATAGCTCTAAATCTATATATATAATCTGTTCTTATATCCCTCCAGGTAATAATATCACTACCCTTGAAAACATACTTAGCAGCCTATCCACTCACCTACCTCAAGAAACAATAGTACTAGGAGATTTTAATATAGCCTGGACCTTATGTAACTCTTCCAACCCTAAGACCCACATAAACCTATTTGGTTTCACTCAAATAATAAACACCCCCACTAGAATCCATAAACCTAGTACTAAGCAAGCCACTCTGGACTTGATACTAATTAACAGTCACCCTGAAACGTACTTGACAGGATCACTCCCAGATGACATCAGTGACCACATTCTAACCTAAATAGTCAAGCAAAAGAAACCTAGACCCAAAGATAACATATTTATCACCTGTCGGTCAGAAAAATACTTCCAATCTGAGTCCTTTATTAATGAACTAAAAGCCTGCAACTGGTCATTACTAAAGCTACTTAACCTGGATGATGCTGTCTCCTTCTTTAATTCTAAATTCCTTCAAATCCTGAACAGCCATGCTCCCATCCACTCCTCTAGAGTCAGGACCAGAATAGCTCCTTGGCTTACAAAACAAACCAAAGATAAAATGTTCCTACGGAGCAAAGTTTGGGCAAAATGGAGAACCTCCAAAAGCCCAGCAGATCATCTCTACTTTAAACAGTTAAGAAATGCCATCAAAAAAGATATAATCTTAGACAAAAAAAAAACTATTATCCCCATCTTCAACACTCAAATTCTAATAATCCTCAAAAGTTTTGGTCTGGCATTAATAAACTCCTCAAACCATGCCAGGCTAGAACTCCCTCTCCCAGCTCTATCCCCCATAACAACCCTCTGCAAATAGCTAATGCTTTTAACAACTACTTCATTGAAGCTATTCAAACCCTTACTAGAACACTTACACCCATTACACCCACTTCTACACAACATACCAATAATTATCTTCCCCCCCCTACATTTACAACCAGTACCAACTACCTTTATCTGCGAACTCCTTCAAAAACTTAAACCTTGCATCCCTTCTGTTGACTGTCTCCCAGCAGAATACCTTCAAATCGCTGCTAAAGCCATCGCATACCCTGTTTCCATCCTTATAAACTGAACTATCTCTGAAGGTTACATCCCTTCTCTATGGAAAATCTCCCATATAATCCCCTTACACAAAGGAGGTAAATCCACTGAAATCTCCAACTACCGTCCAATTGCTTTACTCTCCCCTTTAGCTAAAATCATGGAAAAATGTATCCACCATCAACTACTTCAGCACCTTCTCCACAATAACTTGCTTTCTAATTGCCAACACGGTTTCAGACCCTTTCATAGTACTACATCTGCCCTGCTAACTTTTACTGACTGTATTAACAAGAATCGAAACAACAACTCTCTCTCATCTGCTCTATTTATTGACCTATCTAAAGCCTTTGACATGGTTAATCATAACCTACTTATCAATACACTAAAAGCACAACATCTTGACCAACAAGCAATCCTTTGGTTTAAATCCTATCTTGAAAACTGAAAGCAGGCAGTACTCTGGGACAATAAACTATCCACACCCCTCCCAGTGGACACTGGAGTACCCCAAGGCTCTATTCTAGGACCTCTTCTTTTTTCATTTTCATTAATGATCTCCATACTGCTTTTCCACAAACTTCCTGTATACAATATGCTGATGACTCTACACTTATCTGTACTGCCAAGTCTTCCTCCTCCCTCCAGACCCTTACCCAAACTGTATTTAATAAAGAAGAAATATGGTTTACCCAATGCTGCCTCCTCCTTAACCCCAAAAAAACAAAACTTTTACTATTTACTCCCACCCGAAAATTACCGCAAATCCACTTTACCATTACCTCTAACAATGGTACTTGTATTTCCCCAGACTCTACTGCTCGTCTCCTCGGAATAACTATTGACCATAACCTCACCTTCGATGACCATGTTAAAAATACTGTAAAAACCATCAATAAAAAACTAGGCTCTCTGTACAGAATTAAACCCTTTCTTACCCCATTAGCTAGGAAATCTATTGCCCAGACTCAGCTTACATCTTCCCTGTTCTATGCATCTGCCATATATACCAATCTATCTAAACATAATCTTTCCAAGCTGGAAATGAGCTATAATAACATCACTAGATTTGCCACTGGCTCCCCTTATAGAACCCACCACTGTTGCAACCTGCAACAACTCATTTGGTTAGAACTACAGAACCAACTACAATATAATCAACTTCTGATTGCTCAAAAAATTCTCCACCACCCTACTAACACCCCTATCCTTTCTAATCTGATCTCCCCATACAAAAATCTTACAACACTATGCTCAGCTAACAAGTTACACATTGCCAACAATATATCAAATAACAAAGCAGGAGATTCACTCTTTTCCAATATGATTGGTAGAATCTGGAACAAGCTTCCTGACACACTCACTTCTCTCTCCTCTACACAACTCTTTAAGAAACACCTCAGATATTACCTAAAAGGACAATGGCTTTGTCCCTGCTCTAAGTCTGATTAAAACATACTTTTACTTTTTCGCCCCCTCCTCTCATGCTTTTTAACAAACCCCACCCCTGTGGGTCACTGACTTTTGACTACCAACCCCTTTTTTACCTGCTCTTTCTCCTGCCTTGTCTCCACTTTTTTTTTTTCTTTTTCTTTTTCTTTTTCTTTTCTTTTCTTTTCTTTCCCTTACTTTGTGATTTTGGATTTAAGTTTCTTGTCTCTCAAATGAATGTTGATGCTTAATTATGTTAACTGTTGCATGATTGTATTTGCAACCCCTCTGTAGAATTAAAATATGATTATGCTATATCTACTCTAATGTCTCTGTACAGTGTTCTCAATACTAACTTCTGTACTTGTTATGCTGTATAATTGTAGCTAGTCTTTTTTTGCTAAGATTTTAATACCTTAATGAATTTGTACATGGAGCTTTTCTCCCCGGGCCTCTGCTGAAAATGGATATGTATCCGGCTAGACTAGCCCGGTCAACAAAAAATAAATAAATAAATAAATCATTCAGAAAGCCACAATGAGTTCCATTCTGCTAAAGCTACTACAGTTGGTAAGTGTGTAGAAAGCTTTGTAACTGAAATCCTACAAGGGTTTCCCCCAAGGAGGGGAACACAGACTACCTGCAGTCCTGGAAGTAACATAATCCCATGCAAGGGGGTAGGATGTGAATCATCACGGTTATCTATCTCACTGGGAGCAGGTGGGAGTAAGAGCCTTAGGTGCAAAGGGTCAGATCAGCAGTCTCAACCAAAAGAAATTGAATGACCTCAGTCTGGTTCTGACAGGGTGTGGAGCAAGCTTGCTCGGCTTCTAGGTGATGAAGGCTCAGCAGGTTCCACAGATCACTCCACTGACATGACGGAAAATGAAGAGAATGTCAGGTGAAAGGAGAGCGGTGTGAGACTGTACTGTTTGCAGTACTAGTAGCATTATACAGCTACATCTTCTGAAAGCTCTCCGGAGAGATGCTGGAGATGCATGGCAGCTCAACTACAGGACAGTGGGCCTTACTAAAAGTCCAGGACAGTGTGCCTTACTAAAACTACAGGACAGTGGGCCTTACTAAAACTACAGGACAGTGGACTTTACTAAAAGTCCACCAAAATAATGGCAAAGTTAAGTGAGGCAGTTTTAACCTTCCACCTGAGGTGCTGGTAAAAATCATCTTTTTCTTCAAGAAGAATGAGAAGTCAGCTGGCAAAGGAACAAATCTCACCCGAATACTTTCAACCTCTTAGCACAAAAATTCTAAAGGGTTTAAAGTCTGAAACTCAAATGTCTGTCATTATTTTTGACCACAAAATTTAAGAGGAATAGACTAAGGATATGAAGCAAAAACAAATATAGACATTCTGGGAAAATCTGAACAGTTGAGAGGCATACCTAACCCACCCTCACACTCAAGAAATGGACCTGTCTAGCACCAAAGAAGGGATTGAGCAAGCATTGGTGCCTTTGTTAAACAGCCCATCTGTGAAACTCAAAATACATCAACATTTTTCCAGGCTTTCTTGTAGCAGATAAATAACCCCCTAACATGCAATGGAGGTGCATAGCCATGCATGCAGCCATAGCCAGTGATTTTATTATAGACTACAAACACCTGCTAATATAAGGTTATGCAGCCCTACAATTTTGAAAACAATTTTTATTTGAATAGGGACTTTTTTAGCTTCAAACCCATCATGGTGGTGGAACTGCAGAGATGGGTACATAATAATTCTTAAATAAAGTTTTTTTTCTAGACATAAGAGATGGGAGTATGAGTCACGAGTTCAGTTAATTTCAAGGTATGACAGAAGAAGTTTGTGTGACATTCCTAAAAGCTCTGAAGTATTGTCAGACAGTTTTTTACTTTATCAGATATGAAGACTAATAAGACCAAAGTGTAACTGGCCAAAATCTACAGACTCTTTACCACCCTGCACAACTCTCAATTGTTCAGATGTCTGTAGAATATCCAAATTTTTACCTCAAAATTTCAGTCTGTTCCTCACAATATTTGTGGTTTTCTGGTACATCACTGGGATGATCTAAGGACTTAAGTCACTTAATAATGACATGCATTTGAGTTTCAGACTTTATTTTCTTTAGAAAATGCATGTAATACAAACCGTCTTATTATAGCTACTTTCTAAATTTATAAGAGCAATATTTAAAATTTGTCCCTCATTTTGGGCCCTTGTTCCTCCATTATGTCTCGCTTTGTCCAGATTTCATGGGCTAAGAGGTTGAGAGGTATGGCACACCCTGTAAAATAAAAAAAAAAAATTCAACATAAAGAATTAGTGGTAGTTTTGGAAGATCCAGATGAAGGAGTATTAATAAATATAGAAAAGACAATTCCAAAAATCCAAACATAGACATTGCAACTCGATGCCAGGGTCAGGTTGGTCAATACAGTTTATTCAAAACGTAAGTGCTTTCACAGTTCTATCACTGCTTCTTCAGATGTTAATAATTAAAAACAGAGCAGTCCTTAAATAACAAAATTTGAATAACTCCTCCCAGCAATCAGGAAGGTCAATTAAAAACTTAAAAAGATACAAATCTAACAGTATTCCACTATCAATAGTACATAAAAAAAAAAAAAATATATATATATATATATATATATATATATATATATATATATGCATAAAAAATGAATGATAACTCATTATACTCTCACACTGTCAAAAATATGTCGGGGCTGCATGCTCCTTCTGTGGAGTAAACTGTTCGTATAACATTCTCCCCTGTGCACTGACATGGTGACCTTCCCATTCTCACCGTTCCTCACTCTAATGTCTAAAAAATCAATCTCAATATGGGAGAAGCTCATCCTGAGCCTCAAAAAATCTGTAGTGCAATTAACATATCTGTGAAACAAAACCCATCTTGAAGGCTAGACCCCTGTTTAGGTAGGGATAAGCCATACTGAAGTTAGTAAGTGAATAGGCATAAGTAAGATGGCCAATGTTTTATATATATATATATATATATATATATATATATATATATATATATATATATATATATGGGTCCATGTCAGATGGATGAAAACCCAGATCACTGACGACCACATTGCCGAGACAACATTGCCGACAACATGCAACCCCGACAACGGTGAGTAGTGCAAAATGGAAGTTATTCCCAATCCCTTACTGTAGTGCGATGTCAGAGTTGGTATATTTAAGTAAGGGGGGGGTGCCTCCCTGCTAGACATGTTTTAATGTGTTTTTGAATGTATTACATGAACGGGAATGTATTCCGTTCCATAATACATTGATTTACCATATATATATATATATATATATATATATATATATATATATATATATATATATATGGATCTACCTTAGTAGATCGACATGTTAAAAGAGTGAACATTATTAACCGACGCCAGAAGATCGCAAGTCACTGCATTGACGCCAGAAGATCGACAAGGCAGAAGACCGACGGAGGAAGACACCGACGCGGAGAACACTGTGATGGGGAAAGGATGTGTAAGTATGCGGTAGTGACGGACGATAGGGTGCGAGTAAGGTAAGTGTCGATGTTGGTGGTCTGTAGGAGTAGGGTGGGATAAGTGAGTTAGGGTTAGGGCGGGTTAGGTAAGGGTGCGAAAAGGTAAGTGTGATGTTGGTGGTCTGTAGGGGTAGGGGTGGGATAAGTGAGTTAGGGTTAGGGCGCGGGTTAGGTGAGTGTGCGATAGTGACGGACCTTTGGGTAAGGGTTTGGGTTAGGGTTGTAGATAGTTGTGTATGTATGGGTTAGTGTTCGTTTGTAAGGATTTTGGTGTACTTGTGTTGTGTGTGTGGGTTTTGGATAGGGGATTTGTTTTGTTTGTTGGTATGATGTGTCGGGTGTGTGCGATGTCGTGTTTGTGCACTGTCGATCTTCTGGCGTCGGTGAAGTGACTTGAGATCTTCTGGCGTCGGTTAATTCGTGTTCGCTCTTTTAACATGTCGATCTACTAAGGTAGATCCATATATATATATATATATATATATATATATATATATATATATATATATATCCTTTGTATTTTAATGTTATGTTTATTGCTGACATTTTAGTGTTGGTAATCTTTTTTTTGTACAAGTATAGTGTTATCATTGAATTTTTATGCATAAATATAGTAGTGGAATACTGTTAGATTGTATCTCTTTATGTTTTTAATTGACCTTCCCGATTGCTGGGAGGAGTTTTTCTAATTTTGTTATTTAAAGATCGTTCTGTTTCTAATTATTAGTGTCTGATGGAGCAGTGATAGAACTGTGAAAGCACTTACATTTTGAATAGACTGCATTGACTGCCCTGGCCCTGGCATCGTGTTGCACTGTCTATCTTTGGATTTTTGGAATTGTCTTTTTTCTTGGCAGAACATTTATCTTGTGGTACTTGTGGTTCTTCACACTGGAAATATAGAAAAGAGTTGTGGTGCGACAATTAACCTTGAAAGACATAAGGGAATAGGGACAGAAGGTTAGAAGAATACTTGCAAAAGTGAACTTCGGTGCATCTGCTGGAAAGACAATTAGAATTGTACCCAGTGCTCACACACCAATTTGCAAGTTAGTTAGTAAGAAGTTTAGAGAGCCATCATCAAAACTGGAATTCGTTAGTAGACCGACGGAGATTCCCAAAGAAGGTAAAGACTGAAACATGAATTCTCTAACACTAGTTTGTCAATATCAGAGATTTAATTTTTCTCTACTGTTGCATGAACTCCAAGCTGAGATCCATACCTCTGGGGGATGAGAGTGCAGGAGGCTTCCCCCTAAAAAAAGGGGTCTATATTAAATAACCGGAGGCGTTTCAGTGAACTCCTCTTCGGCAACACATAATGAATGAACACACTAAACCGCGATTGTTCAGAACGGTGATCTCTTTCCCTGGGAAAGAAATTGCTTGGCTATCCCTATAAGTTTCCCGTTTTTCCTACTGTAGTGTGATCTCAGAGTTGGTATATTTAGTTAGGGGGGTGTGTGGGGCACAACCTCCCCCCCCCCCTATTTATGTTTGTAATGATTTTTTTTTTGTTTTTAGACAAGCAATTTCTTTTTCAGGGAAAGAAATTGCTGATGTCAGCATTCACGGTTTTGTGCGTTTGCTGTGTATGTGTCACCAAAGAGCTGTTCGCTGAAACGCCTCTTCAGTTATCTAAAAAGACCCAAAAAAAGTACCTCATCCAAGGTCCACTTTAAGTTTCTTCAAATTTCATTCAGAAGTTTTGCCTATACTGTGATTGCTGTCTACCTATCAACATGAATCACATCAAAATGTAAGGTGTACTGGAATGTAGAAGGACTCTTGTGCACTGTTCAAAGGAGACAGGAGATATAAACAATTTTTATGTAAGCAGTCCTTTTTTCATGTTCAAGAATTGACTAGAAGAAGGCTAGTGCAGGACAATAGAAGTATTGAAACCAGGAATTAAATGACTCCAAACATCCAAAAGAAGATCATGAGCCTGCAGAAATGAGAGGATTTTTCGTTAAGATCTTCCTTTCAAGAATTTTAGAGAATGGAGATAGAGTTGATATGGGTCTGTAATCATCAGACTTAGAAGGGTTCTTGCATTATGAAAGTATGATTCTGACAACTGATTTCTAGACACTTCTAATACCTCCATACAGTGAGAGTATATGAAATCTGAGAAAATAAAACAGTAGCCTTCTTTTTAGGGATATGGGATGCATGGAAATTATAAACAGGAAAAAGGTTCATTTTTGGGAGGGTCTTGATTAAAGCTAGTACTGGAGAATGCTTTAAAGTAGAATTTGGCAAGATCATTGCATATTGCAAGACAGCTGAAATAAGAGTGCAAACCTTCTTTCCTGCCTTGTCCACCATCCAGGCCACACTGCCAGGCAGATAACCAAAAATATGAAGATACTCAGGGATCACTGACTGCCCATAGGTTCATAGGTAGGTACTAGGCTATCGGCTCAAGGGCCTACGTAAGCCTAGCCAACAAGGTTCCCTGGCTTACGCCACCCAAGAAAGTTATTTTCCTGTGCCACTGTCGAGCAGAGACACAGAAGTGATCCCCGGGGTGTATTTCTTATTTTCCATCCACTCATCAAGATTTTTCTTGAAGAGTGCTAATGAAGAACTTTGCTTGACATAGATGGGTAGCCTGTTCCAGAGTATGGGAAGTCTCTGGGACAGTAATCTATCCCTCCAGCATGTCCTGTTTATTGTTGTGACAAGGTTTAGGTCCCTAGAGTGTGTAGCTTGGAGGGACTGGGATTTCTTTAGGTATAGCATGTCGTAAGACTTGGGATGCTATGACCAAGTCTCATTCAAATGTGCTGGACAGTGATACAGGTCATCATCTACCTTGGTGACAGTTGGGTGAATCTTCCTATATTATAGCAAGGCCACCCTTGAGAATAGCATGTTCCTGAGGAATGAAAGATTGAGAACCTGGTAATAACACACCCCCAGAAAGAAAGGCCTATATACAAACAAGCACTTATCCTTTTAAGAACACTTTCAAAGGAGGCATAATCATGAAAGGAGCAACAAAAAATCATAACTTTGAAGATTCCTTCATCTTGCAAACAAAGACCCCTGTACCACAACCTCATGTGGAGTCAACCAGCATGGTTACATATGGTCCCCTTATTTTAATATCCAGACAGTATTATCATGAGCATGGAATCAGGATGCACTGGGAGTTGGCTGAACAAGCTCCACATGTGGTTGTATGCATGCTAATGCTGGTACATGTGCAAGGGTAACAGCCTGCAATAGGCCAGGCACTGGCATCTGGCTGAAGTAGTTGTACATGACACTGACCAGTTGCAACTTTATATCCCACCAATAGTCAAACAAATAGCAGATCTTTTATTCACAAGCCACTTAACCTGTCATTTACCTAGCATGTGATTTCTCATTATCCAAGGCTAAACTTTTCTGATGATAAGCTAAGGTAGAGGCCCGAGGAAAGGCAGCCTTGGCCCAAAATACTCGCAAACACTGGATTACTCCAGAGTCAGGTAGATATAAAGCCAAGCTGATCGATTTGGGGATAACTGACATGAACACTTCAGGATGTACTCCCTTGAATGGGTGCTGATACTGCATTTCTCTTCTGCCTCATGTAGGGTTGCCACCTTTTCAAATGGCCAAAGTGGGGCATTTTTGGTACAAACATCAGATTTTACAGGCTGACACATACCCACGGTCAGTGCAAAGGTTAGAACTTAACTTTTTTGCCTAAATAAAAGCTTATTCTTGTAGCATTTTAGTTGCTTATTCTGTTTCTTTTAACATTTAGGTATTTTAGATACAGAGTAACTGTTTTATGCAACTATTACATAAAATAAGGGAAATAATTTTGTCCTAAAATCTCAGGACATTTGCCATTTTTACAATTTTTTGTCAGGACACAACTGCCCAAAGAGGGACTGTCCCTCGCAAAGTGGGACAGGTGGTAACCCTAGCCTCATGAGACAGATGGCTAAAGAAGAACTGAATGCTCACTTCTCAAAGTTCCACCCCCCCCCCAGGTGATGTCATAGACTCTGATGAACTTCAGCTTACCTCATGAAGCAAAAACCTTAATTAGTCCTATAAATAAAATTTTAGCCATCATTCCAACTCGCGCATGGATATCAAGATTAACAGTCTCATTGTTCCTGAAACTAACCTTCTGCTGTTTTTCTCTGATTCATCAAAGTACCAGACAATAAGAAAGCTGAGGTGATTGTAGGATTGCAATAGCAAGGACAAAGATACAAACTAAATGAGTGCCAAAACAGACCTGGTGGGCACAAATATTAACCATGGAAAAAAACCCAATAAATATAGCAGTGAAGCAACCAGGCAGCAGTTGAGCCATAAAACATTTATTATGACAAAATGGTAAGCGCTTTCGCTAATAGCTTCTTCAGACCAACAAAAGACCCACATTAAAAGCTCCATTTAAATATAGACATTCAGCCAATCAAATCATGGAAGCATTTAGTATACACATCATCTTAAAGTCAAAACTTCTTATAAAAATATATCCTACTTTAATAACAAATAAAAATCTATAAAAGTAATATGTGTTGAGGAGATGGAAAGAGTACTTTGAGGGGATGATGAATGAAGAGAATGAGAGGGAGAGAAGGTTGGATGATGCTGGGATAGTGAATCATAAAGTATAATGGATTAGCAAGGAGGAAGTAAGGATAGCTATGAAGAGGATGAAGAATGGAAAGGCTGTTGGTCCAGATGACATACCTGTGGAAGCATGGAGGTGTTAAGGTGAAATGGCAGTGGAGTTTCTAACCAGATTGTTTAATGAAATCTTGAAAAGTGAGAGGATGCCTGAGGAATGGAGAAAAAGTGTTTTGGTACCGATTTTTAAGAATAAGGGTGATGTGCAGAGCTGTAGTAACTACAGAGGGATTAAACTGATCAGTCATAGCATGAAGTTATGGGATAGAGTAGTGGAAGCAAGGTTAAGAAGGGACGTGATGATTAGTGATCAGCAGTATGGTTTCATGCCAGGAAAGAGCACTACAGATGCAATGTTTGCTCTGTGATTATTGATGGGGAAGTACAGAGAATGTCAGAAGGAGTTGCATTGTGTTTTTGTAGACTTGGAGAAAGCATATGACAGGGTGCCTAGAGAGGAGTTGTGGTATTGTATGACGAAGTCAGGAGTGTCAGAGAAGTATGTAAGTGTGGTACAGGATATGTACGAGGGTAGTGTGACAGCAGTGAGGTCTGCGGTGGGAGTGACGGATGCGTTTAAGGTGGATGTGAGATTACATCAAGGATCAGCTCTGAGCCCTTTCTTATTTGCAATGGTGATGGACAGGTTGACAGATGAGATCAGACAATAGTCCCCGTGGACTATGATGTTTGCAGATGACATTGTGATCTGTTGTGAGAGTAGGGAACAGGTGGAGGAGACCCTGGAGAGATGGAGATTAGCTCTAGAAAGTAGAGGAATGAATGTCAGCAGGACTAAGACAGAATATATGTGTGTGAATGAGAGGAAGGATAGAGGAATGGTGAGGATGCAAGGAGTAGAGGTGGCGAAGGTGGATGAGTTTAAATACTTGGGATCAATAGTTCAGCATAACGGTGAGTGTGAAAGAGAGGTGAAGAAGAGAGTACAGGCAGGGTGGAATGGGTGGAGAAGTATGTCAGGAGTGATTTGTGACAGACGAGTACCAGTAAGAGTGAAAGGGAAGGTCTATAAGAGGGTAGTGAGACCAGCTATGTTATATGGTTTGGAGACAGTGGCATTGACAAAAAGGCAGGAGTTCGAACTGGATGTGGCAGAGTTAAAGATGTTAAGATTTTCACTGGGTGTGAGGAGGGTGGACCGGATTAGGAATAAGTATATTAGAGGGTCAGCCCAGGTTGGAAGGTTTGGAGACAAAGCCAGAGAGGCAAGATTACATTGGTTTGGACATGTGCTGAGGAGGGATGCTGAGTATATTGGGAAAAAGATGCTAAGGATGAAGCTACCAGGTAACAGGAAAAGAGGAAGGCATAAGATGAGGTTTATGGATGTGGTGAGAGAGGGCATGCAGGTGATTGGTGTGACGGAGCAAGATGCAGAGGACAGGAAGAAATAGAAACAGATGATCCGTTGTGACGACCCCTAATGGGAACAGCTGAAAGAAGATGATGATATATATATGTATATATAAAAAATATATATATATATATATATATATATATATATATATATATATATATATATATACACACACACACACACACACACATATATATATATATATATATATATATATATATATATATATATATATATATATATATATATATATATATATATATGTATATATCCCTATTTCTGTCTCGTAGTTTAAATTTGGTGGCTTTTGCAGTTGCCCGCCCTGCTGTAGATTTGATCTAGGACACACCCCAGTCCCATCTCTTTACCACATTCTACCTAATAAACTCCTTCTGTACTTGCTTTTAGTCCTTTTTAATTTAATTGCATTTTTTAAACTGTGTTTGGTCTAATATTGCTACATACTCAAGTGTACTACATTGCACTGCATGTGAATTGTTTTTACTGCTGTTTTAGCTACTTTTCTATAACAAAGAAAAACAAAATAGTGTAAGCCTGTTTCCTACCTTTCCTGTAACTAGTGTTGCAGATACAGATTTGCTGTATCCAGGACTGTATGTAAGCTTCTGAGCCCCCCAAGCCTTTCTGTGTTGGAGGGAAGCCTTCTAGCTTATCAGTGGGAGTGGTAAGCACTAGGTAACTTGTCTACCACATAAGGAGTGGTTCTGACCCAGAAATTGTAGTTATTGGCCGTCTCAACTTTCTGATTTGAAAGCCTGCATTTGCACTTGTTTCTGTCCTGTAACTCGTCTAGTGCAGATACAGATTCTTAGTTTTAGCACTTAAATTTGCTTATTTGTGCTCAGCACTTGTTCAGAACTTGTAAGCACTAAATAAGCTACTAATTACTATAGCACTCAACCTTCCTCATTACCTAGAGGAAAACAGTTTTTGTACTTACTTTTCTCACTTGCTTAGAGAAAAACAGCTCTTGTACTCACTTTCCTCACTTATCTAAAGGAAAATAGTTTTTTATTCAGGCATGTCCATGGTTCAGCTCCCAGTGTTCTCTCCTGTCTATCTGATGAATCTGAGCATCTTGAGGCAATGTAGAAATTGCCTCATGTACACAGACAACCCTCTCCTCCTACCACCCAACACTACAACCTGTGAGAGATGCACTTATCTAGCCAAACTGGAGGTAAAGCTCTCTCCAACCAAGGCTGAACTTGACAGTCAAGAGGAGAAGGTAAACATTTGCACCATACCACACTCATCACATAGTCTCACTAAATCTAAACCACCAAAATCTACACATAGTAACACAAAAACATTTGCAGAGGCTCTCAATAATAATCTATCTAAGCAACAGAGACCTCCAAAGCAGAAACGCAAGCAACCTCCATCCCCCAACACAACCCAAATGACACATAGCCCACAGACTCAGTGTGTCACTTAACCACAGCCAGTAAGGCAAAACAATGTACTGAACACTCTTGTCATAGGTGACTCTGTAGTCAGGCACACTGATGTCCCACTCCCCAGGCTAAACAAAGAGAAGGTTACTGTCAGCTGCCTTTCGGATGCCAGGATCCGCCACAAAACCCACGCACTCAGGTCACTCCACAATAAGTACAAATATGACTCTGTCATTGTCCATGTTGTAAATGACCAGAGACATACCTCCCTGGACTACATGAAAAGAGACATGGAAGAGCTATCTGATCTTGTAGCCCAGGCAGGTATGACCCTAGCCCTGAGTAGCATTCTGCCATCACCCAAAATGATACTGCAGGACAAAATGATTGACATCAATAATTGGCTAAGCTTCTAGTGTCATTCTAAGGGGATACAGTATCTGTTGGCTTGGGATGACATGGTCGAAAGACCATGATGATTTGCCAGAGATGGTCTGCACCTGTTGCCCCTGGGATTTCAGATACTGGCTAAGGCTCTTGCCAGCCCTATAGTGCCTTTTTTAGGCAAGGTTCAAATGACAAATTCACCACCATAACAGGAACAGGCAAGCAAAAACTAAGGGTAATGCTACTCAATGTTAGAAGTCTAAATCTCAAAATGCACTCACTCAAGGCACTCCTTAAAATGGAGAACATCGATATCTGTGCAGTGACTGAGGCCTGGTTCAAGGCTCCAGATAGCACCCCTGCACTACTAGGCTATAACTCATACCACACTTTTCGGCCATGTAACCTGGTTCGAAACACCAAAGGTGGAGGTGTGTCCATATTCATTAAGGATATCCACACCTTTAGGCTAGTTTCTCAGCATAATGCATCCGAGGTTATCCAAGTGCAACTAACTCTGAGCAAAACTGCAATCCAAATTGTAGCTTGCTACAGATCGCCTGCCATGCCCCAGGATTTCCACTCCTCTTTTCATGATGTACTGGAAAATATTAGGGTTAAGTCGTGACTTCAACTAGCCCACCATTAACTAGGAAAACTACTCGTGTACCAACTCCTTAGCTCAACGCTTTCTGGAATTCATAAATTCCAATGCCCTGGATCAACTTATTCACACCCCCACCAGGGGCAACAATATCCAAGACCTAGTCATTATCAACATGAGTGACTGGTGTTCCACACCTGAAGTCAACTCCTCGTTGGTCCGATACGACCATAAGCTAATCACCCTTGATATCCACATCCCGCCCCAACCCCCCATTAAGGAAACCACAGCAAAAAAATTCTCCAAAGCCAACTTCATGCTTCTTAAGACAGAAGTGGTTAACTTCATGACACCCATGCCGATGGACAATATAGTTACAACTGCTGAATCCTACACAAATGCACTCTATAAATACCTACATGAGTGCATGGATTGTGCTATCCCAAATAGAACCAAGACGCTATCCTCCAAAAAAATGAAGCCAATCTGGTGGTCCCCTGCCATAAACAAACTGCACAACAGAAGGAAGAAACTGTTGCAAAAGAGAGTAAAATCCCATGAGTGGAGGAGCTCCCTGGTCAGCCTCAGTAAGAAACTGAGGTCCCTTATAAGATCCTCCAAATCTAGCTACAAAAACAAAATCACAGCTAATTCTAAGGACAACCACAAAGCATTATATAGCTATGTCAAGAATCTCAATGGCAACACCCATATCTGCTCTGAGTTACAGCACAACGGTACGAAAATTACTGAACCAACTGATATTGCCAACATCCTGGAAGATAGGTTCAGTGCTAACTTTACCCCCTCCCCCAGCCCCTAAAGGGCCCATATCTATACAGGAAGAATGCAGAGTCCCTGTAATCACAACTATGCAGGTAAAAACGGCACTCTCTAAAGCCAAAAACACAGCATCTATGGGATCGGACAACATCCCAGGCTGCGTTTTACACGAACTTCAGAACAAACTGGCTCCCCACCTAAGCACCATGTTCAATAATAGCCTCACACCAGGCTTTGTGCCCACTGAATGGTGCACAGCAACAGTTATCCCACTCCAGAAAGGGGGAACCACCACTGATCCCAGGGACTATCGCCCTATTAGTCTAATGAGCCTGGTCTGCAAGGTCATGGAATGTATCATCATGGAACTCATAAACAAAGACATTGGTAACCTCCAAACTCTGGATCCCACCCAGTTTGGGTTTGTGAAAGGCAGATCATGCCTCCTGAACCTGATCGACTTCTTTGAGGCAGTCAGCAAAGATGAGGGTAAGGTGGTTCACACAGCCTATCTTGACCTCACCAAGGCTTTTGACACCATCCCCCATTCTGGAACTATAGCTATGCTCACTAAACTAGGTATAAATCCCTACATCACAAGATGGGTTGCTAAATGGCTCACTGACAGAACCCACATTTTAAAAGTTGCAGACTCCGAATCTGACCTCAAACCAGTGACAACTGGAGTACCACAGAGTTCAGTCCTAGGACCTCTCCTGTTTGGTATCTACTTCTCTGAAGTACAGGCTAACACAGAAGGCCTTTGGCTAATGAAGTTTGCAGATGACTGCAAACTAGGAGCCATAGTCAAGTCCCCAAATGATGTGGACATCCTACAGAAGGGCCTCGCTGGGACAGATGCCTGATGTCAGAGTCATTGCCTCAAGCTCAATGCCAAAAAGTGCAGTGTCATCCCCTTTGGTAAAAACTCTGTACCCATGAACTACAACATAGGCAGCAATCTACTTAACACTGGATGTGCGATAAGAGACCTTGGGATCCAGGTGGACAGTAGTCTCTCCTTTGATAGTCGCAGCAACACAGTAGTCAGGAAGTCCTTCTACATGGCACCCCTCATTATAAAAGGGTGCTCATCCAGGAAAAAAGAGGTCATTGTTTCCCTCTACTCAACACTCATTAGACCCATTATGGAGTACAATGCCCCTTTTGGAATGTACCTCACAAGACATCTGCAGCAGCTGGAAAGACCACAGAAGTACCTCACAAAGAGGAATACTGGCCTCAAACAAATGCCCTACACTGACCATCTTAAAAAACTCCAGTTTTACTCCGTAGCATATTGCCTACTCTGGGATGATCTCTACCTAACATATAAAGCTATGTAAAACCCAGAGCTATTGGACATGCTACACCTAAAGAAATCCCAATCCCTGCAAGCTACACACTCTAGGGACCTAATCCTTGTCACCACAATAAACAGGACATGCTGGAGGGATAGATTCCTGTCTCAGAGACTTACCATACTCTGGAACAGGCTACCCATCTATGTCAAGCAAAGTTCTTCATTAGCACTCTTCAAGAAAAATTTTGATGAGTGGATGGGAAATAGGAAATACACCCCGGGGATCACTTCTGTGTCTCTGCTCGACAGTGGCACAGGAAAATAACTTTCTTGGGTGGCTTAAGCCAGGAAACCTTGTTGGCTAGGCTTACCGTAGGCCCTTGGGCTGATAGGCTAGTACCTACCTATGAACCTATTTATATATATATATATATATATATATATATATATATATATATATATATATATATATTTATATATATATTACACACACACACACACACACACACACACACACACACACACACACACACACACACACACACGCATACACACACACATATGAAAATATATTAAAAACATTATATATAGACATATAGACAGGAATGCATCAATGAATGGCTATTCTTATAGATTTAAGGGTAGGTCTCAGGGATGCTTTTTCACTGAGACCAAGACCCTTATCAGCTCTAAGTCTTAAAATAGAGTTCACCTCCTTACTTTCACTGAAGTTTCTGACATTCCCTTCTCATCTATAACCATAAATTTAAAGGTATGTGAGTCACTGATACCAGACTGTGTTCTAATGCTATAAATGTGCTCACGGATTATATCTATAAGGGGTCTGCCCATTTTTCCTACATAGAATGAACAGCATAGATCACAAACCGCTAAGTAAACCACTTGTAATGTCTGGCATGCAGCTGTCACAGTAAACCTAAATTCCTGACCTGTATCTGGATGTATAAAATGTCCATTTGAGTTGATATAAGAACAGAAATTATAGCTACCACATGCGTGGGTAGAGGCATTAATGGGTAGCAAATGTTCACTTCTATTCCTAGGGTAACACAACAGTCTTTTTAGATTTTGTCTGTTCTTAAATCTGAACTTGGGTACATCACCCACTATTTCCTTAACCATGGGGTCATCTGTCAAAACACACCATTTTTCTTTATAATATCTAATATTGCCTTATTGTGATTTTTATTTCACTATATTCACTACTTACTGTAGTCCCAACATCTATGTTTGATATATCAGCATAATAGGGACATGCTCTACTTTCCCTTAGTTTATTTATAGCTACTAGTTCCTTTTGAAGTTCATCTTCTGTATAACCCCTGTTCTTACATTTCTCTTTTAAATCAGATAGTATAGAGAGGAAGCTTTCTTTTGAGGCATTCAACCTTGAAACCCTCATGCCGTGTCCTCTTATAACATTTTTGAGTATATACTGGGGATGCATACTTTGTCTATAAAGCAGGGTATTCCTGTAACAACTTTTTTTGTAAACTCCAGTATTACCTAATCCATTCCTTAGACGTTCAACATACACATCCAGATGCACAGTCTAATTAACTGAATATAGTATTGTAAATTCAAGATATTCAGTAACTCCATTTAATTTTTGAAAAAAGTGTTCTAGCTCTCCTTGATCACCTGTCCATATCAAAAAGAGGTCGTCTATGAAATGACGGTAAAAAGATACATATTTCCTATAAAGTTCCATTAGATTCAGTGTGTTAACTTCCCATAATGCTAGAAACATGTTGGCGTAGCTATTGACCCATGAGGTGCCCATAGCTATGCCATCTTTTTGTAGGTATATACTCTTATCAAATAAGAACACATTATTTTCTAAGACTACCACAAGGAACAGGCAAATCAATTCTATGCATGCTTCCACTATATTTACTATACCTAGTGAGATATTCTTGAATAGACACTACCGCTATAGTATTTGTATAATGGTAAAGACATCAAGAGTAACAAAATAAAATAATGGGTCAGATGGTATAGAACTGGTAAAAGTATACAAATCCATCAAAAACTGTTTTGTATCTCTCAGTACGTACTCATTCTTGTCCAAGACTGGATTAAGATATCTTTCTACATATACGGAGAAGGGTTCTGTAGCCCAGCCTCGACCAGAGACAGTGGGTCTCATTGGTATAGTTAGGCCATCTTTGTGTATCTTATCCTGCCCTTGTATTAGAGGTATAAGGGTATATTCAGACATCAGAAAGTTGAACAATTCTAATGACACTTGCATGGTCTGTAGCAACTCTAGCATTTATTTATCTATTTATTTATTTGCAGTTGGTTTACCAGGATAGTCCATTGGGCCAAGATGAACCTGTTTTCAATGGAGTCCTGGGGAGAAAAGCTCCAAAATCAAACAAGATTACAGTAAGATTTTAGGTTACAATCATTACAAATACTACAGACTAGTGAAAAACATTTCAATATGAATACTGAGAAGCCATTACATCTTAAGGAACCTTGCACTTAAGAGGTGCATTCTAATATATTCATTGTAAATAGCTTAGTACATGCCAGAGCAGGATGTATGAGTTAGGAGAGTAAGTGAAATGGATGTTGCTAGTGTAAAGAGGGGAGGAGATTATGTGGGGTGTGAGCAGGAGCATTCCCACTGGGATATTAGATGTGAGTGAAGAGACTTTTTGAATGAAAAGCGGTTTGAGGTGGTACAGATGGTGGAAGGGAGTTCCAGAGACATGCAAGACCATAGGATAAGAGATTTTTACCTGGGGGACGAGTTGGTTTATACAATTCTATTAGGTTATGGTTGTTAAATCTTAGTAGTTTATCAGGGAGGTGCATTTTAAAGGCAGAGGAAAGGGATGGGTTGAAAATGAACTTGTGTGCAAGAGTAAGATGAGTGTAGGTGAGATGATTGGATAGTTCTAGCCATTTTAGTTTGTGGAGAGATATACAGTGGTGGGTGGAGGACTTATGGCTGGTAGCAAACTTGGAAATTTAATTATAGCAAGAGGAGAGTTGTGTTTTAAGGGAAGATTGTAGGTTAGTTTGGAGTGGGGCTCCATGGACGAGGGAGGGGATGAGAAATGTGGTAGAGAGAGTGAATTTAGTAGAGGGGGTGAGGTAACGATTTTGTCGGTAGAGCATGCCAAGTTTTTGATGGTTTTTTTTTTTTGATATTTAGTTGTAGGTGGGAGTTGAATTTAAGCAGATTGTCAATTTGGACCCCTAGTAATTTGGCCTCTGACACCGATTTGAGAGATGTATTATTATGGCTAGTGACAGAGAATGGGCTAGCATTTAAAGAGGTGACTTTAAACAGAGTAAATACCATTAATTTGGTTTTAGAGGCATTGAGTGCTAGGTGATTTTTTTCATCCATTGTTCGGTGGTTGAGAATGCTTCTTGTGCAAGCTTTAGGAGTGTAGGAATGGAGGTGGCATAACAGATAAAAGTTGAATCATCTACGTATTGGATAATATTTGTGAAAGGGATGGAGTGGCGGAAATCGTTTATAAATATATTGAAGAGGTGGGGACCCAGTATGGATCCCTGGGGAACTCCAGTTGGGGTGTAAAGGAATGAGGAGGTGTTTTTTTTCCATTTGACTGCTTGATATCTATTGGATATGTAACTGGTGAACCAGGTGAGAGAGGAGGGGGATTAAGTTAAGCTTCGAGAGTTTAGTTAGAAGAAGATTATGAGCGATATTGTCAAAGGCCTTAGAGAGGTCAATAGGAGGGTAGATACAATGTGGTCATAGTCCCGGGCTTTATTCACAGTTTCTAGAAAGGAAAGAAGGGTGGTCATAGTGTTGTGACCGGGTCTAAAACTATGTTGTTTGGGAGTTAGTAGGTGATTGTCTATGAGGTGGGGTAGGAGTTGTAGATGGATACACTTTCTAGGAGTTTAGAGATGGAGACAAAATGGTGATGGGACGGAAATTAGTGATATTGTTATTGTTGCCACCTTTATGAAGAGGTATGATAAAAGCTTTTTTCCAAATTTGGGGTACAAAACTTTCTTGGATAGAGTGGTTGATTAGAATGCTGATCGGGTAGGCAATGGCTTTGGCAGCTATGCTAAGAAAGTATGAAGGAATGTAATCAGGGACATTAGAGCATGGCTTCTGTTTCTGAAAGTGTTTTTTATGGTAGATGTGGGTATAGGTTTTAATGAGAAAGGTGGAAAGTGGGAAGAGAGGGTATTTAAGGGTAGTGATGATGGAGAAGAAATGGAAGGAGAAGCAGAATTGGGGGGTGTAGTGCTGTTAGAGGAGGATGGGGGTAAAGTAGAGGGTGTGGTGGTGTTAGAAAAGGATAAGGTTAGTTTGGAAATAGAATCAATGAAAAAAAGAGTCAAATTGTGTAGCCAAATTTATGTCTAGTGCATTGGGGTCTGGGCTGGGGTTATCTGTTTTGCCAGGATTAAGGAGGGTGGAGATTCCTTTCCAGAATTTTTGAGGGTTTGTTTTATGGTTGTTTTGGAGCATGGAGAAGTAGTTCTGTTGATCAGTGATGACAAGCTTTTTGACTATGTTTCTAAGTGTTTTGTATTCATTATGGGTGGGGGGAGTCTTATTTTTCTGGTAATATGTCCAGGCTTTATCTCTGAGGTGCATGGTTGCTAGTGTGTTTTTAGTTAATCAAGGGGCGGTTTTGTTTTTTGTTCTTTTTGTCTTTATGGAAGCATGGTGGTCTAAGAGGTTTAAGAAAGTTGAGTTGAAGTGGGCAACTGCGTTTTCCAGGGGTAGAGTTTTTAGAGTGTTCCAGTTCATTACTTTTAGAGAGTTAGAAAAGGCAGTAGGGCTGAAGTTGTTTTGGTAATGAGTAGTAATATGAGTAAAATGTAAGGGCGAAGGAAGTCGATGTGTGAATGTGGGTAGGTGGTCACTAAGGGGATCGAGAAGGGTGCCACTGTCAGAGAAATAAGGGGGTGAGAGACTAAAATCCAGTCTAGGGTACTACCACAAAGTTGTTTTGGTAACGAGTAGTAATATGAGTAAAATGTAAGGGTGAAGGAAGTCGATGCGTGAATGTGGGTAGGTGGTCACTAAGGTGCCACTGTCAGAGAAATAAGGGGGGTGAGAGACTAAAATCCAGTCTAGGGTACTACCACGAAGTTGTTTTGGCAACGAGTAGTAATATGAGTAAAATATAAGGGCGAAGGAAGTCGATGCGTGAATGTGGGTAGGTGGTCACTAAGGGGATCGAGAAGGGTGCCACTGTCAGAGAAATAAGGGGGGTGAGAGACTAAAATCCAGTCTAGGGTACTACCACGAAGTTGTTTTGGTAACGAGTAGTAATATGAGTAAAATGTAAGGGTGAAGGAAGTCGATGCGTGAATGTGGGTAAGTGGTCACTAAGGGGATCGAGAAGGGTGCCACTGTCAGAGAAATAAGGGTGTGAGAGACTAAAATCCAGTCTAGGGTACTACCACGAAGTTGTTTTGGCAACGAGTAGTAATATGAGTAAAATGTAAGGGCGAAGAGTGGGCGTGAATGTGGGTAGGTGGTCACTAAGGGGATCGAGAAGGGTGCCACTGTCAGAGAAATAAGGGGGGTGAGAGACTAAAATCCAGTCTAGGGTACTACCACGAAGTTGTTTTGGTAACGAGTAGTAATATGAGTAAAATGTAAGGGTGAAGGAAGTCGATGCATGAATGTGGGTAGGTGGTCACTAAGGGGATCGAGAAGGGTGCCACTGTCAGAGAAATAAGGGGGGTGAGAGACTAAAATGCAGTCTAGGGTACTACCACGAAGTTGTTTTGGTAACGAGTAGTAATATGAGTAAAATGTAAGGGTGAAGGAAGTCGATGTGTGAATGTGGGTAGGTGGTCACTAAGGGGATCGAGAAGGGTGCCACTGTTAGAGAAATAAGGGGGGTGAGAGACTAAAATCCAGTCTAGGGTACTACCACTGGAGAGGTTTTTTGAGGGCCGGGTTATGGAGTTGATTAACTGTGAGAAGTTGTAGAGGTTGATGTTTAGTGGGTTTGTGGGAAACTGAATGGAGGACTGATTGATATTCATGTCTCCCAGAATTATTGTTTCATTGCTAATATTGGTAGAAAGCCAGGAGAGGATGTCCTCAAGTGTAGAAATATTGTCACCAGGGGGATGTAGAGGGAGGCTATACATATGTGTTTGCATTTATTAAGTTGAAGTAGTACTAGGAGTAATTCAGTGAAGGGGGGAGGAGGTTTGTTATAGGGAGTAACTGATAAGGAGGATAGGTATAGGAGAGCTACTCCTCCCCCTTTTTTGTGGGTTCTATCTTTTCTAATGATAGAATAGTTAGGTGGTGTTATTTCAGAATCTTTTATGTGGGGTTTTAACTAAGTTTCAGAGATGGACAGAATGTCAGGTTTATTATGTGTGAGCCAGGCATGGAGATTAGGGATTTTGTTAGCTATACTCTGGGCATTTAAAGAGGTAAGTAGGATGGATTTATCTGTAGAGGTGGAGGTGGGGGGGGCTGGGTTAGGATGTATATCTCCAGACAGTAGAATGGTACTTAGATGTAGGATTAGGTTGGAGAGGTACTTAGAATCTAGGATGAGCTTTATTAGATTTGTGAGGGTTTTGTTAGTTACAGAGTGGGTGGGGTACTTATGAGGGTTTTGTTAGTTATGGAGGGGGTAGGGTACTTATGAGAAATAATACATTTATAGGAAAAGAGTACATGTTTTATGGGATCTAGGCAGGGAGATATTGGGATGTGTGGGTATAAGAGTGGTGAGGTAAGATGGTTGGTTATATGGAAGGATGGTGAGTGGTTAGTGTTAATGGGCTGAGCAAGGTAGTAGATATAGGACATGTTGAGAAGTAGTAGTTGAATAGAGAAGGATGAGGGATTCAAAAGCATGGTGAGATCGGGCTAGTAAGAGTAGTTATGATTGTGGCAGAGTAGTTTACAGGGGCAGGTGAGTTGTATGTTTAGGGAGGAGCAGGTGAGAATATAGGTTATGGGAGGGAAGGGAGGGGTGACTGCTGGTTGATATGGGGTGGGAGTAGGAAGTGGGTAATGGTTGATATAGGGTGGGAGTAGGAAGTGGGTGATTCTAAAGCAATGGAGACTAACTGGTCAGGGAGGGAAGTAGGTGTGGCTATAAATTGATAAATGTAGAGGTGCTGGGGTAATAAATGCTAAATATCAAAAGAGAACATGAAAATCACTAACATATGTTTCCCAGTATCGTTGTGTATCCATAACGAAAAAGTATTTAAGCTGTAAAAATAATTATTATATCATATACTCATAAAGGTATTGGCGTGTATAATTTACTTGAACATTATCAAGTCCATATGGTTAAACAAAGATGATATCCAAAAACCAACTGTCTGTATATGAAAAAAAAGCCCAAAACAAAATGTTCGTTAATACCAAAAAAAGCTTACATATACTCCTGGTTATGTCATAGTCAATCCAATGATTGAATGATTGTTCCATCACAAAAATATTGATACGCTTGAAGACTTCAACAGCACACAATAAAGACACAGTCAAACAGACCACGAAATTGCATGTAAACAATAACAATATCCAAATAGTAATGAAAGTTCCCCTATAAAGCAAAACCACTTTCCAATATGGACGCCGCACAATACATAAAGAATTTGAACAGACTGAAAACTCAACTGCCATAAAAGATAGTCAGCCCCGTACAGGTCAAAGTCTAAACAATATCGTATTGCTGCAAAGACTGTGGTGATAAAGTCCACCTCATGTGATAAAACGTCCAGCTTAAAGAAATTCTATTCTCTAACAAATGAGCATAATTGATGTCAATCACTTTACAGAATTTCTCATCACTCAGCATATTTAACATAGAATGGAAGTAATAATCCATGTCCATAATGACTTTGGGCCCACCTTTGTCAGCTGATTGAATCACTATACTTTCATCTTCATGTAAACATTTAACTGTACATCATTCTTTATATTTAAGATTATATCTCACATTTCTGTGTACATTCATAGCCCTTCTATCTTCATAATATTTATAAAGGTCATCTTCCACCAATTAATTAAAAGCCTCTATCAAAGGGTGGGTATTCTGTATATATAAATTGGGTTTTCTAAAACTTGTTGCATTATTAACTTTGGAATTATTACCAAACTGAAGTTTCAGCATCACATTTCTACTAAACATTGTAAGATCTAAAATAGCATCAGAGATGTCACTGATAGTAGTAGGAATAAAGGTTAACCTTTACTCAACACAAATATTGCATCAGCAGTCAAGCTTCGATGAGAGATATTCCAAACTAATGAGTCCCCAGATTGCCCCACATTTTTTGAGGGACTGACTTCATTGTCTTTGTATTGACAGTTTGTGTTTCTGGTGACCTCGACTGATGGACCATGTCCTCCTTGGCGCTCTTTCTTATTTGATAAGAGTATATACCTACAAAAAGATGGCATAGCTATGGGCACCTCGTGTGCCAATAGCTACGCCAACATGTTTCTAGCATTATGGGAAGTTAACACACTGTACCTAATGAAACTTTATAAGAAATATGTATCTTTTTACCATCATTTCATAGACAACCTCTTTTTGATATGGACAGGTGATCAAGGAGAGCTAGAACACTTTTTTCAAATATTAAATGGAGTTACTGAATATCTTGAATTTACAATGGCATATTCAGTAAATAAGACTGTGCATCTGGATGTGTATGTTGAACATCTAAGGAATGGATTAGGTAATACTGGAGTTTACAAAAAAAGTTGTTATAGGAATACCCTGCTTTATAGACAAAGTATGCATCCCCAGTATATACTCAAAAATGTTATAAGAGGACAAGGCATGAGGGTTTCAAGGTTGAATGCCTCAGAAGAAGGCTTCCACTCTATACTATCTGATTTAAAAGAGAAATGTAAGAACAGGGGTTATACAGAAGATGAACTTCAAAAGGAACTAGTAGCTATAAATAAACTAAGGGAAAGTAGAGCATGTCCCTATTATGCTGATATATCGAACATAGATATTGGCACCACAGTAAGTAGTGAATATAGTGAAATAAAAATCACAATAAGGCAATATTAGATATTATAAAGAAAAATGGTGTGTTTTGACAGATGACCCCATGGTTAAGGAAATAGTGGGTGATGTACCCAAGTTCAGATTTAAGAACAAATGAAATCTAAAAAGATTGTTGTGTTACCCTAGGAATAGAAGTGAACATTTGCTACCCATTAATGCCTCTACCCATGCATGTGGTAGCTATAATTTCTGTTCTTATATCAACTCAAATGGACATTTTATACATCCAGATACAGGTCAGGAATTTAGGTTTACTGTGACAGCTGCATGCCAGACATTACAAGTGGTTTACTTAGCGGTTTGTGATCTATGCTGTTCATTCTATGTAGGAAAAATGGACAGAACCCTTATAGATAGAATCCGTGAGCACATTTATAGCATTAGAACACAGTCTGGTATCAGTGCATTCTCTTACCATGTGATTTCTTATGGTGACTCACATACCTTTAAATTTATGGTTATAGATATGAATGTTCCCACTTTAAGAGAAGGGAATGTCAGAAACTTCACTGAAAGTAAAGAGGTGAACTGCATTTTAAGACTTACGGCTGATAAGGGTCTTGGTCTCAATGAAAAAGCATCCCTGAGATCTACCCTTAAATCTAGAAAAATAGCCATTCATTGATGCATTCCTGCCTATATGTGTGTGTGTGTGTGTGTGTGTGTGTGTGTGTGTGTGTGTGTGTGTGTGTGTGTGTGCGTGTGTGTGTGTATATATATATATATATATATATATATATATATATATATATATATATATATATATATATATAGATTTATATATAAAATGTTTTTAAATATATATATATATATATATATATATATATATATATATATATATATATATATATATATATATATCTTTTATAGGTTTTTATCTGTTATTAAAGTAGGATATATATTTTATATGGATTATTGTCAGAAATTTTGATTTTAAGATGATGTTTTCACTAATTGCTTCCATGATTTGATTGGCTTAACATCTATATTTAAATGGAAGTTTTACTGTGTGTCTTTTGTTGGTCTGAAGAAGCTATTAGTGAAAGCACTTACCATTTTGTCATAATAAACGTTGTTTTATGGTTCAACTGCTGCCTGGTTGCTTCACTGCTATATTTATTGCTGTTTTTTCCCCAGACGCATTCATTTTAGCAGTGTTGCCATTAACCTGAAGCGGGCTATCACTGGGATTAATACAAATATTAACCATATTTTTAGCTCATATTTCATATCGTGGCATGTATTACTGTGCCAATATATGCGACCCTGAACTTGGGGGCATCTCAGTGAGTAGTTGAATGCTGATTTGTAGTGGGGATAAACCCAAACATAGAAAGCATTAAGTAGAGTGTTAGAAGTTAGATACATGGATATGATGTAGATGTTACAATTTTTTTTTTTTACAAAACAAGTCCCAAACTGCAATTTAAAATAATTGGAAAAATGAAATAGTAACATTTATATAAAAGAACAGATACTGGAATGTGTGGAAGTCTGTTGTTAGGCCTGTGTATTTTCTTGTACTGACTTTAATTCTAAAGTTTCTTTTGACTCATGACTTCAGCATTTCTCACAACACTCACATAATGACTATACTCTACCCATATGTATATATGTATGTATGTATGTATGGGTTACACTCATCACAATGACTATACTCTACCCATAAGTATATATGTATGTATGTATGTATGTATGTATGTATGTATGGGTTACACTAATCACAATGACGATACTATACTCATATGTATATATGTATGTATGTATGGGTTACACTCATCACAATAACAATACTCTACCCATATGTATATATGTATGTATGTATTGGTTACATTCATCACAATGACTATACTCTACCCGTATGTATATATGTATGTATTTATGGGTTACTTTCATCACATTGATGATACCCTACCCATATGTTTCTATGTATGTATGTATGTATGGGTTACACTCATCACAGTGACTATACTGCACCCATATGTATATATGTATGTATGTGTGGGTTACACTCACACAATGACTATACTCTACCCATATGTATATATGTATGTATGGGATACACTCATCACAAAGACAATACTCTACCCATATGTATGTATATATGCATGTATGGGTTACACTCATCACAATGATGATATTCTACCCATATGTATATATGTATGTATATGTGGGTTACACTCATCACAATGACTATACCCTACCCATATGTATATATGTATGTATGTATGTATGGGTTACACTCATCAGAATGACTATACTTTATCCATATGTATATATGTATGTATGTATGGGTTACACTCATCACAATGACTATACTCTATCATATGTATATATGTATGTATGCATGTATGGGTTACACTCATCACAATGACGATACTCTACCCTTATGTATGTATGTATGCATGTATGGGTTACACTCACACAATGACGATTCTCTAGCCATATGTATGTATGTATGTATGTATGTCTGTATGTGTTACACTCATCACAGTGATGATACTCTACCCATATGTATATATGTATGTATGTATGGGTTACACTCACACAATGACGATTCTCTAGCCATATGTACGTATGTATGTATGTATGTGTTACACTCATCACAGCGATGATACTCTACCCATATATATATATGTATGTATGTATGGGTTACACTCACACAATGACTATACTCACCCAGATGTATATATGTATGTATGCATGTATGTATGGGCTATACTCATCACAATGACTACACTCTACCATATGAGTTAAGCATGTTTCATCATAAGTTTGATAAATCAAAAGATTCAAAAGTAAGATTTTTTTTTTATTGAATTTCTGTTTTTTCACAAGATGCTGGCCTTTACATTGTGGGATTACTAACTCCGTGGATAGTGGGACTATTCCCATTGCTCAATGGTTTGCAATCTCTGAGATGGCATATAAAATTATAAGGGACTGTGAGTGGTGCAAAAGTCATGGGCATTCAGAAGTATGTAAGTGAAATACTGCTATGTCTTTAAGGGGTCCTTTGCATTTATCTCATGGGTTTGCACCACAGGAAGTTCAAGGTTTAAGGTTTTTACACAGTGAAGATGCTAGCTTGGCTGGGTCTTTCTTAAATGTTTTACTGAATGCTTTGTCTGTGTGATTTTTGTATCCTTTGTTTATATATATATATATATATATATATATATATATATATATATATATAGTTATATATTTGTGTGTTTGTGCGTGTGTGTGTAATTTATATATATATATATATATATATATATATATATATATATATATACACACACACACACACATATATATATATATGTATATATATATATATATATATATATATATATATATATATATAGGTGTCAATGGTATATGTACATAGGTGTATATGTATACATATCTATATATATATATATATATATATATATATATATTCTTATACAAACACACGTGTGTGCAGATACATGCACACACGTACATATATTTATCAATATCTTGATAGAAAGATAAACACATATTGTGTGTCTGCATGTAGAGAATCAGAGAATAAAAACAAACAGATGCACACACACAGACACACACACACACACACACACACACACACACACACACACACATGTGTGTATGTATTTGTATGCATGTGTACATTCACAAAATGTGCATGCCGATGATTATTTTCTCTAGGAGAAGTCATATACCTAAAATTCATATACAAAAATTATCCTACCTATATGTTCATTTTATAATTTTTCATTTCCAGTACAACTGTCTAAGATTTTTGCATTTTATTCATATATGCATCTTTAATATTCACCTAAAGCAGCTCTTTGAAATATAATTGACTGACATTTCATATTTAAACAGTGTGGCATTTCATTAAAATACTAAACAGGTCATCTCTGAATGATTTAGCAATAAGATCATGACAGCCAGAAATTTATTTTCCCTCATACTCACTTCTGCTTAGACAGCTGCTCATGTTTTAAGGTCTATTTGTGAGGAATTTTTGTTGCATTTCTACAGATTGCCTTGGCAAGGAAAATTAAATTTGCTGGCAGTCGTAATGGCCATAATTATATGACAAATCACTTTACTTGCAGATCAGTTGTACTAGCCACAGATCACTCCATTTAGGGAACAAGTAAATGAAATGGAAAAAGACGCTGTGCTGCAAAAAGCATTCATCTTTCGCTGCCTGTGGGCCGATCTTCCTGAAAGACATAAGCATGCACTGATATACTACAGCTTATCAACTGCTGGAGTATTTCTCTTACCTTAAGTCTTAGACTTTTTGTATTAAGATTGGTTGAGGATAAAATGATTTTGGTTTCAGAAGATTAGCAGAAAAAAATCACATATAATTTTCCTCATAACGGAATAGAATCCACATGGCATCATTCTGAATATTTACAATCTGCATCGTTTGCAAGCTTTCTAAGTATGCTGTCCTTTGGGGCCAAAACTGAATCAATGAAAGAAGAAATTATATTTTTCCGAGCCTTGGTACCTTACAAAAAGAAAAAAAATCAAGCTTACAGACAAAGCCATGAGTCAAAATTAAACGAGTGATAAAAACTGACAGAATGAGTATAGGAAAAAAGCACTTGTGGGCAATGGTGAATGTCAAAGAAAACAAAATACATATACATATATATATATGTGTGTGTGTGTGTGTGTGTGTGTGTGTGTGTGTGTGTGTGTGTGTGTGTGTGTGTGTGTGTGTGTGTGTGTGTGTGTATGGATTCATTTCTTCATGTCGAAATACCAAAATCCCAAGGTTCAGAATATTGAATTCAATACCTCAAGATCTTGGAATCTCGAAATTAAGACCCCCCCCAAAAAAAAAGCAGTCAACACATTCCAAAACACATTTTTTGCAGGGGGCAAGCCCCACTGCACCCACCACATACCCCGCTACTTAAATATACCAACTCCAAGATCACACTACAGTGAGGAAAAGGAAATCTCCCATTCCACGCTGTATGCCGAAGTTTGTTCAGGATTTCAAAGTTTTAAAACTTTGATCATATCAATTTTGAAGTTTTAAGCTTCAAAACTCTGTAGGGGACCCATATATATATATATATGTATATATATATATATATATATATAAATATATATATATATATATATATATATATATATATATATATATATATATATATATATTTCATATATATACACTCATTTGCCTGAGACCAAATGACTGAAATTTCATTTGCCTGACACTTCATTTGCCCGACAAGTATTATTAGCAAGAAAATGGAATATGCCCCTTCCCCACTGCAGTGCGACCCTGGAGTTAGAATATATAGTTAGGGGGGGTGGGGGGGTCGAAGCCCCCCACTTACTTTTCTGTTACTAAGCTATATTACATCAAAAGTCAAAAATGTCATATGAAATGCCCCACAACCCCCTAACTATATATTCTAACCAGGGGTCGGCCTGCAGGGGGAAGGGGGGTATATTCCATTTTCTTGCTAATAATACTTGTCAGTCAATATATATATATATATATATATATATATATATATATATATATATATATATATATATATATATATATATACATATATATATATATATATATATATATATATATATATATATATACACACACACACACACACACACACACACACACACACACACACACACACACACACACACACTCTCTAGCTTCAGTGACATTTGTTCTTCATCTCTGACATTTCCTGTTTATTATTATTCCCACTTATTCCACATTTAAATACTTATGTAGTACATGCCCATAGAACAGTGATTACACTCTAATATCTGCAAAAAGACCAGTTGGTTACCCACTACTATAGCACATGACCAAAATCTTAACAGATGTTAAGCACTACCTTGGCAAGATTGTGTCTCATGTTAGGCAGCCAAATATGCCAGCACTGACCAGCAAATTATAGCAGCAGAATAAAACAGATTTTTTCTGTCTGCTATCTGTGGCAGTAATGTGTCTCTGACTTATAAACTCAGAAAGTTGATAGATTAACAGGAGATATGTGTTTGCTTGCATTTAAGGATACAATGTCTGAAACACACATGTATGTCTTTGCTTAGAGAATTCAGTCCTCAGTGATTTGTCAGAAAACCACAGATTGTATGAGGAATAGACCAAATATTGGAGAGAAAAATCAGGATAGTTGAGAAGCATGGAAAGGTGAGTGCAATTGCAGACTTTTTTTACACTGTCTATGTGACAGGGCTTGCCAAGTGCTTTTTGGCTTTCAAAGTGAGCAAAACATAGGGTGCTTTTTTTCTGCAACTATGAATGCATGTAGCAGATAAATCTTAATGTTGCTAAATGTAATACTCCATTATCTGTCCTCGACAAATATGCCAAGATTTACTTCTCGAGCTTTGCTCTTGAGGAAAATTTCTTGACATCCAAGTCTCAAACATATAACAAGCTGGTTATGATCACAGAGCCAATCATAATGCTCAATATTATGGAAAGAGGGGAGTTGGAAGATTACAAAATCACATTCCAGGAAGTAGGAAGTTTTCTTTCCTATTATATACATTCCTATGGTCTGTCTGTGATGTATTAATGTAGGGTACATTACACGTATGCATGTCATTTTTCCTGCAAAGACATCTGTCTTCAATATAACTATTCTGTTTGCTTTTCTGATTCTCTAGCATTAACAACAGCATAGACAAGAAACAGGTGTACAGTACTTTTAGCTTGAGGAAAGACAACAGGTCATGGGCTGTTCACGTCCTTTCTACACAGATCTGACAGACGAAGGATGCTAATTTAAGCCTGTGAAGCAGAGCAGAATCCTAATGATCTTCTGTGCTAGCAAACTGAGTTAGTTAATATGTATCTATGATAAAAGGTGAGTACTTAATATGCATCCATGATAAAAGGTAAAGTTAATATGTATCTATGATAAAAGGTGAGTACTTAATATGTATCCATTATAAAAAGGTAAGTAGTTAATATGTAACTATGATAAAAGGTGAGTACTTAATATGTGTCCATGATAAAAGGAAAGTAGTTAATATGTATCTATGATAAAAGGTGAGTACTTAATATGTATCCATGATAAAAGATAAGTAGTTAATATGTATCTATGATAAAATGTGAGTACTTAATAAGTATCCATGATAAAAGGTAGGTAGTTTATATGTATCTATGATAAAAGGTGAGTACTTAATATGTATCCATGATAAAAGGTAAGTAGTTAATATGTATCTATGATAAAAGGTGAGTACTTAATATGTATCCATGATAAAAGGTAAGTAGTTAATATGTATCTATGATAACAGGTGAGTACTTAATATGTATCCATGATAAAAGGTAAGTAGTTAATATGTATCTATGATAAAATGTGAGTACTTAATATGTATCTGTGACAAAAGGTAAGTAGTTAATATGTATCTATGAAAAAAGGTATGTACTTAATATGCATCCATGATAAAAAGTAAGTAGTTAATATGTATTTATGATAAAGCGTGAGTACTTAATATGCATCCATGATAAAAGGTAAGTAGTTAATATGTATTTATGATAAAACGTGAGTACTTAATATGCATCCATGACAAAAGGTAAGTAGTTAATATCTATCTATGATAAAATGTGAGTACTTAATAAGTATCCATGATAAAAGGTAAGTAGTTAATATGCATCTATGATAAAATGTGAGTACTTAATATGTATCCATGATAAAAGGTAAGTAGTTAATATGTATCTATGATAAAAGGTGAGTACTTAATATGCATCTATGATAAAAGGTGAGTACTTAATATGTATCTATGATAAAACGTGATAACTTAATATGTATCTATGATAAAAGGTAAGTAGTTAATATATACCTATGATAAAACAAGATAACTTAATATGTATCTATGGTGAAAGTTGAGTAGTTAATATGTATCTATGATAAAATGTGAGTACTTAATATGTATCTATGAAAAAAGGAGAGTAGTTAATATGTATCCATGATAAAAGGTAAGTAGTTAATATGTATCTATGATAAAATGTGAGTACTTAATATGTATCCATGATAAAAGGTAAGTAGTTAATATGTATCTATGATAAAAGGTGAGTACTTAATATGCATCTATGATAAAAGGTGAGTACTTAATATGTATCTATGACAAATGGTGAGTAGTTAATATGTATCTATGATAAAATGTGAGTACTTAATATGTATCTATGACAAAAGGAGAGTAGTTAATATGTATCTATGATAAATCGTGATAACTTAATATGTATCTATGACAAAAGGTGAGTAGTTAATATGTATCTATGATAAAACGTGATAACTTAATATGTATCTATGATAAAAGGTAAGTAGTTAATATGTATCTATGATAAAACGTGATAACGTAATATGTATCTATGATGAAAGGTGAGTAGTTAATATGTATCTATGATAAAATGTGAGTACTTAATATGTATCTATGACAAAAGGTGAGTAGTTAATATGTATCTATGATAAAATGTGAGTACTTAATATGTATCTATGACAAAAGGAAAGTAGTTAATATGTATATATGATAAAATGTGAATACTTAATATGTATATATGACAAAAGGTGAGTAGTTAATATGTATCTATGATAAAATGTGAGTACTTAATATGTATCTATGACAAAAGGAGAGTAGTTAATATGTATCTATGATAAAAGGTAATAACTTAATATGTATCTATGATAAAAGTGGCATTTGGCATTGACAGTGTAGAAATGCTTCTTGGTGATTTAGGTGTAAGCGATGAGAAGATTTCACTCATTAAGTCCTTGTTAAGTCTTGTCCTAGAAAACAATGTCTTTCTGGGGGGCAACTGCATATATAGACAAGCGCAGGGGGTAGCCATGGGAACCCCCTGCGCTTACACATATGCAAATCTGGTTCTCTCTCAATGGGAGAGAACATATGTTGTCAACAATGATGTGTGGAGACACTGTTTAAAGTTATATCTACGTTTTGTAGATGACATTCTTCTTTTGTGGGATGGGACAGAGCAAGAATTATGGGAATTTACAAAGTACCTACATACAACCACCGCATTTTTTAGGTTCTCCATTAACCAGTCACGTAGCTCCATAGACTTTTTAGATGTATGCATAGAACAGGACACAGAAGGTTTTAGATCAAAGCTACATAAGAAAGATTGCTGGAAGAATTCTTTTTTAATGTTCGACAGTATGCATCCCAGGCATACCTATCGAAATATAGTACAGGGACAGGTGAGCAGGGTTTCCAGGTTATGCCTCCTAGATTCGGATTTTGAAGCTGAAACAGAAAAACTTAAGGAGAATTTTCAGGACAGAGGTTATAAGCGGAATATGGTAAACAAAGCTGTGGAAAGAGGCAGATCCAAGCGATCTAATGATTATAGGCCTTGGATATCAAGTACCTATGAGAGGAATGAGTTGAGGACTAATAGTGAAAGTTTATGGAAAGGTCCACAGTTAATGCTTAACTATAGCAGTAACATCAGTGACATTTGCAATATAGTGAGAAAAAATTGGAACATTCTGACCAGTGACAACAGTTTAGAAGGGATAGTAGATGCAAAACCCATTTTTAGATATAGGAGGAATAAAAATCTTAAGGATTTACTTTGCAAGGAACCATTAATATGCAATACACAGCATGCCCTCCCATACTCAATAGGAACAAACATTTGTGGGTCATGCAAAGCATGCCCCTATATTAATAAAGATGTTCTATTTACACATCCCATTACCAACAAAGTGTTTCATTTCAAAGGAAGAGCCACATGCCGTACAACTAACATTGTTTACTTAGCAGAATGCTGTCAATGCCAAAGTTTTTATGTAGGCAAAATGAATAGCATGTTTAAGATCAGGATTCTTCAACATCTTTCTAGCATTAGAAACAATGATGAAAGAAATGCATTATGTAGGCATGTAGCCTTATTTCCCACGCATACATTCAAATTTAGGGTTATTGCAAATGTCAGACCCAGCACTAGGGGGGGGTGATATTATGCTTCAAACTGAATCGATAGAAACTATTTGGATTGTTAACCTGATGGCTAATAGGAAGCCTGGACTGAATGAAGTTATACCAATTGAGCCTATTTTGAAAAATAGGCGTGTATTTCATTGAATGTGATTGGATCTCTGTATGTATAAAAGCAAACACTCTCATTTCTTTCATTTATCTGAAGAAGGGTCATCCCGAAAGCGCTTATCCTGTGATTTTAAGAATAAAAGTTTTAAAAACGCTGTCAGCAGTGTTCAACCTTGCTTTTTTCATATTTATCTTCGTTTGCTCTGGTTGGACTTTAGCACTTTACTGGCTATTGGACATTTTGTTATCTATGATAAAAGGTAAGTATTTAATATGTATCTATGATAAAATTTGAGCACTTAATATGTATCTATGACAAAAGGTGAGTAGTTAATATGTATCTATGATAAAATGTGAGTACTTAATATGTATCTATGACAAAAGGAGAGTAGTTAATATGTATCTATGATAAAAGGTGAGTACTTAATAAGTATCTATGACAAAAGGTAAGTATTTAATATGTATCTATGATAAAATGTGAGCACTTAACATGTATCTATGACAAAAGGAGAGTACTTAACATGTATCTATGATAAAACGTGATAACTTAATATGTATCTATGATAAAAGGTAAGTATTTAATATGTATCTATGATAAAACGTGATAACTTAATATGTACCTATGATACAAGGTAAGTATTTAATATGTATCTATGATAAAAGGTGAGTACTTAATATGTATCTATGACAAAAGGTGAGTAGTTAATATGTATCTATGATAAAATATGAGTACTTAATATGTATCTATGACAAAAGGAGAGTATTTAATATGTATCTATGATAAAACATGATAACTTAATATGTATCTATGATAAAAGTTAAGTATTTAATATGTATCTATGATAAAACATGAGTGCTTAATATGTATCTATGACAAAAGGTGAGTAGTTAATATGTATCTATGACAAAAGGTGAGTAGTTAATATGTATCTATGATAAAAGGTGAGTACTTAATATGTATCTATGACAAAAGGTGAGTTATTAATATGTATCAATGATAAAATGTGAGTACTTATTATGTATCTATGACAAAAGATGAGTAGTTAATATGTATCTATGATAAAAGGTGAGTAGTTAATATGTATCTATGATAAAAGGTAAGTATTTAATATGTATCTATGATAAAATGTGAGCACTTAACATGTATCTATGACAAAAGGAGAGTAGTTAATATGTATCTATGATAAAACGTCATAACTTAATATGTATCTATGATAAAAGGTAAGTGATTAATATGTATCAATGATAAAACGTGATAACTTAATATGTATCTATGACAAAAGGAGAGTGGTTAATATGTGTCTATGATAAAATGTGAGTACTTAATATGTATCTATGACAAAAGGTGAGTAGTTAATATGTATCTATGATAAAATGCAAGTACTTAATATGTATCTATGATAAAAAGTGATAACTTAATATGTATCTATGACAAAATTTGAGTAGTTAATATGTATCTATCATAAAACGTGATAACTTAATATGTATCTATGATAAAAGGTAGGTATTTAATATGCATCTATGATAAAATGTGATAACTTAATATGTATCTATGACAAAAGGTAGGTATTTAATATGCATCTATGATAAAATGTGATAACTTAATATGTATCTATGACAAAAGGTGAGTAGTTAATATGTATCTATGATAAAATGCAAGTACTTAATATGTATCTATGATAAAACGTGATAACTTAATAGGTATCTATGACAAAAGGTGAGTAGTTAATATGTATCTATGATAAAATGTGAGTACTTAATATGTATCTATGACAAAAGGTGAGTACTTAATATGTACCTATGATAAAATGTGAGTACTTAATATGTATCTATGATAAAATGTGAGTAGTTAATATGTATCTATGATAAAATGTGAGTACTTAATATGTATCTATGATAAAACGTGAGTACTTAATATGTATCTATGAAAAAAGGTGAGTACATAATATGTACCCATGATAAAATATGAGTAGTTAATATGTATCCATGATAAAATGTGAGTAGTTAAAATGTGTCTATGATAACATGTGAGTACTTAATATGTATCTATGATAAAACATGAGTACTTAATATGTATCTATGACAAAAGGTGAGTACTGAATATGTACCTATGATAAAAGGTGAGTACTTAATAAGTACCTATGATAAAAGGTGAGTAGTTAATATGTATCTTTGATAAAATGTGAGTACTTAATATGTATCTATGATAAAACGTGAATACTTAATATGTATCTATGACAAAAGGTGAGTACTTAATATGTACCTATGATAAAAGGTGAGTAGTTAATATGTATCTATGATAAAAAGTGAGTAGTTAATATGTATCTATGATAAAATGTGAGTACTTAATATGTGTGTATGATAAAACAAGAGTACTTAATATGTATCTATGATAAAAGGTGAGTACTTAATATGTACATATGATAAAAGGTGAGTAGTTAATATGAATCTATGATAAAATGAGAGTAGTTCGTATGTATTAATAATAAAATCTGAGTAGTTAATATACATCTATGATAAAATGTGTGTAGTTAATATGTATCTATGATAAAGTGTGAGTACTTACTATGTGTCTATGATAAAACATGTGTCCTTAATATGTATCTATGAGAAAAGGTGAGTACTTAATATGCACCTATGATAAAATGTGAGTACTTAATATGTATCTATGATAAAAGGTGAGTAGTTAATATTTATCTATGATAAAATGTGATAACTTAATATGTATCTATGACAAAAGGTGAGTAGTTAATATGTATTTATGATAAAATGTGAGTACTTAATATGTATCTATGACAAAAGGAGAATAGTTAATATGTATCTATAATAAAACGTGATAACTTAATATGCATCTATGACAAAATGTGAGTAGTTAATATGTATCTATGATAAAACGTGATAACTTAATATGTATCTATGATAAAAGTAGGTATTTAATATGCATCTATGATAAAATGTGATAACTTAATATGTATCTACGACAAAAGGTAGGTATTTAATATGCATCTATGATAAAATGTGAATACTTAATATGTATCTATGATAAAACCTGAATACTTAATATTTATCTCTGACTAAAGCTGAGTAGTTAATATGTATCTATGATAAAATGTGAGTAGTGAATATGTATCTATGATAAAATGTGAGTACGTAATATGTATCTATGATAAAAGGTGAGTAGTTAATATGTATCTATGACAAACGGTGAGTACTTAATATGTACCTATGATAAAAGGTGAGTAGTTAATATGTATCTATGATAAAATGTGAGTAGTTAATATGTATCTATTATAAAATGTGAGTACTTAATATTTATCTATGATAAAATGTGAGTACTTAATATGTAGTTGTGGTAAAACATGAGTAGTTAATATGTATCTAAGATAAAATGTGAGTACTTAATATGTATCTATGGCAAACAGTGAGTAGTTAATATGTATCTATGATAAAAGGTGAGTAGTTAATATGTATCCATGATAAAATGTGAGTACTTATTATGTATCTATGATAAAATGTGAGTACTTAATATGTATCTGACAAAAGGTGAGTACTTAATATGTACCTATGATAAAAGGGGAGTAGTTAATATGTATCTATGATAAAATGTGAGTACTTAATATGTATTTATGATAAAATATGAGTAGTTAATATGTATCTATGATAAAAAGTGAGTACTTAATATGTATCTATGATAAAAGGTGAGTAGTTAATATGTATCTATTATAAAATCTGAGTACTTATTTATCTATGATAAAATGTGAGTACTTAATATGTAGTTGTGATAAAAGGTGAGTAGTTAATATGTATCTATGATAAAATGTGAGTACTTAATATGTATCTATGACAAAAGGTGAGTACTTAATATATGACTATGATAAAAGGTGAGTACTTAATATGTATTTATGATAAAATGTGAGTGCTTAATATGTATCTATGATAAAAAGTGAGTACTTAATATGTATCTATGATAAAAGGTGAGTAGTTAATATGTATCTATTATAAAATCTGAGTACTTATTTATCTATGATAAAATGTGAGTACTTAATATGTAGTTGTGATAAAAGGTGAGTAGTTAATATGTATCTATGATAAAATGTGAGTACTTAATATATATCTATGACAAAAGGTGAGTAGTTAATATGTGTCTATGATAAAAGGTGAGCACTTAATATGTATCTATGATAAAAATTGAGTACTTAATTTGAACCTGTGATAAAAGGTGAGTATTTAATATGTATCTATAATAAAATGTAAGTACTTAATATGTATCTATGATAAAACGTGAGTACTTAATATGTATCTCTGACAAAAGGTGAGTACTTAATATGCACCTATGGTAAAAAGGTGAGAACTTAATATGTATCTATGATAAAATGTGAGTGCTTAACATTTATCGATGATAGAAGGTGAGAATTTAATATGTATCTATGACAATATGTGAATAGTTAATATGCATCTGTGATAAAAGGTGAGTAGTTAATATGTACCTATGATAAAAGGTGAGTACTTAATATGTACCTATGATAAAAGGTGAGTAGTTAATATGTATCTATGATAAAAGCTGAGTAGTTAATATGTATCTATTTTAAAATGTGAGTACTTAATATTTATCTATGAAAAAATATGAGTACTTAATATGTAGTTGTGATCGAAAGTGAATAGTTAATATGTATCTATGATAAAATGTGAGTACTTAATATGTATCTCTGATAACACGTGAGTACTTAATATTTATCTATGACAAAAGCTGAGTAGTTAATATGTATCTATGATAAAAGGTGAGTAGTTAATATGTATCCATGATAAAATGTGAGTACTTAATATGTATCTATAATAAAATGTGAGCACTTAATATGTATCTATGATAAAATGTGAGTGCTTAATATGTATCGATGATAAAAGGTTAGTTCTTAATATATATCTATGATAAAAGATGAGTAGTTAATATGTATCTATGATAAAAGGTGAGTACTTAATATGTATCTATGACAAAAGGTGAGTAGTTAATATGTATCTATGATAAAATGTGAGTACTTAATATGTATCTATGATAAAAATTGAGTACTTAATATGTAGCTGTGATAAAAGGTGAGTAGTTAATATGTATCTATAATAAAATGTAAGTACTTAATATGTATCTATGATAAAACGTGAGTACTTAATATGTATCGCTGACAAAAGGTGAGTACTTAATATGCACCTATGGTAAAAAGGTGAGAACTTAATATGTATCTATGATAAAATGTGAGTGCTTAATATTTATCGATGATAGAAGGTGAGAACTTAATATGTATCTATGACAAATTGTGAGTAGTTAATATGCATCTATGATAAAAGGTGAGTAGTTAATATGTACCTATGATAAAAGGTGAGTACTTAATATGTACCTATGATAAAAGGTGAGTAGTTAATATGTATCTATGATAAAAGCTGAGTAGTTAATATGTATCTATTATAAAATGTGAGTACTTAATATTTATCTATGATAAAATATGAGTACTTAATATGTAGTTGTGATAGAAAGTGAATAGTTAATATGTATCTATGATAAAATGTGAGTACTTAATATGTATCTATGATAACACGTGAGTACTTAATATTTATCTATGACAAAAGCTGAGTAGTTAATATGTATCTATGATAAAAGGTGAGTAGTTAATATGTATCCATGATAAAATGTGAGTACTTAATATGTATCTATAATAAAATGTGAGTACTTAATATGTATCCATGATAAAATGTAAGTGCTTAATATGTATCGATGATAAAAGTTTAGTTCTTAATATATATCTATGATAAAAGATGAGTAGTTAATATGTATCTATGATACAAGGTAAGTATTTAATATGTATCTATGACAAAAGGTGAGTAGTTAATATGTATCTATGATAAAATGTGAGTACTTAATATGTATCTATGATAAAAATTGAGTACTTAATATGTAGCTGTGATAAAAGGTGAGTAGTTAATATGTATCTATAATAAAATGTAAGTACTTAATATGTATCTATGATAAAACGTGAGTACTTAATATGTATCTATGACAAAAGGTGAGTACTTAATATGCACCTATGGTGAAAAGGTGAGAACTTTATATGTATCTATAATAAAACGTGAGTGCTTAATATTTATCGATGATAAAAGGTGAGTATGTAATATGTACCTATGATAAAAGGTGAGTACTTAATATGTACCTATGATAAAAGGTGAATAGTTAATATGTATCTATGATAAATGGTGAGTAGTTAATAAGTATATATTATAAAATGTGAGCACTTAATATTTATCTATGATACAATTTGAGTACTTAATATGTAGTTGTGATAAACAGTGAATAGTTAATATGTATCTATGATAAAATGTGAGTACTTAATATGTATCTATGATAAAACCTGAGTACTTAATATTTATCTGTGACAAACGCTGAGTAGTTAATATGTATCTATGATAAAAGGTGAGTAGTTAATATGTATCCATGATAAAATGTGAGTACTTAATATGTATCTATAATAAAATGTGAGTACTTAATATGTATCTATGATAAAATGCGAGTGCTTAATATGTATCGATGATAAAAGGTTAATACTTAATATATATCTATGATAAAAGATGAGTACTTAATATGTATCTATGATAAAATGTGAGTGCTTAATATGTATCAATGATAAAAGGTGAGTACTTAATATGTATCTATGAAAAAATGTGAGTACTTAATATGTACCTATGACAAAAGGTGAGTACTTAATATTTATCTATGATAAAATGTGAGTGCTTAATATAGATCGATGATAAAATGTGAGTACTTAATATGTATCTATGATAAAATATGAGTGCTTAATATGCATCAATGATAAAATGTGAGTACTTAATATGTATGTATGAGAAAAAGTGAGTAGTTAATATGTATCTATGATACAATGTGAGGACTTAATATGTATCTGTGATAAAAGATGAGTACTTAATATGTATCTGTGATAAAACATGAGTACTTAATATGTATCTTTGATAAAAGGTGAGTACTTAATATATAGCAATGATAAAAGGTGAGGACTTAATATGTATCTATAATAAAATGTGAGTGCTTAATATGTATCTGTGATAAAACATGAGTACTTAATATGTATCTATGACAAAAGGTGAGTACTTAATATATAGCAATGATAAAAGGTGAGGACTTAATATGTATCTATGATAAAATGTGACTGCTTAATATGTATCGATGTTAAAAGGTGAGTACTTAATATGTATCTATGATAAAATGTGAGTGCTTAATATGTATCGATGATAAAATTTGAGTACTTAATATGTATATACGAGAAAAAGTGAGTAGTTAATATGTATCTATGATAAAATGTGAGGACTTAATATGTATCTATGAAAAAACTGAAGTACTTAATATGTATCTATGACAAAAGGTGAGTACTTAATATATAGCAATGATAAAAGGTGAGTACTTAATATGTATCTATGATAAAATGTGACTGCTTAATATGTATCGATGTTAAAAGGTGAGTACTTAATATGTATATATGAGAAAATGCGAGTAGTTAATATGTATCTATGATAAAATGTGAGTACTTAATATGTATTTATGAAAAATATGAGTAATTAATATGTATCTATGATAAAACGTGAGTACTTAATATGTATCTATGACAAAAGGTGAGTAGTTAATATGTATCTATTATAAAAGGTGAGTACTTAATATGTGTCTAAGATAAAATGTGAGTGCTTAATATGTATCTATGACAAAAGGTGAGTACTTAATATATACCAATGATAAAAGGTGAGTACTTAATATGTATATATGGCAAATGGTGAGTACTTAATATGTACCTATGATAAAAGGTGAGTACTTAATATGTATATATGACAAAATGTGAGTAGTTGATATGTATCTATGATAAAAGGTGAGTACTTAATATGTACCTATGATAAAAGATGAGTGCTTAATATGTATCAATGATAACATGTAAGTACTTAATATCCATCTATGATAAAACGTGAGTACTTAATATGTATCTGTGATAAAACATGAGTACTTAATATGTATCTGTGATAAAAGGTGAGTACGTAATATGTATGTATGATAAAACATGAGTACTTAATATTTATCTGTGATAAAATGTGAGTACTTAATATGTATTATGACAAAAGGTGAGTAGTTAATATGTATCTATGATAAAATGTGAGTACTTGTGTATCTATGATAAAACGTGAGTACTTAATATGTATCTATGACAAAAAGTGAGTACTTTATATATGCCTGTAATAAAATGTGAGTGCTTAATATGTATCTATAATAAAAGGTGAGTACTTAATATGTATATATGACAAAATGTGAGTACTTAATATGTATCTATGACACATGGTGAGTACTTAATATGTACCTATGATAAAAGGTGAGTACTTAATATGTATATATGACAAAATGTGAGTAGTTAATATGTATCTATGATAAAAGGTGAGTACTTAATATGTATCTATGATAAAATGTGAGTGCTTAATATGTATTGATGATAAAATGTGAGTACTTAATATGCATCTATGATAAAGCGTGAGTACTGAATATGTATCTCTGATAAAAGATGAGTACTTAATATGTAGCTGTGATAAAAGGTGAGTACTTAACATGTATCTATGATAAAAGGTGAGTACTTAATATGTATCTATGTTAAAACATGAGTACTTAATATGTATCTGTGACAAAAGGTGAGTACTTAATATGTACCTATGATGAAAGGTAAGTGTTTAATATGTATCTATCACCTCTGGGCTTTCGAATACTGTCCAAGACTCTTGTCGTCCCAATACTGCCTTTTTTAGGCAAGGCTCAAAAGACAAAACTGCCTCCATAAACAACAATAATAAACAAAAAGTGAGGGTAATGCTGCTCAATGCCAGAAGTTTAAACCTCAAAATGCATGCACTCAAGGCTCTCCTTAGTATGAAAGAAATCGACGTTTGTGCAGTGACAGAAACCTGGTTCAAGGCTCCAGAGAGCACCCCAGCACTACCAGGCTATAACTCCTACCATACCTTTAGGTCCCAAACCAGGACCGGAACACAAAAGGAGGGGGTGTGTCCATATTCATCAAGAACACTCACACCTCCAGGTTAGTAGCACAACACATGGAATCTGAGACTATCCAAGTGCAATTGACAGCGGGTAAATTGACTGTTCAATTTATAGCTTGCTACAGATCTCCCACCTTGTCTCAGGACCCTCACACAGCATTCCTGAGAACATTAGAAAGTATGAAGATTCTACCCAACACCATGCTACTGGGTGACTTCAACTATCCAAACATTGACTGGGAAAACTACTCAAGCTCAAACACCCTATCCCAATGCTTCCTTGAGTTTATAAACTCAAACGCCCTTGAACAGCTGGATACCACTCCCACAAGAGGTGACAACATACTGGACCTGGTCATCACCAACATGGGGAACCTATGTTCCACACTTGAGGTAAACTTGTCATTGGTAAGATCAGATCATAAACTAATCACACTGGACATCCACATCCCGACCCCCCCCCCCAGTCAAGGAAATCAAGGTAAAAAACGTCTCTAAAGCCAACTTCACACTCCTCAAGACTGAGGTGGGAAGTTTCAAAGCTCCCAATCAAATTGAAAATGATGACCCATTGGCAGAATCCTTTACAAGTGCATTTTATGAACACCTTCAAGAATGCATGGACCGAGCCATCCTAAAGAGGAAGCCAGTCTGGTGGACCCCGGCCGTAAATAAACTTTACAACAGAAGGAGGAAACTCCTGCAAGATTGAACAAAATCCCAAAATAAGAAGGTATCTCTGATTAACATCAGTAAAAAACTGCGCTCCCTCATTAAATCATCCAAGGACAACTTCGAAAGAAAAATAGCCAATGACTCTAAGGATAACCACAAGGCCTTCTTTAACTATGTCAAGAGTCTAGGGGTAAACTCTAGAATATGCTCCGAGCTAGTGCATAATGGCCATAAATACACTGAAGCAACCAATATTGCCAACATCCTGGCTGACAAGTTCAGTGCAAACTTCACCCCCCTCTCCACCAAAGGGGCTAGCACCGATCCCAGAAGAATGTGGTGCTCCAGATATCTCAGACATACAAGTAAAGACAACTCTTGCAAAGGCCAAAAACACAGCATCAATGGGACCAGATGCTATCCCAGGTTGTGTCTTACACAATCTTCAAAATGAACTAACCCCCCATCTCAAATCACTATTCAAACTCAGCCTCTCTACAGGCTATCTACCCAAAGAATGGCATACAGCAACAATCGTACCACTCCACAAAGGTGGTGCCACAACTAACCCTGGGAACTATCACCCTATAAGCTTGACTAGCTTGGTCTGCAAAGCCATGGAACGCATTATCATGGAGCTCATTAACAGGGACATTGGGAACCTCCAGACACTGGACCCCCACCCAGTTCAGCTTTGTTAAAGGCAGATCTTGCCTCCTGAACTTGGTCGACTTCTTCAAAACAGCCACCAAGGCCATAGATGAAGGGAAGGTGGTCCACACAGCATATCTGGACTTCGCTAAGGCGTTCAACACCATCCCACACTCAGGAATCATAGACAAACTCACCAGCTTAAATATCAACCCCCATGTCACAAGATGGGTTGCTAATTGGCTCTCAGACAGAACCCACACGTTAAGAGTGGCAGGCGCCATGTTTGACTCTAAACCAGTCACAAGCGGAGTCCCACAGGGCTCAGTCCTGGGACCCCTCCTGTTCAGTATATATTTCTCCGAAGTACAGGCAAAGGTGGAGGGACTGTAGCTAACCAAGTTCGCAGATGACTGTAAATTGGGTGCAATAATTGACTCTCCAGCTGACACAGACATCCTGCAAAAGGGTCTCACAGAGACAAACACCTGGTGTCAAAGTCACGGCCTCAAGCTAAATGCCAAAAAATGCATAGTAATCCCATTTGGGAAAAACAAAGTACCTACAAACTACCACATAGATGGGAATCCACTAAGTACAGAAGAAGTAATTAGGGACCTGGGTACCCAAGTAGATAGCATGCTCTCCTTGATAACCACATAGCCAAAATGGTCAGGAAATCCTTCTATGTGGCACACCTGATCACAAAGGGTTTTTCATCAAGATCCAAGGAGATGACTGTGCCCCTTTACTCCTCACTCATTAGGCCCATAATAGAGTACAATGCCCCATTTGGGATGTACCTCACTAGACACCTGCAACAACTAGAAAGACCACAGAAGTACCTCACTAAGAGGAATAAGGGCCTTAAACAATTACCCTATGAAGCACGACTAAAAAAGCTCCAGCTCTTCTCAGTCGTTTACCGTCTGCTCAGAGGTGACCTATGCCTGACCTATAGGGCCATGTCAAACCCTGAACTAATGGACATGCTTCACCTGAAAAAAACAAGATCCCTCAAAACCACTTGTTCTAGTGACTTGAACCTATGTACAACAATAAACAGGACATGCTGGAGGGATAGATTCCTGTCCCAGTGACTCCCCTCACTCTGGAATAGAATCCCAATCCATATTCGACAGAGCTCCTCTCTGACCTTCTTCAAGAGAAATCTTGAAGAGTGGATGGGTAATCATAAGTTCTACCCTGGGATCACTTCAGGATCCCTGTTGACAGAGGCCCAGGTTACTAATCTAATGGGGAGGCGAAAGCCATCACTCTGTGGCTAGGCTTATAAATGCCCATGGGCAGATAGCCTAGTACTTACCTATGAACCTATGAACCTATAAAATGTGAGTGCTTAATATGAATCGATGATAAAACATCAGTACTTAATATGTATCTATTATAAAACGTGAGTACTTAATATGTATCTGTGATAAAAGGTGAGTACTTAATTTATAGCAATGATAAAAGGTGAGTACTTAATATGTATCGATGATAAAAGGTGAGTACTTAATATGTATATATGACAAAATGTGAGTAGTTAATATGTATCTATGATAAAAGGTGAGTACTTAATATTTATCTATGATAAAATGTGAGTACTTAATATGTATCTATGACAAAAGGTGAGTACTTAATATGCATATATGACAAAATGTGAGTAGTTAATATGTATCTGTGATAAAACGTGAGTACTTAATATGCATCTATGACAAAAGGTGAGCACTTGATATGTATCTATGATAAAAGGTGAGTACTTAATATGTACTTATGATAAAAGGTGAGTACTTAATATTTACCTATGATAAAAGGTAAGTGCTTAATATGTATCGATGATAACATGTGAGTACTTAATATGTATCTAAGATAAAGCATGAGTACTTAATATATATCTATGATAAAATGTGAGAATGTGAATGCTTAATATGTATCGATGATAAACGGTGAGTACTTAATATGTATATATGACAAAATGTGAGTAGTTAATATGTATCTATGATAAAAGGTGAGTACTTAATATGTATCTGTGATAAAACGTGAGTACTTAATATGCATCTATGACAAAAGGTGAGTACTTGATATGTATCTATGACAAAAGGTGAGTACTTAATATGTACCCATGATAAAAGGTGAGTGCTTAATATGTATCGATGATAACATGTAAGTACTTAATATGTATCTATGATAAAATGTGAGTACTTAATATGTATCTGTGATAAAACATGAGTACTTAATATGTATATGTGATAAAAGGTGAGTACTTAATATGTATCAATGGCAAAAGGTGAGTAGTTAATATGTATCTGTGATAAAACGTGAGTACTTAATATGTATCTGTGATAAAACATGAGTACTTAATGTGTATCTATGACAAAAGATGAGTAGTTAATATGTATCTATGATAAAATGTGAGTACTTATGTATCTATGATAAAACGTGAGTACTTAATATGCATCTATGACAAACGGTGAGTACTTAATATATGCCTATGATAAAAGGTGAGTACTTAATATGTATCTATGATAAAATGTGAGTGCTTAATATGTATCGGTGATAAAAGGTGAGTACTTAATATGTATATATGACAAAATGTGAGTACTTAATATGTAGCTATGATAAAATGTGAATACTTAATATGTATCTGTGATAAAACGTGAGTACTTAATATGTATTGGTGATAAAAGGTGAGTGTTTAATATGTAGCTGTGATAAAAGATGAGTACTTAATATGTATCTATGACAAAAGGTGAGTAATTTATATGTATCTAGTATAAAATGTCAGTACTTAATATATATCTATCTATGATAAAACGTGAGTACTTAATATGTATCTATGACAAAAGGTGAGTACTTAATATGTACCTATGATAAATGGTGAGTACATAATATGTACCTCTGATAAAAGGTGAGTGCTTAATATGCATCTATGATAAAATGTGAGTGCTTAATATGTATCGACTATAAAACTTGAGTACTTAATATGTACCTATGATTAAACGTGAGTACTTAATATGTATCTGTGATAAAAGGTGAGTACTTAATATGTAGCTGTGATAAAAGGTGAATACTTAATATGTATCTATGATAAAAGGTGAGTACTTAATATGTATCCATGTTAAATCACAAGTACTTAATATGTATGTATGACAAAAGGTGAGTTATTTATATGTACCTATGATAAAAGGTGAGTGCTTAATATATATCTATGATAAAATGTGAGTGCTTACTATGAATTGATGATAAAACATGAGTACTTAATATGTATCTATTATAAAACGTGAGTACTTAATATCTATCTGTGATAAAAGGTGAGTACTTAATATGTAGCTATGATAAAAGGTGAGTACTTAATATGTATCTATGATAAAAGGTAAGTACTTAATGTGTATCTATGATAAAACACAAGTACTTAATTTGTATTTATGATAAAACGTGAGTTCTTAATATGTGTCTGTGATAAAAGGTGAGTACTTAATATGTGTCTATGAAAAAACGTGAGTGCTTAATATGTATCTCTGATAAAACGTGACTGCTTAATATGTAACTGTGATAAAAGGTGAGTACCTTAATATGTAGCTGTGATGAAAAGTGAGTACTTTGAGTTTTCTAAGTATAAATACACTGGAGTGACAGGTTTGTTAGTTCTGCCATTTAGATACATTTACAGAAATTGCAACAACCATTTTAAAAGCAGTAGATTAGTTACAAAAATCTATTGAATACAATTATAACATTTTATTGTGTGTGATTAATGGTGCATTAAACAGGGGATATGGCTGCTGACATCATTATTTGGAAATGCCACTGAACTAGCAGTAGATATTGTCTCCCATCACAGACATTGTTAAAATACAAAGACTTATTGGCATAAAGGGTATACAGTAAATATGTGCTACTGCTGTCTTGGGTAACAGACAGGTTCTTCAAAACCCGGATAACAGTCACATTGTCCAGCTACAGACCAGAGTTATAATCATTGCCCCCCCACCCACCGTATATCGTGTACTTCAGCTTGAGTCCAGTACCATTTAGTTCACCCTCAGGAACAGTTACTGAAGCTTGATGCATGCACATGCACGCACACACACACACACACACACACACACACACACACACACACACACACACACACACACACACACACAAACACACACACACACAAACACACACACTCAGATAGCATATAAAATATTTTTTAGAATGGGGAGGTTAAAGCATGACTCTCCACTATTGACTAACTCCTACACAAGTTAAGGTCCACTGCCATCAAATGGTTAGAATTAACAAAACAAGAAAACACATTACATTTTCTTTTAAAATAAACCAAGCTGTAAATGTTTTTATTTTATTCAGTTGTATCGGTTTAATGGGGCAGAACACTGATGTAAATGGACCAACTTTAAGCTCAGCACAGGAGGATATCGGGACATAAATGTGTGAAAAAAATTACAAGAGGCATTGTAATATTGTATGCATACAATATGCACACAATTGTTGAGAAAGTATAACAAATGTTATTTCCAATATAAAACAGAGATGTCAATAAACATATGGGTAGTCAAGCTTGGTCAGCATCCTGTTACTAATGACTGCTGCTTACTTGCTTCATTTAAGTCTGGAAAAGAAAGAAAGAAAGAAAGAAAGAAAGAAAGAAAGAAAGAAAGAAAGAAAGAAAGAAAGAAAGAAAGAAAGAAAGAAAGAAAAACATTTTCATTTTGTTTTGGGTGTTTGTATCGTGTCTATATTATATCCTCGAACGCTTAAAAAAGCGAACGCTGATTGATCAAACTTATTTTCACGAAACTGCAAAATATCAAAGCAGCAGAAACTCAAATTTTTTTCTAGGGAAAGAATTCGGTTGTCAGTTTCTGTTGCTTCGGTATTTTCAGTGTTATGGTGGAAAGTTACCCTTTGGATTCAGGTAAGTGTGCGATTGTGTGGATGTGAATGTTAGGGTGATTTAGGTGAGTTAGGGTTAGGGCTTGGGTTAGGCATGTGTGCGATTGAGTGGACACGAGGGTTAGGGTGGATTTAAGTGAGTTAGGGTTAGGGAGCAGGTGAGATGAGTGTGCAATAGTGACGGACCTTAGGGTTAGGGTTTGGGTTAAGGTAAGTGGGCAGTTAGTGGTGTGTGCATAGTTTAGTGTAGGGTTAGGTATCAGATTTTAGGTGTATGTGTGTGGATTTCTGTTTGTTTGGTGTGCTTGTGTTATGTGTATGTGTTTTGGATCAGCGATTTTTTTCCCTGGGAAAAAAATCGCTGATCTGACAGTTTGATATTGTAAGCTTTCGCTTAAATTAGGTCGATCAATCAGTGTTCGCTTTTTTAAGCATTCGATGATATAATATAGACCCTTTGTATCATTGGACTTCAGTGTGTTTGTCCTCTAAGGTCATATGGGGTTCTCATGGTTACTTTGGATGGTGATTTTGTGGAGGTGAAAATTTCTGACTGTAAATACTTAATTAACAAGGGGCATAGTAAAATAGTCATATCTTTGCTTAAGAGGAAAACATTCAGCTTTTTTCTGATTGGAAATATTTAAATGATAACAATATTTCAAAAAGTACCACTTTACAATGGGCAGATTTTGCCATGGTTTGTTTTACCAACAAAACGTATAGTCTGTTTTAACCAATGAATAAACCATTAGCCACAAGTTAAACAGTAAAGTTCACTACTTAAAATCAGTAAGTTAAAGCATTTTCTGTAAAAGTACATACATATACAGTGAAGGTGTATACCTAAAAGTGAAAATGAACCAAAAAAGAAAAAAATCTGCTTATAGTTTCATAGTTTCCTACTAGGCTATTAACTCTGAAGGATCTTTGGTAAACTTAGCCATTCACTCCCAGGAAGTTTATTTAGCCCCTAGCATGGCAAGTAGAACATTTACATTACCCCTTTCTATAAGATACAAGGGTTCTACTCCAGGGCTGAATCTGCAGTTTCCCAGCCATTAATCTGGATTACATTTGAATATGAGACATACTTTGTTTTATGTACACAGGAAGACAGTTATGAAACAGCTAAATGTATTTATTTTATCTATTTATTCATTTATTTATTTAAATTTGTTGACCGTGAGTGTCCGACTGGACGTGGGTCCATTTTCAGCGGAGGCCCGGGGAGAAAAGCTCCACAGTAAAATAAACAGACAGTAGTTACATTGGATTACACAGTGATTAACAATTTTACATAGAAATTACTTACAACATATTTACAGATGAAGAACATAGTACATCAGTAGACAACTTGAACCTTTATCTGTGAAGTACATAACAGACATTAACAAATGTAACAATGAGAAGTTCCTGCTGTATAATTAGTACTACGCTTATGAGCATCTGAGCTTGCTATCATCAAGGTAGTTAGTGGAGGTGAAAGAAAGGTAGTAGTTGGAGGGGGTGGATGATATTAGAGTCGGAGTTGCAAGGGCATAGCCAGCATGTTTTAGGTGTGCTTTTAATAAAGTTTTGAAGTTGGTGCATGATGGTACGGAGGTAATTGTGGGTGGGAGTGAGTTCCATAATTTGGCTATGGCACAAGAGAATAGTGCTTCACCAGCAGAGTTATTGGCTTTAGTGATCTGCAAGTGATTTTTGTTGCTGGATCTTAGTGGTCTGGTGGTGCAATAGAGTTGGAGTAGATTCTGGAGGGATGGGACATTTAGTGGATGGTTTACTAGTTTGTGGGTGAGTGAGAGTTGATACCACTGAAGGAGGTGAGGGAATTCAAGCCAGCCCAGTTCAGCAAGTGAGAGACAGTGGTGACTACGGTAGGATGCCCCTGTGGCGAATTTGATTTTGTTGTAGCAGGTCTCTAGCTTGTTTAGATCACATTGCCTTAGGTTGGTATATACTGGAGAGTCATAAAGTAGGGTGGAGATAAGGTGGGATTTACTATTGAAATCTTTGCTGCTTTGGTGAGAAATTGTTTATTTCTGTATAATGCTCCTAGTTTTTTGTGGACTTTTTTTATGGTCATGGATATGTGAATGTCAAATTTTAGTTTATTGTCTATTTCCACTCCTATCAATTTGGTGTGTTCAGTTGGGTATATAGTGGTGTTGTCTTTTGCTGTGATGTTAAGGTGAGAGTTGTTTTGACTATGTTTGGTGGGTTGGAAGATGAGTAGTTTAGTTTTGTTTGGGTTGAGTATTAATTGGGCATTGGACAACCATGTTTTAACAGAGGAAAAGGCTTCCTTTGTGACTTTTTGCAGTTTGGGTAGGGACTGGGCTGAGCAGATGATGGTAGAGTCATCTGCGTATTGGATGAGTGTGCCATGTTTGGTGGCAGAGGCTAGATTATTGGTGTAAACAGAGAAAAGTAGGGGTCCAAGGATGGATCCATGGGGGACCCCTATGGAGACAGGTAGTTGGAGAGATATGTCATTCTGCCATACAACGGATTGTTGGCGGTCTGACAGGTAACTCTGAAACCAGTTGGTGACTGATTGTGAGAAGGATAGGTTATTGAGGACAGAGATAAGTTGTTTGTATGGGACCATGTCAAATGCTTTAGATAGGTCTAGGAAAGTAGCAGAGGAGAGATAGCCATTGTTTTTATGCTGAAGGATAGTGTTAGTAAAGGAGAGGAGAGTAAGGCAGTGGTGGTGCTATGGTTTGGTCGGAAACCATGCTGAGTACTGGAAAGGAGGGTGATAGTAAGGAGGTAGTGTGAGACCTGAGAGTGTATGCATTATATGTGAGACTTTCCACAATGTGGGAACGTAACTTTCTGACAGAGATCGGTTAATCAAGATGGATACTGGGTAGGCCAGAGCATCAGCTGCGATTTGTAGGTATTCACTTGGGAGGTTGTCTGCTGCTAATTTGGTGGGTTTAAGTTTAGTTAAGAGTTTTTTTTATGTTGGAGGTAGGTACAGGAGAAAAAGAGAAGGCAGTGGGGAGATTACTTGTTGAACGTGTGGGTTGGAGGGGGGTTGTGTTGTTTAGCTAGTGATAGTATGGTTTCGGTGAAGTGTGTGTTGAATGAGGTAGCAATATTTTCTGAGGAGTGAGGGATGTCAGGAGGAGGGGTACTGACTTTACCTGGGTGGAGGATGGAGTTTATGGAGGACCAGAATTTTTTGGGGCTGTGTTGTGAGGAGTCAGGGGCAGACTGGTAGTATTGGAATTTGTCCCGTTTTATTAGCTTTTTGACTCTATTGCATAGTTCTAGGAATTTCTGTCTAGCTGCGGGGGTTTTGGTTTTGCGCCAGTGCTCCCAGGCTTTATCTCTGTTTTTCATTTCTGACTTAGTGGTTTTCTGTAGCCATGGGGAGGGTTGTGCTTTGGTTCTGGAAAATCTTATGGGGGCATGGTAATTAAGGATGTTCAGGAAGGTAGTATTAAAAGATTCAACCAAGGCCATCTAGACTGAGGTACTTTAGAGCATGCCAGTTACATTCTTTGAGGGATGAGATGAATGTGAGTGGGTTAAAGTTTATATTTTTATGTATTTGATGATAGATGACAGGTTTAGCTTGGTACAGGTATTTTTTGAGTAGAAATGTTGGGGAGTGATCACTGAGGCTATCTGATAAGCAGCCTGTTATATATGACTGGGGGTTCTTACTGACTAGTATCCAATCCAGGGTAGAGTGCTTGCTGGAGTTTTTATTTATTGTTGTTGGTGACTGGACTAGTTGGGTGAAGCCATGAAGGTGTACATGATGGGTTGGATTGTTGCCAGAACAGGATTGCCAGTCAGTATTGAAATCACCTAAGATGATAATTTCTTGGGGGAGATGGTGGGTAGACCAGCTGAGGAGGTTTTCTAGTGGAGGGATGTTTTGGCCAGGTGGGAAGTAGCATCCAATTATGTTGATGGTTTTGTTTCGGTTAATTTTGAGGTTTGTATATATTATTTCTTCATTGCCTATTTGTGGAGCTGATGATTTTAAGATCTGGATATTTAGATGTTGTTTAAATATTAAAGCTACACCACCTCCTTTTTGTTTAGCCGGTCAACTCTTAGTATGCCGTAACCTGTAGGAAGTATTTGCTCACTGGTAATGTGAGGTTTTAGCCAGGTTTCTGTCAGGACAACTATATCTGGGGAGTATAAGTCTATGGTGGCATGGAGTTCATGGACTTTGTTGGATATACTTCTAATATTTAGGCTTAGTAGAAGGAAGTCACTTGGCTTTCTATTGGCTGTAATACGGGAGAAGTTGTGGTTTCTAGTCTGATTATGAGGATTGGGGTTGGAGATGGTAGGGCAAGGGTTGGGGTGGATGTCTCCATTTAGGGCTAGTTTTGATATGCATGAGGTTATTAGTTTTCTCAGTTTTTGAATGTGTTTGTTTATAAGGGAAAGTTTATGATTGTTCTCCGTAGGTAATAGCTATGGTGGGAGGGTTACTATGTTAAGTTGTAGGGATGCTTTACGTTTGAGTAATATAGTTGGTAGAATATGTGGGGGGTGCATAGGGATGGTTCTTGAGCTGGTGGGAGGGGAGCTAAGTATGGGTGAGACATGGGTGGTGGTGTGAGTAGTAGTACAGTGGTAGTGGTTGAGTGGGGGAATGATGGAGCTTTGGTAGGATGTAAGATATGCAAGAAGAGTGCATGCAGTGAGCAAAGGAAAGGTATGGTTGTACATGTCAGTTGAGGAGGTGTGAAAGTAGAGGGAATATGGAGAAGGTAGTGTTGGGTTAGCGCTGTGGTTGGCTATTGGAAAGATGGGAGGGGTTTTGAGTGCAATAAATGTGGGACCACTGGGGGCAGGAGGGAATAGGGGGCAGGGCGGGGAGCGAAGCGGGTAGAGACCCTGTTAGGTTATTGAATGACGGCCTGGAAACAATCACAAAGCAAGACAAGTATGTGTTAAGAACAATCACAATTGACCAAGGACTACTCTGAAACTGTAAGTCTTGTCTTAATTTCTCAGGTGGAAAACCAGGATAACCTTGTATCAGTAGGCTACTGTGGTATAGTTTAAATAAACAAACACACAGTATTGATCAGTTATGGATACTATTTGCTAACAGAAGGGAATAAGAGAAAGTGGAAGATGTGTGTGGTGGTGGTGGTGGTGGGGGGGGGCTGCTTACAGCCAAAGCACAGTGCTCTCCAGGGGAAAATGAAGATTGGCTCAAACAGTTAGACACATACTCAAAGTTAACTGTAGCTGTTTGCAGAAAGTTCAGACCCGGACTGCACTTTTCTTATAGGAATGTTAAAGGTGGTACCACAGTTGAATACTTAAGAGTGGTGTTAGGTCTAGAAAAGAAGAGTACAGAGAGGAGTAAGCACTTTTGAGATGGTAAATATATATTATAAAGATTATAAAAAACACACTGAGAAAATAGCTACCATATGCAGGACAATGTCCTGAACCACTACTTAGTATATGCAGATACTCAGCCAATTGGAAGAACACTAGAAAACAAAAACCCAGACAGTTATGCAGCCACAGATAAAAATATAGCGAGCAGCAATCTGTCGTGGTACTCTAATGTGATTCTATCCATCAGTAACAGCACAAACTTATAAAAATAATTTAGACACTAGTATGAGCTGTCTACACACAACACTATTACATGAATAACATTAGTGAACAAGGTGCAGCTATGCAAATAGACCATACATACTATTATACTAGTAACAACTTGGTACATGCGATAGTAACATCAATAATAAAGCATAAAACATATTAGATGTCTAACACAATTCAACATAAACATATGCAGTTGTAAAATGTCTAATACAATTCAACATAAATAGGCATTTACAGTTGTAAAACACTTACTGGAGAGACACTGAGCCTTCATGGGGACTTTAGCAGAGTGTTTTGTAGTTTTACAAATGGTGCCTGCCACAGGTAATATTTATTAACTGTGGGATTGTCGTAAGGTAATAAACAGGGAAGCTGAGGGGAGAACAAGGGTGTGAGCAGGCAGTTCTTTGTACTGCTGCTAATGAGCCAAAGCAAGAAAAGTATGTGTTAAGAACAATCATAATTGACCAAGGACTGCTTTGAAACTGTAAGGCTTGTCTTAATTTCTCAGGTGGAAAACCAGGATAACCTTGTATCAGTAGGCTACTGTGGTATAGTTTAAATAAATAAACACACAGTATTGATCAGTTATGGATACTATTTACTAAAAGAAGGGAATAAGAGAAAGTGGAAGATGTGTGTGGTGGTGGTGGTGGGGGGGTGGCTGCTTACAGCCAAAGCACAGTGCTCTCCAGGGGAAAATGAAGATTGGCTCAAACAGTTAGACACATACTCAAAGTTACCTGTAGCTGTTTGCAGACAGTTCAGACCAGGACTGCACTTTTCTTATAGGAATGTTAAAGGTGGTACCGCAGTTGAATACTTAACAGTGGTGTTAGGTCTAGAAAAGAAGAGTACAGAGAGGAGTAAGCACTTTTGAGATGGTAAATATATATTATAAAGATTATAAAAAACACACTGAGCAAATAGCTACCATATGCAGGACAATGTCCTGAACCACTACTTAGTATATGCAGAAACTGAGCCAATTGGAAGAACATTAGAAAACAAAACCCAGACAGTTATGCAGCCACAGATAAAAATATAGCGTGCAGCAATCTGTCATGGTTCTCTAATGTGATTCTATCCACCAGTAACAGCACAAACTTATAGAAATAATTAAGACACTAGTATGAGCTGTCTACACACAACACTATTAAATGAATAACATTAGTGAACAAGGTGCAGCTATGCAAATAGACCATACATACTATTATACTAGTAACAACTTGGTGCATGCCATAGTAACATCAATAATAAAGCATAAAACATATTAGATGTCTAACACAATTCAACATAAACATATACAGTTGTAAAATGTCTAATACAATTCAAAATAAATAGGCATTTACAGTTGTAAAACACTTACTGGAGAGACACTGAGCCTTCATGAGGCCTGTAGCAGAGTGGATTGTAGTTTTACAAATGGTGCCTGCCACAGGTAATATTTATTAACACTGGGATTGTCTTAAGGTAATAAACAGGGAAGGGGAGAGGAGAACAAGGGTGTGACCAGGCAGTTCTTTGTACTGCTGCTAATGAGACAAAGCAAGAAAAGTATGTGTTAAGAACAATCACAATTAACCAAGGACTGCTCTGAAACTGTAAGTCCTGTCTTAATTTCTCAGGTGGAAAACCAGGATAACATTGTATCAGTAGGCTACTGTGGTATAGTTTAAATAAACAAACACACAGTATTGATCAGTTATGGATACTATTTGCTAACAGAAGGGAATAAGAGAAAGTGGTGGTGGTGGTGGTGGTGGTGGTGGTGGGGGGGGGCTGCTTACAGCCAAAGCACAGTGCTCTCCAGGGGAAAATGAAGATTGGCTCAAACAGTTAGACACATACCCAAAGTTAACTGTAGCTGTTTGCAGACAGTTCAGACCCGGACTGCAGTTTTCTTATAGGAATGTTAAAGGAGGTACCGCAGTTGAATACTTAAGAGTGGTGTTAGGTCTAGAAAAGAAGAGTACAGAGAGGAGTAAGCACTTTTGAGATGGTAAATATATATTATAAAGATTATAAAAAACACACTGAGCAAATAGCTACCATATGCAGGACAATGTCCTGAACCACTACTTAGTATATGCAGATACTGAGTCAATTGGAAGAACATTAGAAAACAAAAACCCAGACAGTTATGCAGCCACAGATAAAAATATAGTAAACAGCAATCTGTCGTGGTTCTCTAATGTGATTCTATCCACCAGAAACTGCACAAACGTATAGAAATAATTTAGACACTAGTATGAGCTGTCTAAACACAACACTATTACATGAATAACAATAGTGAACAAGGTGCAGCTATGCAAATAGACCATACGTAGTATTATACTAGTAACAACTTGGTGCATGGCATAGTAACATCAATAATAAAGCATAAAACATATTAGATGTCTAACACAATTCAGCATAAACATATACAGTTGTAAAATGTCTAATACAATTCAACATAAATAGGCATTTACATTTGTAAAACACTTACTGGAGAGACACTGAGCCTTTATGGGGCCTGTAGCAGAGTGGATTGTAGTTTTACAAATGGTGCCTGCTACAGGTAATATTTATTAACTCTGGGATTGTCTTAAGGTAATAAACAGGGAAGGGGAGGGGAGAACAAGGGTGTGAGCAGGCAGTTCTTTGTACTGCTGCTAGTGAGCCAAAGCAAGAAAAGTATGTGTTAAGAACAATCACAATTGACCAAGGACTGCTCTGAAGCTGTAAGTCTTGTCTTAATTTCTCAGGTGGAAAACCAGGATAACCTTGTATCAGTAGGCTACTTTGGTATAGTTTAAATAAACAAACACACAGTATTGATCAGTTACGGATACTATTTGCTAACAGAAGGGAATAAGAGAAAGTGGAAGATGTGTGTGGTGGTGGGGGGGCTGCTTACAGCCAAAGCACAGTGCTCTCCAGGGGAAAATGAAGATTGGCTCAAACAGTTAGACACATACCCAAAGTTAACTGTAGCTGTTTGCAGACAGTTCAGACCCGGACTGCACTTTTCTTATAGGAATGTTAAAGGTGGTACCGCAGTTGAATACTTAAGAGTGGTGTTAGGTCTAGAAAAGAAGAATACAGAGAGGAGCAAGCACTCTTGAGATGGTAAATATATATTATAAAGATTATAAAAAACACACTGAGCAAATAGCTACCATATGCAAGACAATGTCCTGAACCACTACTTAGTATATGCAGATACTGAGCCAATTGGAAGAACATTAGTAAACAAAAACCCAGACAGTTATGCAAGCACAGATAAAAATATAGCGAGCAGCAATCTGTCGTGGTTCTCTAATGTGATTCTATCAACCAGTAACAGCACAAACTTATAGAAATAATTTAGACACTAGTATGAGCTGTCTACACACAACACTATTATATGAATAACATTAGTGAACAAGGTGCAGCTATGCAAATAGACAATACATACTATTATACTAGTAACAACTTGGTGCATGCCATAGTAACATCAATAATAAAGAATAAAACATATTAGATGTCTAACACAATTCAACATAAGCATATACAGTTGTAAAATGTCTAATACAATTCAACATAAATAGGCATTTACAGTTGTAAAACACTTACTGGAGAGACACTGAGCCTTCATGGGGACTGTAGCAGAGTGGATTGTAGTTTTACAAATGGTGCCTGCCACAGGTAATATTTGTTAACTCTGGGATTGTCTTAAGGTAATAAACAGGGAAGGGGAGGGGAGAACAAGCGTGTGAGCAGGCAGTTCTTTGTACTGCTGCTAATGAGCCAAACCAAGAAAAGTATGTGTTAAGAACAATCACAATTGACCAAGGACGGCTCTGAAACTGTAAGTCTTGTCTTAATTTCTCAGGTGGAAAACCAGGATAACCTTGTATCAGTAGGCTACTGTGGTATAGTTTAAATAAACAAACAAACAGTATTGATCAGTTATGGATACTATTTGCTAACAGAAGGGAATAAGAGAAAGTGGAAGATGTGTGTGGTGGTGGTGGTGGTGGTGGGGTGGGGTGGGGTGGGGGGCTGCTTACAGCCAAAGCACAGTGCTCTCCAAGGGAAAATGAAGATTGGCTCAAACAGTTAGACACATACTCAAAGTTAACTGCAGCTGTTTGCAGACAGTTCAGACCCGGACTGCACTTTTCTTATAGGAATGTTAAAGGTGGTACCGCAGTTGAATACTTAAAAGTGGTGTTAGGTCTAGAAAAGAAGAGTACAGAGAGGAGTAAGCACTTTTGAGATGGTAAATATATATTATAAAGATTATAAAAAAACACTGAACAAATAGTTACCATATGCAGGACAAAGTCCTGAACCACTACTTAGTATATGCAGATACTGAGCCAATTGGAAGAACATTAGAAAACAAAAACCCAGGCAGTAATGCAGCCACAGATAAAAATATAGTAAACAGCAATCTGTCGTGGTTCTCTAATGTGATTCTATCCACCAGTAACAGCACAAACGTATAGAAATAATTTAGACACTAGTATGAGCTGTCTACACACAACACTATTACATGAATAACATTAGTGAACAAGGTGCAGCTATGCAAATAGACCATACATAGTATTATACTAGTAACAACTTGGTGCATGGCATAGTAACATCAATAATAAAGCATAAAACATATTAGATGTCTAACACAATTCAGCATAAACATACACAGTTGTAAAATGTCTAATACAATTCAACATAAATAGGCATTTACATTTGTAAAACACTTACTGGAGAGACACTGAGCCTTCATGGGGCCTGTAGCAGAGTGGATTGTAGTTTTACAAATGGTGCCTGCCACAGGTAATATTTATTAACTCTGGGATCGTCTTAAGGTAATAAACAGGGAAGGGGAGGGGAGAACAAGGGTGTGAGCAGGCAGTTCTTTGTACTGCTGCTAGTGCGCCAAAGCAAGAAAAGTATGTGTTAAGAACAATCACAATTGACCAAGGACTGCTCTGAAACTGTTAGTCTTGTCTTAATTTCTCAGGGGGAAAACCAGGATAACCTTGTATCAGTAGGCTACTGTGGTATAGTTTAAATAAACAAACACACAGTATTGATCAGTTATGGATACTATTTGCTTACAGAAGGGAATAAGAGAAAGTGGAAGATGTGTGTGGTGGTGGTGGGGGGGGCTGCTTACAGCCAAAGCACAGTGCTCTCCAGGGGAAAATGAAGATTGGCTCAAACAGTTAGACACATACTCAAAGTTAACTGTAGCTGTTTGCAGACAGTTCAGACCCGGACTGCACTTTTCTTATAGGAATGTTAAAGGTGGTACCACAGTTGAATACTTAAGAGTGGTGTTAGGTCTGGAAAAGAAGAGTACAGAGAGGAGTAAGCACTTTTGAGATGGTAAATATATATTATAAAGATTATAAAAAACACACTGACCAAATAGCTACCATATGCAGGACAATGTCCTGAACCACTACTTAGTATATGCAGAAACTGAGCCAATTGGAAGAACATTAGAAAACAAAAACCCAGACAGTTATGCAGCCACAGATAAAAATATAGCGAGCAGCAATCTGTCATGGTTCTCTAATGTGATTCTATCCACCAGTAACAGCACAAACTTATAGAAATAATTTAGACACTAGTATGAGCTGTCTACACACAACACTATTAAATGAATAACATTAGTGAACAAGGTGCAGCTATGCAAATAGACCATACATACTATTATACTAGTAACAACTTGGTGCATGCCATAGTAACATCAATAATAAAGCATAAAACATATTAGATGTCTAACACAATTCAACATAAACATATACAGTTGTAAAATGTCTAATACAATTCAACATAAATAGGCATTTACATTTGTAAAACACTTACTGGAGAGACACTGAGCCTTCATGGGGCCTGTAGCAGAGTGGATTGTAGTTTTACAAATGGTTCCTGCCACAAGTAATATTTATTAACACTGGGATTGTCTTAAGGTAATAAACAGGGAAGGGGAGGGGAGAACAAGGGTGTGAGCAGGCAGTTCTTTGTACTGCTGCTAATGAGCCAAAGCAAGAAAAGTATGTGTTAAGAACAATCACAATTAACCAAGGACTGCTCTGAAACTGTAAGTCGTGTCTTAATTTCTCAGGTGGAAAACCAGGATAACCTTGTATCAGTAGGCTACTGTGGTATAGTTTAAATAAACAAACACACAGTATTGATCAGTTATGGATACTATTTGCTAACAGAAGGGAATAAGAGAAAGTGGAAGATGTGTGTGGTGGTGGTGGTGGGGGGCTGCTTACAGCCAAAGCACAGTGCTCTCCAGGGAAAAATGAAGATTGGCTCAAACAGTTAGACACATACTCAAAGTTAACTGTAGCTGTTTGCAGACAGTTCAGAACCGGACTGCACTTTTCTTATAGGAATGTTAAAGGTGGTACCGCAGTTGAATACTTAAGAGTGGTGTTAGGTTCAAAGTTAACTGTAGCTGCTAAAGTCTCTGGTATATAAATATGGCCCCTCCAACATGTTCTATTTATGTTGCAGATGAGATTAAGACACCTTGAGTGGGTGTTTATGCCACGATTGGACTTGCGAATGTGGTGGTCTGAGACAATAGGATCTGTTAAGTCCCTGTATGTAAGGCAGAGGTCACCCCTCAGCAAACTGTATGATACTGAGAATAGGGACAATGCTGTGAGATGATCAGTGTAGTTATTATGCTTTAGACTCTTGCTTTTCTTGGTTTGAAAATGCTGTGGGCATTCAAGTTTTGTCAAGTGTTTGAACAGGTACATGCCAAAAGAGACATTATACCTGATACAGTGCAGTGATCACATTTTTGTACCTGGACACTATACCTTTACAAGTAACATTTGCAATAAAAGAGGCTGTTCTTACAATAGTGGATAGATGGTGTACAGGGACAGTAAGAATATGTTCAAGCAAGCTAAATTTCAAAACGGAACTAGGAAAACTAATACAGATGTTTCAAGAAAAGGATTACCCACATGACCTCCTCCTAAAAGTAAGTGAGGAAGTCTTGGTAGGGTGGGGGTGAAATTTAAACCCCATGTTAGGTACAGAAACACAGATGCATCATTTACCAGATAGAAATATGGATAGCAAGGACAATAAATTTACCAACAGTATGGTGGTTCCTTTTGGTGGATAAAGTAGAGAAATTAAGGAGATCTTATTTAAAAACTGGGTGATTTTTAAGGGTAACCCAGAGATTTTTAACACTCTGGGGCAACTCTTACATTTGTGTATAAAACTGGTAAAAATCTCAAATTTTTGTTGGAACACACAAAACCCATTCTACCCCTGAATGTGGTGTAGACAATGTAAGTGGGTGCTGGAAGGAACAAATGTGACTGTAGGGAACCCACCATTTGACTCACATCTCAAAGAAGGTAATTGTGCAACTAAAGGGTTGATTTATTTTACCATTTGCCAAAGATGTGGCTTTTTTATGTCGGTAAGACAGGGAAGCAATTTAGAAAATGTATTGTAAGCCATTTCTATTGAAAATATGAATAATGCCCTTTTTTAAACACACCCTTAGTTGCACAGGCAATCCCAAATTTAAGTTTACGATCATTGATATCATCCCTAGAAATGAAAGGGATGTGTGGTAGAAGTTGGAAATACAAAAAAAGAGAACTTTTTTGGCAATTTAAATGGAATGCCAGAGTCTTACCAGGTCTTAATGACAATGTGTCCATTTTGCCTATTCTAAAACGTAAAGCCCTGGAGTTACAGGACATCTGAATTCAGCTTAGACACATAATGAAGTGGAAGTTTTCTAAGTGGGTGATTTTAAAGAATTGACATTTTATGGGTTAATGACAGTCTGATTATTCTCATATTTTTAAACCTTGGTATGATGCGTTTTCATACTGGAAATGAGGGGGGGCAAATACCATAATATTCTGAGGTTGCGATTTTATCTACTTTTTATCCAAATTTGTTTTAAAGGACTTGCCTGTTTTTAAAAGTTACTGTATATTTAAATATATTGTATTTTTACAAGCTTTAACACCACTGCTTTAGAACACTTTGTAACTAGTACCACAGGAAACTGCTAATAATGTTAGATGAGTTTCTGTGACATGGCTTGGCCCTATAAAAGTTACAAGAAAAGGTTTTAAGCAATAGTGCTGTGTAATATTATACATTCAAATATATTATATTTTTTGCAAGTTTTAAACAATACTGTTTTAGATATTTCCCAAGGATTCAATAACATCTGTGTAGGCTCTACGTAGAGCCTACAGGGAATGTAAACATGTACACAGCCATGGTTCCTCCTTGGAAGCGCACCATGCATATTAATCATGGTGGGCTGCCAAGGGAGAGCATAGTAACAGGGATATTGAATCCACATAGGCAGAAGTGTAGAGGCTGGTCAGATGTTATGTACACAGTGAGGCTCCCTGCAATGTTCTGTGTTACTGTTGAAATGTGCTGTGTATTAATAGGTTGTGTTTGAATTTTAAATTTATAAATTGTGTTTTTGTCATTTTTTTAATTTTTTTTAAAGTCTGTTTAAGCGGTGTGGTGTGGAGCGCATCAATGTCAAGCCATGCCTATACATAGACAGCTGAGACCTGCCAGATATCTAAAAACAGAAACCAGATGTAATTAATTATGCTGTTATTTTTTTTCTTAATTTTTAATTTTTTTTATGTCTGTTTGCATGCCGCGGCACAGACAGCAGCAATAAAAGCTGTGCTTACATACATGCACACAGTAGACACCTGCAGACATCTAAAAATAGAAACCAGATGTAAGTAATTATTTATTTCTGCATATGTGTGCACCTGTTTAAGCTCATTTGTGAGGTGCACCATAATTGCTTAGTAGTGTATGTGAAAATATATTACTTTATATACTACCCAAGTAGCTAAATGGGTAGAGTGATGGTCTACATTTCTGTAGGTGCTGGGTTTAAGTCCCTAGCACACATATCATTTGTTGAATGTAATGTGAAATGTTTTTTTTTAAATTAAAATCAATATTTTACATTTGGGAGAGCTGCATGATGCTAAGCACTGCTCAAATTTGGTTCATCGGTTCATAGGTAGGTACTAGGATATCGGCCCTAGGGCCTATACAAGCCTAATCAAAAAGGTACCCTGGCTTTCGCCACTCAAGAAAATTATTTTCCTGTGCACCTGCCCAGCAGAGCCACAGAGGTGATCCCCAGGGTGAATTTCAAATTTCCCATCCAATCATCAAGATTTTTTTTTGAAGAGTGCTAATGAGGAGCTTTGATTGATATAGATAGGTAGTTTGTTCCAGAGTATGTGAAGTCTCTGGGACAGGAATCTATCTCTCCAGCATGTTCTGTTTATTGTGGTGACAAGGTTTAGGTCCCTAGGGCATGTAGCTTGGAGAGATTGGGATTTCATTAAGTGGAGCAAGTCCAACAGCTCTGGGTTTGACATAGATTTGTATGTTAGGCAGAGATCGCCTCTGAGTAGGTGATATGCGATGGAGTAAAGCTGGAGTTTTTGAGACGGTCTGCATAGGGCATCTGTTTGAGGCCAGTAATCCTCTTTGTGAGGTATTTCTGCGGCCTTTCCAGTTGTTGTAGATGTCTTGTGAGGTACATACCAAAAGAGGCACTGTACTCTATAATGGGTCTAATGATTATAAAGGGGAACAATGCCCTCTTTTTTCCTGGATGAGAAACCTTTTGTGATGAGGTGTGCCATGTAGAAGGATTTCCTGAGTACTGTGGCAATGTGATTATCAAAGGAGAGACTACTGTCCACCTGTGTCCCAAAGTCTCTTATCACACTTTCAGTGTCGAGTAGACTACTACCTATGTGGTAGCTCATGGGTACAGAGTTTTTACCAAAGGGGATGACAATGCACTTTTTGGCATTGAGCTTCAGGGCATGACTTTGATACCAGGCATCTGTCTCAGTGAGGCCCTTTTGTAGGATGTCCACATCATTGGGAGTTTCAATTATGGCTCCTAGTTTGCAGTCATCTGCGAACTTCATTACCCAAAGACCTTCTGTGTTAGCCTGTACTTCAGAAAAGTAGATACCAAACAGGAGAGGACCCAGGACTGAACCCTGTGGTACTCCACTTGTCAATGGTCTGAAGTTGGATTTGGAGTCTGCTACTTTCACAGTGTGGGTTCTGTCAGTGAGACAGGTGGCAACCCATCTTGTGACATAGGGATTTATACCTAGTTTAGTGAGTTTAACTATAATTCCAGAGTGGAGGATGGTGTCAAAAGCCTTGGCGAGATCTAGATAGGCTGTGTGAACCACCTTACCCTCACCTACTGCTTTGGTGACTGCTTCAAAAAAGTCAATCAGGTTTAGGAGACTTGATCTGCCTTTTACAAACCCAAACTGGGTGGGTTTCAGAGTTTGGAGATTACCAATGTCTTTGTTTATAAGTTCCATGATGATATGTTCCATGGCCTTGCAGACTAGGCTTGTTGGGCTAATGGGGTGTTAGTTCCTGGTGTCTGTGGTGGCTCCCCTTTGTGGAGTGGGATAACCGACACTGTGTGCCATTCTGTGGGCACAAAGCCTGAGGTGAGGCTATGACTGAACATGGTGCTTAGGTGGGGTCCCAATTCATTCTGTAGTTCATGTAGAACGCAGCCTGAGATGTTGTCAGGTCCCATGGATGCTGTGTTCTTGGCTTTGGAGAGTGCATTTTTTACCTGTGCAGCAGTGATTACAGGAATTTTGCATTCTACTGGTATAGAGTTGAGCCCTTTTGAGGTGAGGGGGGGTAAAGTTCGCACTGAATCTATCTGCCAGGATGTTGGCAATATCAGTTGGTTCTGTATATTTAGTGCCATTGTGCTATAACTCAGATCAGATCTGAGTGTTGCCATCAAGATTCTTGACATAGCTATAGAATGCTTTGTGGTTGTCTTTAGAATCAGTGGCTATTTTGTTTTCATAACTAGCTTTGGAGGATTTAATCAGGGATCTCACCTTCTTACTGAGGCTGACCAGAAAGTTCTTCCAGTCATAGGATTTTACTCTTTTTTGCAACAGTTTCTTTCTTCTGTTATAGAGTTTGTTTATGGCAGGGGACCACCAGATTGGCTTCCTTTTTTTGGAGGATAGCATCTTGGTTCTGTTAGGAATAGCACAATCCATGCACTCGTGTAAGTGCTTATAAAGTGCATTTGTGTAGGATTCAGCAGTCGTACCTCTATTTTCCATCTGCATGGGTGTTGTGAAGTTTGCCACTTCTGTCTTAAGAAGCATGAAGTTGGCTTTAGAGAACTTTTTTACAGTGGTTTCCCTAATGGGTGGGGGCGGGATGTGGATGTCTAGGCTGATTAGGTTGTGGCTGGATCTTACCAATGAGGAATTGACCTCTGGTGTGTAACACCAGTCACCCATGTTGGTAATGACCAGGTTTAGAAAATTGCTGACTCTGGTGGGGGTGTGGATAAGCTGATCCAAGGCGTTGGAATTTATGAATTCCAGAAAACATTGAGAAAAGAGTTGGTACATGAGTAGTTTTTGCAGTTAATGGCGGGTTAGTTGAAATCGCCCATTATTAGCGTGTTGGGTTGTACCCTAATATTTTCCATTGTATCAAGAAATGAGGAGTAGGAATCCTGGGGCATGGTGAGGGATCTGTAGAAAGTTACAGTTTGAATTGCAGTCTTGCCCAGAGTTAGTTGCACTTGGATAATCTCGGATGCATTATGCTGAGCAAATAGCCTGGAAGTGTTGATATCCTTAATGAATATGGACACACCTCCACCTTTAGTGTTTCGGTCCAGGTTAGGTGGCTGAAAGGTGTGGTATGAATTATAGCCTGGTAATGCAGGGGTGCTCTCTGGAGCCCTGAACCAGGTCGCTGTCACTGCACAGATGTTGATGATCTCCATTTTAAGGAGTGCCTCGAGTGAATGCATTTTGAGGTTTAGACTTCTAGCATTGAGTGGCATTACCCTCAGATTTTGCTTGCTTGTGCCTGTTACGGTGGTGAATTTGTCATTTGAACCTTGCCTAAAAAAAGGCGCTATAGGGGTGGCAAGAGCCTTAGCCAATATCTGGAATCCCAAGGGCGACAGGTGCAGGCCATCTCTGGCAAAGCATCATGGTCTGTCGATCATGTCATCCCAGGCAGACAGATACCGGATCCCATTAGAATGACACCAGAAGCTTATCCAATTGTTGAAGTCAATCATTTTGTCCTTGGAATGTGGTATCATTCTGAGTGATGGCAGGATGCTACTCAGGCTAGGGTCATACCTGCCTGGGCTACAAGATCGGAGAGCTCCTCCATGTCTCTTTTCATGTAGTCCAGGGAGGTATGTCTCAGGTCATTCACACCAATATGGACAATGACAAAAGTCATATTTGTACTTGTTGTGGAGTGACCTGAGTGCATGCGTTATGTGGCAGATCCTGGCATCTGACAGGCAGCTGACAGTAACTTTCTCCTTGTTTAGCCTGGTGAGTGGAACATCAGTGTGCCTGACTATAGAGTCACCTATGACTGCAGTGTTGGGTACGTTGTTATGTCTTATGGGCTGTGGTTGAGTGGCACACTGAGTTTGTGGGCTATGTGTCATTTGGGTTGTGTTGGGGGGTGGAGGTTGCATGCATTTCGCTTTGGAGGTCTCTGTTGCTTGGGCAGGTTTTTACTGAGAGCCTCCGTGAATGTAGGTGTGTGTTTTGTGTTTCTATGTGTGTGTTTTGGTGGTGTAGGTTTTGAGGGACTATGTGATGAGTGTGGTGTGGTGCAAGTGTTTACCTTCTCCTCTTGACTGTCTAGCCCGGTCTTGGGTGAAGAGAGCTTTGCTTCCAGTTTGGCTATATAAGTGCATCTTTCACAGGTCGTAGTGTTGGGTGTTATGAGGAGAGGGTTGTCTGTGTACATGAGACAATAGCTGCATTGTCTCAAGATGCCCAGATTCATCAGGTAAACAGGAGAAAACACCGGGAGCTGACCCTTAGACATGCCTGGATAGGTGCTTATTTATTAAGTCCTAAAAACTGTTTTCCTCTAGACAAGTGAGGAAAGTTGAGTGCTGTAGTAATTTGTAGCTTATTTAGTGTTTGCAACGAGTTCTCAACAAGTGCTGAGCTCACAGAAACAGATTTGAGTACTAAAACTGAAAAACTGGCTAGTTCTAAGGGAAAATTTGAAGAGCAGACTTTATGGAGCTAGGAATAGTTTAACCCTAGCTAAGCGGTGATGCATAAAGTGTATCTTATATATATATATATATATATATATATATATATATATATATATATATATATATATATATACACACACACACACATATATATATATATATATATATATATATATATATATATATATATGTGTGTGTGTATAATGGTAGCAAATGAGCAAACTGATTTAAACAAATTAACCAATAAAAAGCTAAAAACTGAGCCCCAATTCAGCAATCTTTGATCAGACAAGCTCTAACTGCACACTCCTGCCACTAGGGTGCAAAGGAACCTTCTCCAAAAAAGATGGTCTGGATTAGTGCTCAAGTTACACAAACAAAGCTATACAAACAATGATTCAGCAGGTCTGAATTTAGTCTATGCTACAGCAAACAGGGCGTACCAATTTCAGAAAGAAACTGTACAAATAAGCAGGCACAATAAGCCTTTATCCAGAAACTCCCAGCTTAGAAGGGCAGAAACTATCCTCTCCTCCCACAAGAGTGCAGATCATAACTTCTTAATGTAAAATAACTGGCCTGAAGCCCAAGTGCTTAAACCAGAACTTATACACTCTTAGAATAACAGACACTAAGCCTTCAATTAGCAACTCCCAACTTAGAATGATGTCCTGCCACAACAGTGTAGACCACAAACCTTCTTAATGCAAAACAACTGGTCTGAAGCCCAAGTGCTTCAACAAAAGGCTTAGAATTGTCATTGGCTGATGGTACTGCAAATCAGCTGTGTTGCCTGCAATTAGCATTTCAGAACCACAGATTGATTAATAGGCAATTGCTAGCTGATAAAAAGCATGTTGAAAGGCAAACATGCTGGCTATGGGGAACCATTCTGTATGAGACTTTCTGCCTACAGAACATGCTTTTGCACAAACCTTAATATCACCACATATCAACAGAGGAGTTGATAGCAGGTATGTAACCTTTTTGTTTACAACAGGATGCAGATGGTTGAATATACTTACACATAATAGGGGCTACAGCATTAAACCCATTTTAGAAGCATGATAATGACATGCCATTGATATCCAGATGTGTTACACCTATAGAAGACGTACAATACATCAAGGATGGAATGCTTTTTGTCAATGTGGCACACTGGTCTCTTGGGACTGTCCTTGTATAGTGGTTGTGATAGCACACTGCTATTTGGCACTGTTGTTTTGATGTATTATCAGGGGGGTTGCCCCTAGAAACACACTACAATAGACTCCAGTTTTGGGTGTATGATCATCCAGCAGGATCTGTCATGGCATACACATGAATAGCTGATTATCACTACTATCTTAGTTGTATCCACACACTTAGTATGTTTGCACACCATAGAACATGATATGTCTGAGCAAGCAGTGGATACTGGCAGCCATTATATTCTTACTGTATCTCTACATAGTGCACTTCCACATATGTGATCCTGACATGTGTTCCCATTTTGTTGTCTTGTAGGACACATGTATCCACGATGCCATGCACCTTTCATGAATGCGGAGAATAAGATTATACTTGAAGACCTTCAGCAACACCATGAACTCCTCCTGTCCAGGGGAATGCAAAACAGGAAACAGTGGGCAGCATTGTGGATTGACCTTGTCCGTGATATGAATGCTAGAGGTAATAAGAGCAGGACATATGAACAGGTTCGACACCTTGCAATGGACATGATCAGTGCTACACAGAGAAGAGCAGCAAATGTAGCCAGGGATCATGACATCACAGATGGGGAGCATGCAATGGAATAATCATTCTCAGCCACTGAGGAATTCATGGTGAACCTAGGCACACACAACAGCTCCCAGGCATCCATCACACCATACATCGTGGATGTGGGTGCCACAGTTTCCATGGCAGAGGAGCATGCAGGTAAGCTTAGTTTGAGCACCATTGCAATACTGTAGCATTCAGTGTGTCAGGGTGTACATACTCTCACATGGGTTGCAGGTCTGTGATCTTTGTGGGGGAAAGGGTATAACTGAAGTTTGACTCTTCCACTCAGATGTTGACCGATATAATAATTAACATGGTAGCAACTGTAAAGATGAGATATATGGACATATTACCTTGCTGTGGTGCAATATGCAGTGGTACTGACATTACATCTCCCTCTACTTTAGACAGGTCCATCGGGTATTGGACAAGGCTGTGGTCCTGCTCCTAGTAAAGACAACACTGTTTTGTTATAGATGTAGGTTTACAGTAATGCAGTTCCTAAAGTGTAATCCCAGGCCTGTTGCCTGTAGTGCTGTATTGCCAGAATGATTGCCAACTGCACAGATCTTTTATGACTGTACACATGTAACAGTCATATGTATGCCTTGTAGGTGTCACCACATTGATAGATATGACAGTATTGTCAAGACATTGCAGATTGCCATATGTGTCAACTGTGCAGTGTCTTCACAAATGACAAAATTGTACTTCATTTTTGCTGCTGAGATTGTTGTGTGCAGAGCTTTTATTTACAAGTAACAACAGCTGTATGTGGTGATACTATTGCCCTCTTCTCCTACTATGTGAGGTTGGGGTTTCAACAGGTCAGTAATAGTGCCAACAGTGTACAGAGATATACATTTATTGCAACATAGTACTGCAGAGCATAATAGTGTACACATTAATGTACTGCTTTCTCCTCTCTTATCACAGGTGACCAGGGGGTTGGTGTCTGTCCCCTACACAACCTGATGTCAGTGTCTCTTCAGACTCTGGTGATAATGGTGGCTACAGTGAGGCACAGGTGGGGTATCAGAGGCTGATTATGTCCCAGAGGTTGAGATCACTCTTCTGCACTCATTTTCACTGCACACCGTCAGTATGCCTACACATACCCAGTCCCCAGAGGCCACAGATATTGGACAGTCAGAGGGTGGGGACATTGAACAGGAAAGTGTGGCAACTATGGTTGCAGTGAGTGTAGACACTGGCCATAGCCAGAGAGCTGGTGAGGTTCCACACAGGCAGATCGACTGGGGTGCCCATAGGAGGCCTGCTGTCCTTCCATCACCTGTTGCAGGTTTCACATCAAGGGTCACTCGGTGTATGTTTCAGGTCATCATGGAGGCACAGGCACATTCTGAAAAGAACTCCAGATGTAAGCTCAAGGTTAAGGATCACTCAAAGTCTGACAATTGTGACTGTCTCCATCGCATTGGTGACACCCTGGATTGGTTCACTGATGCAGTGGACAGAAGGTGAGCCGAGACAGTGTCTGTCTTGTAATGCACAGTGTCTGTGCTGGAATGTGTGGTTGGAGTTGAGCATCAGCCTTGTGGATGTAGGACAGCAACCACATCCCTCATCTGCTGAGAGTCCACCTGGCAGTGCACAGTCATCCCATTCTGGCAGCACATCCAGTGCTACAGAGGCAAGTGTGCTGTCCACACCAAGATGTGGCAGGGCATAGGCTCATGGTGCTGGGCATTCCCATGGAGGACACAGTCCCAGCAGACAGCAGTCACCGTCAGGTACTAGTATTACTTCTGACCTTGGGCAAGGAGGTGCCAGTGCAACTCCTAGCAGAGCCAGTTCTCATGTTTGGGCCCAGAGACAGTGAACTGTCAACACTACCATGCATTGTTCAAAGATGTCCAACATACACACATGGGGTAGCGCTGACTATTTACACTCACACACTCACACACCACTGTCAAATTCACATCAACTACAGACACACATGGCACAATTCCATGGTCCACCTTGCCTACTTAACTTCCTGACTCACACACATGCTGTCAACCTTTTGGGTAGGCCTAGGCCTCTGGCACCCCCACACAACACCCTGTGCAAGTTGTGATACCTATGCCATGTCCCTGTCATTCTCATCATCGCTGTGGGGAAATGAAGATATGTTTTTGATGCATAGGGTGATTATATAACTTAACATGTACTTGTGTAATGTATTGTTTAGCTATACCACTTGTAGTGGTTACTGACGGATACTGTATGCTGACATTTTTAATGAGTAAGCCACATACTTTCATGTACCTTATGTTATATGATGTTGTAATAGCTGTATACTTACACAGTGAAAGGTGTGCCACAGAGCTATTTCTGTTTCTGTTTCAGGAGTCTGTTGGGCACACCTATGGACACTCAGCAGCAAGACAGCCATAGACATCACAGGACAGAAGAAATATGTCCTCAGCAAAGTACAGTATTATAGGTGTATGGCTCCATAAGTCTATGTGTGTGTAATAGGCTAACAAGAACAATGGTCTCATGCAGTGTACTCATGCATCCTTAATATGTGAAAAGGTCTGTTACCCTTGATAAGTGTCACTAGGGCATTAGGAGTTATCACATCTACAATCTGTGATGCTGTGGATGACCCATCTTCACATTTCCTTTTTTCAATACAGACATTCATCCTACAACAGCTATGATTGTCATGTTCTACATCCCATGTTGTAACCTGAACATGATGTGTGTCACAGCAGATGTGTGCTGCACATCCATGGTGGGCCTGTTACATATAGGGTGTACTGTCTGTGTGACATACCTGACTCTCCAACATGTAGTTATACCACAGTGATGATGTAGGTATGTAGGTCGGATAAGACATGTGCTAGTCCTATCATGGATATGCGGAGGTACACAGTGGGATCTGACACCTCCCTGTATGGCAGCCATACACATACCTTACAAAGCATTTATGAGACAGACTACACATCTACGGTCATAACACAGACTCCATAGGGCATGTTATCTGCAATGTGTATTGCGGTATCATGGAACCTGTGTGGTTGCTACAGTTGTAGGATATGCCTGTGTAGTGACATAGAAAAGGTGTCATTGTACTCAATGATGGGTGTGATGAGTGCCAAATACAATGTAACAATGACAGCCTGGGATTTACATCACAGACCTGCCAATTTATGATGTACAACACTGAATGCATCCCCACATCTCACTGACCACTGAAAGTCAAAGGCTACATTTCTCACGGTGTCCACATGTCCATGATTATTGTCTCAATTGTGTGTGGTGTGTGGACACTACTGTATTTCCCATGGTTGGATAACTTTCCAAAGGATTGTATTGTGCAGTCGTTGGCATTTATTATTTGTCAGTGGTTCAGATCACAGCTGAATGAATGTCACAGGCCATCATGGTTAACTGTTGGTTTTGTGTGGGATTCAGTGACAGCTCCTGATATGCACTCACCTGCTAATGTAGACAGTCAGATGACACTGACAGTGGCTGTGACTGCAGAATGGCAATGGCTAGAAGGGGTACACCATCAATGATGTCTGGGAAAATCCACTGGTGACTGGCATCATTGAAACTTAGGTCTCTCAATGCTATCATCCCAGATTATGACTGTCAGCCACTTGCCTGCCCACCAACAAACACAGCACTGAGTAGATTACCTACACAGTTTCCAGCAAGGCCTGCTGGCCTAATGTTGTCCAACACCTTGTCAGGCCATGGTAGTTAGACTAAATAATATTCCCATCATCCATTGCATAGTGTAACACTCAATAAGGTCCATCTGTTAGAGATGATAGGCATGATTTGGCCTTAAGCATAACAGACGGTGTGTGTGGTCCAGTGTCAGTAGGTGTATGACACTGTTACTGCTCATATCCATGCTAACTCCTTTCATGGCATTTCATGTCACATGACTCAGATATCTGGGGACACTGCATGGCACTACATACTAATTGTCCTTTGTGCAACTAAGTATTGCAGTTGCTTCCAGCATGTTCCAAGAAGAGAGTTATCCAAGGTATGTGTATAGAATACAAACACATTAGGGAAGTGTAATATGTATACCCTTTGAAGGTAAGGTGGGGGTTTCACACAGGTATTCTGCAGTTGGACATTACCTAAGCAGTGTGTACTGGGAGGACACAATAACCTTGTGAAGAATGTGGAAAGCAGGGGAGTCCACAGAATTGCTGGTGCCTGGCAACTATTAATGCTGGCCTCACCGACACCACTCTCACATAGGATACTATACCCCAATATGTTTTCTATCATCACACACAAATCTGTACTACAAAGCCCATGATGACAAGCAGAACCGCCTGTTTGTTGATACACATAGCTGCCCCACATCATGAAATGCTCTGTAGACTTCACATACTCTTTTCCAGGTAGATGCTTTGATTAACAACCTGGGCAATCAGTTGGCTTTTGCATGTGTTATAAACAAAACCAATGCCGCCAGGTAAAGCACTCACAATTAGAAGAAGCAAATGCAGAAAAACAAAAGATGAGTGCACCATGGACTGTAAAGTTAACTCCAACGAAACTTCCAAGTAGACAAATATCCACATTTATTGTTAAAAGACAGGTAGACAAACGAACTGCAGTAAAGTAAGCGCTTTCGCGTTGTTAAACAACGCTTCCTCAGATGTAAATGCAGTTAAAAACACTCCTCCTTAAATACAAGCACATGATGACATCACAGCACATTTAAATAAGCAAATCACAAAAAATAAATCCTAAAAATCATAAAGCACGAACATATTATAAAAATTATAAAAGTTAATGTTTGAGTGATCTAGTAGCCAAGAATGGCTTGATCGTGAACCTGTCATTAAGCCCAAATCTATGTGCTTGCAGTTTCACTATCCATTTACCCTCCCTCTCTTCAGTCCGATTCCTAACGTTGCCTAATCTACCACTTTTAGTAACTAACTCCAAGACCTGAAACTTAAAACTATGTGTGCTTCCTTGATCAACTATGTGTTTCGCTAATGCATTCGTAACAATGCCTTTGTTAATTGCATAAATGTGCTCCCTAATGCGTTCACGTAATGATCTAGTTGTCATGCCCACATAAAAGATCCTACAAAGTTGACACTCAGCAACATACACCAAGTTGATGGACTTACAACTGGCATTGTGTTTGAAGGTGTATATCCTCTGTGTCTCAGGATGTATAAAACTGTCAGAATTAGAAATGTATTTGCATTGGTTACATGTATTGCAGGCAAATGTGCCTGACTTATGAACAGCATGAACTTTGTGATGACTACTATCATAACAGAGTAACCTGTTAAGTGAAAGCATGTTCCTGTATGCCACCCGAGGTCTCTCATCAACCAAAGTTCTAATCCTTTCATCCACCATTAGAAGACCCCAGTTCTTGTTGAGAACATCCAAAACATATTTATTCCTATTCGTATAAGGAATAACAATCCTATTGACAGTAGCCATGTCCCTAGTTCTAGGTGTATTGGAATGCACATGAGGTCCATTGATTAAAGGGGCTCCCACATCAGATCTACAACAATCACCTACTGAAATAGCATTAAACACCTGTTTTTTCTCATAACCCCTGGATATAAAATTTCTAGCTAAATGCTCCTTGTGCTTGTTGTAAGCTGATGGTTGTGACGTCAGTTTAGAGACCCTAATGGTTTGATTCTTAACTATGTTCCTGTGTACTCGAGAACAATGTTCTTTGTTATCAAGAGAAGTATTTTTTGCAGACCAAAGGGGTAGCAATGGGTACCCCATGTGCCAACGCTTATGCAAACTTAGTGTTGGCACATTGGGAGGACACATTTGTTTTCAATATTGGTTCAGAATTCATTGACCATCTTAAATATTACAACAGATTTGTGGATGATGTGTTTCTTTTATGGGGAGGGACAATTGAACAGCTTTTGGCCTTTGTAACATACCTTAATGCCACCACCGATTTTCTTAGCTTTGAATGCACATATTCAACTGACACGATTGATTTTCTTCATGTAAAAATCATTAAGAGTCCCAATGGTTTTGATACTGAACTGTTTAGGAAAGTATGTTGGAGGAACAATTTATTACATCGTGAAAGTATGCATCCCAAGCATGTACAAATAGGAGTAAATATGTTTTGGATGTTCTCAACAAGAACTGGGGTCTTCTAATGGTGGATGAAAGGATTAGAACTTTGGTTGATGAGAGACCTCGGGTGGCATACAGGAACATGCTTTCACTTAACAGGTTACTCTGTTATGATAGTAGTCATCACAAAGTTCATACTGTTCATAAGTCAGGCACATTTGCCTGCAATACCTGTAACCAATGCAAATACATTTCTAATTCTGACAGTTTTATACATCCTGAGACACAGAGGATATACACCTTCAAACACAATGCCAGTTGTAAGTCCATCAACTTGGTGTATGTTGCTGAGTGTCAACTTTGTAGGATCTTTTATGTGGGCATGACAACTAGATCATTACATGAACGCATTAGGGAGCACATTTATGCAATTGACAAAGGCATTGTTACGAATGCATTAGCGAAACACATAGTTGATCAAGGAAGCACACATAGTTTTAAGTTTCAGGTCTTGGAGTTAGTTACTAAAAGTGGTAGATTAGGCAACGTTAGGAATCGGACTGAAGAGAGGGAGGGTAAATGGATAGTGAAACTGCAAGCACATAGATTTGGGCTTAATGACAGGTTCACGATCAAGCCATTCTTGGCTACTAGATCACTCAAACATTAACTTTTATAATTTTTATAATAATTTTTATAATATGTTCATGCTTTATGATTTTTAGGATTATTTTTTGTGATTTGCTTATTTAAATGTGCTGTGATGTCATCATGTGCTTGTATTTAAGGAGGAGTGTTTTTAACTGCATTTACATCTGAGGAAGCGTTGTTTAACAACACAAAAGCGCTTACTTTACTGCAGTTCATTTGTCTACCTGTCTTTTAACAATAAATGTGGATATTTGTCTACTTGGAAGTTTCGTTGGAGTTAACTTTACAGTCCATGGTGCACTCATCTTTTGTTTTTCTGTTTTTGCATGTGTTATGCCATGTGCTCCGGGGTTGGTGGTATGTCACTAGGGACCTGACAAGAGGAGGATTAATAGCACTGCTGTAGCACCACAATATAATGGTCAATGGCCATTGACATAGATGTCCAGTCTTAGGTTCATAGGTTCATAGGTTCATACTAGGCTATCTGCCCGAGGGCATTTACAAGCCTAGCCCATCGTTTTGTGGCTTACGCCACCCCTTAAGTATGGGGAACTATACCCATTATTTTGCTGTGCCTCTGTCGAGCAGTGACACTGAGGTAATCCCTGGGGTATATTTGCGATCTCCCAATCAGCACACTACCGGTGAGCCATTGTAGGTGACATTTTCACAGCACTTCATGCATCCTGCCCTTCAAAACATTATTGGTGCATATCTGCATGAAATGGTTGTGAGGCCTGCTGCAGCGGACTGGCCACCTATGGCCAATGTGTGTCCACCTGCCATATGTAGGCATGTCATACTGTACAGTTATGTACCCAACACACATCTGTGTTCTCATATCATACCACAAAACACCCAGTGTGCTGTCTAGTTGCTTGACAGGCATTGTATGCTTGCAAAGCCAGTGTAAGGTCAGTAAAATTGAACAAGTTGCTGTGCATGCATGGGCATCCACATCTTCACTCAAGGTGTGCTTACAAGTACTATATATCAGGCTGTTAGCCCCCAAGAGTGTAGCTGCATGACCCTACCTTTGCAGGACCTGCTGCTGAGGTTTTGGGAGTGTCCACACCCCTCTACTCCTACGATACACAAACGCAATGTGTGACAGATGTGACTGTATTTCAAACCTTGATGTCATGGTGTCTCCAATGGCAGTCATTACATATGGCAATGATCATTATGCCAACATGCAGAGCTCACATCCTGCACAACCTACCCCCACATCACACACATACCTGCATGTGTGCAGCTCCTTACCAGACACATTGCCAAAAAGACACCTCAGAACATCCTGCCTTTGGAGTGCACAGTACACATAATACTGCATGCACCACTCTCTCACCAAACACCAGAGACAAAAAACAAAATCACACCTCTTAGTCATAGGTTATTACATTGTGATACACATTGATGTCTGTGTCAAGTGGCTACATATGGAACAGATCACAGACAGCTGTCTGTGGCTTGAAACAATAGACATTACTACACATTGCTGTACATCAAGCAATATCAGTGAACATAATGTTGACATCATAATTCCTGCAGCTGTCTACAACTAGGGTCATGTGTCACCAGCCTGTATGCAGCCGCATAGCTTTATATGTTAGGCAGAGATCACATTGGAGTAGGCGATATGCTACAGAGTAAAGCTGGATTATTTTGAGGCGGTCAGTGTAGGGCATTTGTGTGAGGCCAGTAATCATTTGCATATCATACTTGTCAGGCTAATGGGGGCGATAGTTCCCGAGGTCTGTAGTCACTCCTCCTTTGTGGAGAGGGATGACTGTAGCATTGCACCAGGGACAAAGCATTGGTAGGGACAAAGCCTGAGGTGAGGCTGTGATTGAACAGGGCACACAGGTGAGGTGCCAGTTTACTCTGTAGTTCATGTAGAATACAGCCAGGGACACTATCAGGTCCCATAGAAACTGTATTCTTGGCCTTGGACAATGCTGCTTTAACCTGTGCAGCAGTAATACTGGGTGCCTGGCAATCTACTGGTATTGTGATTGGTCCTTTGGGGGGGTAAAGTTAGCACTGAATCTGTCCGCCAGTATATTTGCAATATCTGTTGGCTCAGTATAGGAGGTACCATTGTGCAGTAGCTCAGAGCAAATCTGGGTATTGCCATGGAGATTCTTTACATAACTATAGAAGGCCTTGTGGCTGTCTTTACTATCTGCTGCAACTATCTGCTGCAATTCTGTTTTCATAGCAAGCTTTAGAGGATTTGGTGAGGGATCTCAACCTTTTGTTGAGGCTGATAAGGGAGTTTTTCCAGTCTTGGGACTTCACTTTATTCCACATCAGTTTCCTCCTTCTGTTGTAGAGTTTGTTTATGGCAGGGGACCACCAGATTGGCTTCATTTTTTTTTTGAGGAAAGCATCTTAGTTCTATTGGGTATGGCGAGATCCATGCATTTGTGTACATGTTCGTACAGTGCATTTGTGTATGATTTGGCAGTCATTCAACTATTCTCTATTTGCATGGGTGCTGTGAAGTTAGTCACCTCTGTTTTTAGGAGCTCAAAGTTAGCTTTAGAGAAGGTTTTCATGGTGGTTACCTTTGTTGGGAGGGTGGGAGTGATGTGGATTTCCTAGGTGATTAGCTTGTGATTGGATCTAACCAGGGAGGAGTTGACTATTTGTGTAGAGCAATGGTCTCCCATGTTAGTAATGATCAGGTCAAGGATGTTGCTACCTCTAGTGGGAGTAAGAATGAGCTTGTCCAGGTTATTGGAATTAATGAATTCCAGAAAGCGTTGGGCAAGTGTATTGGTACATGAGTAGATTTCCCAGTTAAGGGAGGGTGTAGTAAGGATATATACACATCCAGATTTTGTGAAACACTGTGATTTCCCAGAGATAATGCACGTGGCATTCAGTATTGGAAGGGCACATACTCAAGCAATAGCTGGCTACAGGATCAGCTCCATGTATCCAGACACCCATTGTTCATATTGTATGTACATGTGTCTATCAAGCTATATCATTACACCATAGTGTGAGGTGGCATTAAGTGACCACCAGCAGCATTGCTTAGTCATGCTGCAGCTAACTTGCCCAAAGGTTAGTCTACGCAATTAACTACTTTGTCCCGGAGCAGTGCAATGACATCCTCAAGGGGAACCAATGTATTGCAAAATGTGTTTACCAATATGGGTGACCACTGCAGCCCTCCAGTATGAGGTCCTCTCTGGTGTGATCTGACCACAGATCAGTGTTATTAAAACTACCAGCAGTAACCCCCTTTGCAGACAATACAGACATATATTTCAACACAGCCATGTATTACCTTCTGAGGGATGGTTTACATGGCTAGACTGCACCTGCTCCCTCTGATGGGATGGCAGGTAGGCAGAGCTGTACACCCATGCATTATTGCAGCTGCATTACAACTGCAAAAACTCGGCTGTACCTGATAGGAGGAACACAGACTCCTCATGGTACAGCAGACCTGCCTGATGGACAACTGCCATTAACAGGCTATACAATAGGAGGTGAACATTGCTATGTGACAGTTGGGGTGAGGGTCCCCCCCCCAAAATGGTGACACAACCTCCTCAGCTACAACCACATAGTGTTGTGATGTTGTGCAGGCATAGTATATGACAAAATTAGCCACACACACAAATCAGAACAACAACGCACAGTGTAATTAGATGTGTAACCTCAAAGCACAGGCCCAGATTGTCACTGAACTCATACTTAATGATGCCACATAGAATGGGTCTGTAGCCATAGCTAACCTGTAGTCCCACATGTTCTGCATCAACCTCAATCCCTGTCCCCAACACATGTGACACATGACAGTCCTACAACCTGTCCCATAACTTCCATATCTACAGAGCAGGTCATAAATGGCCTCTCTATGGAAGATACACAGCATCTATTGGTCATGCTAACATCCCAGGCTGCATCTTATATGGGATGTGTCATGGATTGCTAACACCATTGGGAACACCTTGCAATCACACAAAAACCACTGGATGAACCCCAGCTGACTGGACAATAGCAAATGGTATACCCTTGCACAGAGGTGGTGCATGCACTGACCACTAGAACTATAGACTTCTTTGCCTGAGTATCCATATCTGTAGGGCCTTAGGGGCAATCACCTTGGAGCTGATCAGCACACATATATGTGATCTACAGACAGCTGACTGTGCACAGTTTGGATGTCTGACAGTGGAATCATGACTGTTAAACATGGTGGACATTTCCAAGGCAGTCACCAAGCACCTGGGTGAGGCGACATCAGAACATGCAACCCCTTGGCTGAGCCAAGCTGTCTGACTATATCCCCCAATCAGGCATCATGTACAAAGCACCCACTTAAGCATTCATGGTAGTATCATTGTAGGGGTCACTTAGTGGCCCATTGATGGCACACATACTCACCACAGGGACATCTGCCTCCATTAGGTGATCTGTAAGCAGCAGTGTTCAACAGGCTCAGTCCTGGGTCCTCTACTGCTTGGAATCCATTTAACCACAATACAAGTAAATACTGACTGTCTGTGGCTAACAATGTTGGCTGATGCCTGCAAAGTGTGAGCACTCATGTAGTCTGTGAGTTATGTCAATATCCTACAAAAGGCTAGTGATGAACAAATGCCTGTTGGCATAGTAATGGCCATAAACACCATGCAAATATATATGTAGTTTAATTTGCATCAGTCATACCTATCTTACTGGTAAGTAGGCCATCAGTCACAACATATGATGTACATACTCAAGGATGAAAGAAATGGGTGCACAGACCTTGCCACACAGGTTTACACATAATTTGCCTGAGATCACCATGTCTACCCAGGGTATGACAGGAATCATGTGTCATAGCTGAGGGTGCAATCACCCATATCTAACATACTCATAACATCCATGTACTCATCCCTCAGCATGCCAATATCTGAGTGAATGGCCATTTGATAATGGACCTTTCCAACAGTACTGGCACTTCCACACAACAGTATGGTCCTTCACGAGGGAACTTCACATCTTCATCCTGTGCTCAATGGGGATCATCTGAAATGACAGACATTCTAACCTGTGGCATACAGACTACTCAGAGGTGATCTCTGCCTTGCATATGGGGCAATGTGTGACCATGCTTGATTGTAAATGCTGTATATTTGTAGGTGGCATAGTACATGGAATAATTACTGTAAGGACATTAACCTAGTTATGTGACATTAATAATACATGCTGGCGGGAGATTTGTCTAGCAGACTTTAACCCACTTTGCAACAGAGCCCTGGCTAATGGCAAGCAGAACACCACAGTGCATCTCAGTACATGACATTTGTATGACTGACTGGGCAGCCATCATTTCACCACAGGGATTCTGTCTGTGTCCCTCTTAGACAGGGCAGTATGTGTTGATCATGTAAATAAGGGTATACAATTGTCTACATTTGTGATGGCGGTATGGCCATTATGCTAGTGAAATTCAAATGTCCTATGGTTCCATAAGCTGACGTAAATTGCTCTAACAGTCACACACACAAACATGCTACATTGAGGATAGCACTACTTCCAGTTAATGCTTAGAGGACATGGCACGGCACACACATAGTAATGTAATGGTACACAGTACAGATCACAGTACATGATGCACACATCACACTTCATGTCTGATAGTATTGTTGGTTTAGGACATATTATGCTTGATGACATCAGCAGGTCAAGTTCTGGTCAGGCATTGTGAGGGCCACATCACCGGCTACAACTAAAATTCTCCATAACCCTACTACTTTGTAAGTTACTGAAGTGATCATACTTATGCCATATGAACACACACACACACACACAAACACACACACACACACACACACACACACACACACACACACACACACACACGTGGCCTGTATTGAGATTAGAATCCCTACTTATCTAGTCTTACACACTATAGATTAAAGTACTTATTGCATGCATCACAGCTTAAGGCAGATGCTGCTATGGTAGGTGGTAGTCTTAAGGTAGACAACATTATCAGGCCTTGCAGAAGAGGGCAGTTTGGAAGCCATCAGAAATTTACAGGGCCAAAAACAGCATAATCATTGCAGCTTGATAGTCAGTGAGGGTTTCACAATTGTTTGGCAGGGGGATACACACACATGCACACACATGTTGCCTGCAGTGAGATTAGAACCCCTACCTATCAAGTGTTACATATTATAGATCATAGTACTTATTGCGCACACCATGGTTGATGTCTGTTTTATATAATATTGCAGGCAAACTACTTGTGGATTACATAAACTAGGCTTGTGTTGAACAGCATCTGAGGACTGCAGAGTGATATTAGTTCATATTGTTATTGGCATGTAGTATCCTAGCAGCGAGATAACTGTTATTATCCTAGCTATGTGTGTACAGTTACCAGTATGTCCACATGTGGCTGTTTGCACTTGGATGGGGCAAGCCTGTGGGCAGGAACAATGTACCCTGTCAAGTGTGCATAGACAACATTATGCATTACACCATCTGCTCACCTGTTGCTGTTTATGTAGTGACATCCAGCAGGCACAGGGGTCTGTAGGTAAGTGCATTACATACTGTTGAGCTCTTCCTTTGGATCTTCTGAGCAACATTATAGATGTGTGATAGAGCAGCTTTACTCACCAGTATTAGGGTGTGTAGGACAATACAGACATTCACACACTTATTTCTGTACATAGCAGGGATGTACACACACACACACACACACACACACACATATATATATATATATATATATATATATATATATATATATATATATATATATATATATATATATATATATATATATATATATATGTAGTTTCACTTCATAATCTCATCATCATCATCATCTTCTTTTGGCTGTTCCCATTAGGGGTCACCACAGCTGATCATCTGTTTCCATTTCTTCCTGTACTCTGCATCTTGCTCTTTCACACCAACCGCCTGCATGTCCTCTCTCACCACATCCATAAACCTTATCTTAGGCCTTCCTCTTTTCCTCTTACCTGGCAGCTCCATCCTTAGCATCCTTTTACCAATATACCCAGCATCCCTCCTCAGCACATGTCCAAACCAACACAATCTCACCTCTCTTGCTTTGTCTCCAAACTGTCCAACCTGAGCTGACCTCTAATATACTGATTCCTAATCCTGTCCATCCTAGTCACACCCAGTTCAAATCTTAACATCTTTAACTCTGCCACATCCAGCTCTGACTCCTGCCTTTTCATAAATGCCACCATCCCTAACCCATATAACATAGCTGGTCTCACTACCCTCTTGTAGACCTTCCCTTTCACTCTTACTGGTACTCGTCTGTCACAAATCACTCCTGACACTCTTCTCCACCCATTCCACCCTGCCTGTACTCTCTTCTTCAACTCTCCTCCACACTCACCATTACTCTGAACTGTTGATCCCAAGTACTTAAACTCATCCACCTTTACCAACTCAACTCCCTGCATCCTCACCATTCCTCTACCCTCCTTCACAATTACATGCATATATTCTCTTTTATCCCTGCTGACCTTCATTCCTCTCCTGTCTAAAGCATATCTCCACCTCTCAAGGGTCTCCTCAACCTGGTCCCTACTCTCACTACATATCACAATGTCATCTGTAAACATCATAGTCCATGGGGCCTCCTGTCTGATCTCATCTGTTAACCTGTCCATCACCACTGCAAATAAGAAAGGGCTCAGAGCTGATCCTTGATGTAATCCCATCTCTACCTTAAACGTATCTGTTACTCCCACTGCAGTCCTCACCAATGTCACACTACCCTCGTACATATCCTGTACCAAACTTACATACTTCTCTGCCACTCCTGACTTCCTCATACAATACCACAACTCCTCTCTAGGCACCCTGTCATATGCTTTCTCTAAGTCCACAAAAACGCAATGCAACTCCTTCTGACCTTCTCTGTATTTCTCCAACAACACTTTCAGAGCAAATATTGCCTCTGTAGTGCTCTTTCCTGACATGAAACCATACTGCTGATCACTAATCATCACCTCCCTTCTTAACCTAGCTTCCACTACTCTTTCCCATAACGTCAAGCTGTGACTGATCAATTTTATCCCTCTGTAGTTACTGCAGCTCTGCACATCACACTTATTCTTAAAAATAGGTACCAAAACACTTTCTCTCCACTCCTCAGGCATCCTTTGACTTTCCAAAATTTCATTAAACAATCTGGTTAAAAATTCTACTGCCATTTCACTTAAGCACCTCCATGCTTCCACTGGTATGTCATCTGGGCTAACAGCCTTTCCATTCTTCATCCTCGCCATAGCTGTCCTTACTTCCTCCTTGCTAATCTGTTTCCCTTCCTGATTCACTATCCCCACATCATCCAACCTTCTCTCACTCTCATTCTCTTCATTCATCAGCCCTTCAAAGTACTCATTCCATCTGCTCAACACACTCTCCTCACTTGTGAGTAGGTTTCCCTCACTATCACCTTTATCACCCTTACCTGCTGCATATCATTCCCAGCTCTGTCCCTCTGTCTAGCCAATCGGTACAGGTCCTTTTCTCCCTCTTTAGTGTCCAGTCTCTCATACAACTCTCCATATGCCTTATCCTTAGCCTTCACCACCTCTCTCTTTGCCATGCATCTCATCTCCTTATACTCATGTCTACTTTCTTCATCTCTTTGACAATCCCACTTCTTCATCGCAGCCTCTTCCTCAGTATACTCTCCTGTACTTCCTCATTCCACCACCAGGTCTCCTTGTCCTCCTTCCTCTTTCCAGATGTCACACCAAGCACCTTTCTAGCAGTCTCCCTTACCCGAGACTATAAAGTCGAACCAATCACAATACTGAAATCCACAACCCCCAATCACACAATCACAAATATACATGCACTATATACCACATAACACACACACCATTCCACCCACAGCACACAAACCACACAAACCTACCCTACATATAAGCAGGGGGGGCAAGCCCCCTGCACACCCCATGTGGGGGGCAAGCACCGCACAACCCCGTATATACCAACTCTGAGGTCACACATAACATAAACAAAAACAAAAACAAAAAAAACTCACACCACGCCATCCTCCACTCGCTCGCACACAAATACACATCACACATACACAAACACCAACAAATCAAATACTCACACTCACACTTATACCCCCTACCCTTACCCACACATACAATGTACAAAAACACACACAAACACTCACTCACCTGCAATCTCAGGCACCATAACACTACACGCAATGTACCAGAAATGCATAAGCGCAGATTCCAGATATTTGAATTTGCTCTTATGCACTTTTGGCATTCTGGTTTTCGCCTTCATATATATATATGTATATATAGACATATGTATACATAACAGGTCATTTTGATCAAGGGGCAACAGGATTATGCTCAGTTTAGCTAATTGCATAAGCATGTCTAGTGGGACTGTCAGTACTTATAAAGTGACTCCAGGCAACACCCACCTGCACTCCAGTTTGGGATTTTGTGTATTACCAACACTGACATCTGTCCCTGTTTCTGCTGTACTACACTTCAGTCAAAATGTCCATGGCATTCTCCAGCTGACTGATGTAGTTAATATGTGACAGAGGTTCATAATGTTATACCTCACACAGACTGACACGCTGTAAAAACACCAACATAATACCTCACATGGAAAAAATGTGGATATTTCCAGATTTGAACCAATAGCATTATTCATACTAACTTCCCTAGTCCTCTGAGCCACACAAACTGCCAGCCAGAGAGTGGTCATTCATCACACAATCAACAGCATTCATATGTATGTTGTTATTCCTGAGTTAGTGAGACATACAATGTGTGATCATTTTCTATGTTACTACCCTGAGTTTGCCTGGACTGTTGTTATATCATTGCTGACCTACTGTTAAACCAGTTATATGGGCAACTGCTGTGTTGGTTATGAGAGAACAACAGCAGAGTGTCAGCTGACATGACGCACAAACACGTGCATGGAAGGTAACACACCTTAGACAGTAGTAGACACACCCCTGTAGGGGACATGCTCAGCCAGGTGGCACACCATGCAAACAAGTGCACCTAAGCTGCAATGAGTTTAAATGTCAGTAAACACACCCTCCTGGTGTCAGCTACCTCCTGTGTAAACCGCAACATGGGTCTAAGCCTATATGAAAGGGATATGCAGACATGAGTACTCCTTTCTACTATTCAGTACCTCTACCTCATTTGCATAGATATCCATGCTCACAGCCCGGAAACTACACACTTCAGAGTCCAACCACATTAGCAACAGCACCAATGCACCATTGTAGGGACTCCATGCACAGTCATGTAATACATTTCTGTCATATACTAATTAATTTGTTTTTTCTACTTTTTAAACATTTTTCTATAAAGCACATTTGCATACTGTGGCATGTCATGCAAACATGCCCAGATTATTAAAAAAATAACTTATCTTATTTCCTTTTATTTTTCCAACATACAGGATGATAAATTCAGTCATATGTGTATGTGGTTTGACATTTCTGTGCAAGAATCTACATTTTTACAACCTCTTTTGTCTGTCTAAATTCCTGTACATGGAATTTTTCTGTATACACTACAGACACTGACACAGGGTCAACAAGAGATTCCTATCTGCTTGCTGGATTACTCTGTCAGTCTCATTTGCATGAGATTCACCTGCTTATGAGCTGATTTGCATGCCATGGATGTTTCCATGCTGGAGCGTGCATGCGCAGCTCAGCAGCCCTTACTGAATCTAAAAATGTTCATGGCCACATAAGCAGCACAGCAAAATGTCTACATGGAAAAAAAAAAACACATAGGCTTTATTAAATTCCCCCCATTTGTGTATTTAGTGTCACAGAAAATGTTAATAATGTTAGTTGTTTCTTTTTTTAACATGACTTAGCCCTTTAAAAGTTACATTGAATGGTTTCAAGCAACAGTGCTACATAATACGCTAGTAGCTGTTTTAATTTATGTGAATCATATGACTTTTTAAACTGATGGGTTGTATGCATATTTAAAGTTTGTTAGTGTTATAAGGTTTTATGCTTCTGAAGAAGTCCCGCAAATTTTTCAGGGACGAAAGTGCTTAACCACTTGTATTTGGATTCCTTTTTGGATTTTACTGCCTCTCCATATTCTGTGCATTTTATTAAATTTATTTTTTGTACTTTGGATTTTGATAGGCATTTTGAGAGGATAGCCCTTGGACTACAAAGGTATTTTTACTGTCATTTTCTGCTCAGTACTCAAAGTGTGAAGTTTTTTTTTCTGTTTACTGAATTTGTTTCTACTTCACATCATTGACAATGGCTTTTCCACACATTATCAGGAAGTTTATTTAGTCCTTCCCATGGTAAGTAGAACATTTACGTAACCCCTTTCTATAAGATGCAAGGGCTCTACTCCAGGGATGAATCTGTGGTTTCACATCCATCCATCCATTCAAATTACTTTTGAATACAGTAAGAGATGTATTTTGTTTTATGTGCAGAGGAACACAATTATGAAGCAGCTGAATTCTCTGTTATACATATCTAGCCCTCCAGTGTGTTCTATTTATGTTGCAGATAAGGATAAGGTCTCTTGAGTGTGTGTTTATCCCACCTTTGGACTTGTGGATCTGTGTTAGATCTGAGAATAGGGACAATGCTGTGAGATGATCAGTGTAGTTCTTATGATTTAGACTCTTGCTTTTCTTGCTTTGAAAATGCTGTGGGCAATTAAGTTGTGTCAAGTGTTTGCACAAGTATATGCCAAATGAGACATTATACTCGATACAGTGCAGTGATCACATTGCTGTACCTGGACACTATACCTTTATAAATAAGATGTGCAATAAGAAAGGTCTTTCTTACAACAGTGGATAAATGGTGATCAAGAACCTGTTCACTCTCTAATTATCTTCCAATTTCCCTAATGACAAGATTGATTTTCAAGGGTATGTTGGCAATGTGATAGTTTCATGGGATGTTGAGCTAGCTGAAGGATACTATTAAACATATTTTGGCATTTAATGTTAGTCCATGGTTTTGACACTAGGTATTTGAAGGGGAAAGCCATCTTGAAGGATCTTGTTGCCCTCCGAAGAGTTGATAATGGCATCCAATTACAATCTTCAGCAAACTTATTGAGCCATTAGGCATTAACATTGGCTTTCACCTCCAAGAAGTAAAGAGAAAAGAGGAGTTTCCCAAGTATAGATCCTTGTGGTTCATAACTTGTGATAGGTCTTTTGGAGAAGATCAAATGGTCCACCCTAATTTCCCGGGTTCTGTTTGTGAGCCAACTTACTATCCATCAAGTTACTTAGCATTTGACATTTAGCTGGGAGAGTTTATTAAGAATACCTGATGTGATATAGGGAAATATTGTCAGCCCAGCTATCTGGAATTTTATAAATAATTCTATGTCATTTGTGAATATTGATATGATTTATACAGAACTGTATGTTATGCACTGAGCTAAAATGTAACCATAGCATGCCTTGCTGACTTAGAATAGAAATGCATGTAAACTATATACCTGTGCAAGTGTGTGTTTTAACAGTAGAGACTAGAACATAAAAGGGTTAACTTGCAAAACATCAAGAAAATAAGTTGAAATTAGACTGCTTTACAGTTGTGTTATAAAAGTTAGTTTCAATGCAGCATGGAGACAGGATGTCTAGAACTAGGGTGCCTTCTGCATTGTTTTGTAAGTGTTTTATTGTTTTATGTCTTCTAGCAACAGCAAACATCTGAGAGATATGTATTTTTAATACAGATATGTTAAATTCTGTTAGTCTCTGTTTTAGCCTGGGAACTAAAGTCAGGTGACAAAAAGTGATGTCATCCAAGTTAACCCAGCAATAATATTTGATATTAATTTAAGACCTCTCTCAGAGAGAGACTAGACATTTTGTATTTTGTCTTGTACCTAGCAAGAACATCCACTCATCATCACCATCTGCACTTGCTTTGCTTTGTAAGTAAGTTTTTTAGGGCATAATATCTCTTTTAGCTAGGAATATAGTAAAGATTAGTTTAGATGTTTTTTTGGATTTATTTGAGACTGTCCTGCAATGTTGTTTTAAAATATTTCCTGTGATTTTGAACTCTGAGTTTACTGTGTTGATGTACTGAATATTGTCTTTTTCATTATTTATTATTAAATATATTTAAACTTATCTTTATGGCTGATATTTATGAGACATATTTAAGCTCTAAGAGTACTTGCATATGTATTCGGTGACACTATACAGGCCACTACTAGATAGCCTTGCTCTTGGTCAGGCTTCCATTTGGATTAATAGCAACATTATACAGTAAGATTGGAAACCCTTTGATAAGCACCTTATAGTAGCTGATAAGGGTGGCTGGTAGCAGCTGGAACTACCTTATAGTGTGGGCAGAAGGGGACATGGCTAGTAAACCTGTACAAGCCTTTCCCAGGTGTGTGTGTGTGTGTGTGTGTGTGTGTGTGTGTGTGTGTGTGTGTGTGTGTGTGTGTGTGTGTGTGTGTGTATATAAATCAAATCTCAAAGTGTGTGTGTGTGTGTCATCTACGTGGGCAGAGACACAAAGTGCTGGTTGGACAGAGAGGGTTCTGGAGGTTGTGTCTTGGCCACTCAACTGAGATCTCAACCCTATAGCTGTGCCAGTGGGAGTCTTTTTGGGGATCTGGAGAAAGAGGGAGAAATCAGCCACAGATTGACTGTGGTCTCTGTGTGCTTTTAAGGGAAATTGCACTTTACTGTGTGTGTACTTGTCATCCTCCCAGTGCATATGTCCCCCAGCTGTTGCCAGTGGTGAGGATTGAGGCTCCTTGATTTCTGCGCCAGTGCAGGGGCATCATACCCGAGTGTGGAATGGTGCTGAATGACTTAGGGAGATCTAGATATGCAGCACATTAAGATTTCATCCAAAATCTCTCTGCTTCTGGGTGAAGCTGCACTGTGTTCTCCCCTGTAAGACCAAAACAGAATGTTTAGTGTCTTTCTTGGCAGTAGCTCTGTCCCAAAGATCTGCTAGGCTAGTAGTAAGCACAGAGAACTGAGCTGTTTCTGAGGAGCTTTCTGTACTCCACAATTTGATTTCAGTAACTTTCAAGCAGTAGGCTTTGCCGTAATATGCTTGTAATTTACTTTTTTAATAAACTTTCTCTGAAAGGGGATATTTATATCCAGACAACTTACCGGTTTAACAAATTAAATAAAATGTAAGCTACTGGGGTGCGGGAATGTAAAATTGATAGTCAGAAAGAGAAGGCAGCTATGGTGTGGGAAGTAAATACTGTGATCAGTAGTCTGTAAGAATAGATAGGTAGGAGTTCTAATCTCCCTCCAGCCCACTTGATGTGTGTGTGTGTGTGTGTGTGTGTGTGTGTGTGTGTGTGTGTGTGTGTGTGTGTGTGTGTGTGTGTGTGTGTGTGTGTGTGTGTGTGTGTGTGTGTGTGTGTGTGTGTGTGTGTGTGTGTGTGTGTGTGTGCGTGCATCTCCTTACAAAACAAATGGGAATCCCATAATAACTTTCAAATTTCAATGGTTCTGCACCTTTTTTGGGATGCATGGCTAGGCTTAAAAAGGCCCTTGTGGTCCTTAGCCTAGTAAACACCTATGGATCTATAAACCTATAAGAAAACTGCTTCACAAGTGCAAGTAACACTGTGAGATTGAGGTGACCATTGAATTGTCTCAGAAGGAGTCTATATCACTTAATCAAAACAACTAATGATCAAATCTCTGTTCATTGAACCCTTTTTGTCAAAACCACAAACCATCAAACAAAGTTTTAAATGAAATTTTTCCTAGGGCAAAGCAACAGTTGGCCAACATCTGGAATTTGCCATTTTCCCCACTGTAATGCCCCACTGTAAAGACAGGGGTCCAGGGAAGTAAATAGTGTGGAAAGAAATAGCCAAGGAATTGTTATGGCTAGGCTTTTATAGGCCCTAGGGCTGATAGCATAGTACCAACCTATGAACCTATAATGTGTTCTCGGAGTTGGTATATTTAGTTGGTGAGGGTGGGAAAGTGCAACCCCTCACCTGGGTAGGATTTAAATGTTGTGATTTTTTTGACAGTCGCTAGGTTGGCCTACCATTGTTTTACTATGGGAAAATTTCATTTAAAAGTCCATTTGATGCTCTGTGGTTTTGACAAAAAGGGTTTGATTATATGGATTTGATCTGTAGTGGTATTGATTAAGTGATATAGACCCCTCAGAAGATGTGGCAAAGTGTTTTAGTGAGTCTGTATTGGACAGACTTTTAAGGTATGATAGAGAAGAAATCAGATAAAAATGTCAACTGTCACAAAGGCATATGTCTTCCTAGTAAAATGATGTTAGGCTTGGCCCTGAGTATAAGAAAAAAGCAATGCACTGTTTAGTTTATTTCTTGACATTCTCAACTACCCATCTAAACTAGATTTCTGATTATACTTGTTCTTATCAATAGTTAGTAGATGTAAAGCAGTGACATATCATTTGTAGTATACTATAACTTACTGTAAATGAATAAAATAACAGTACATTTTCTGTACCCTGCTGATTTATGTTAACTACAAATGACCATGAAGGACATTTTCAACTATGCTTTGAATATTTAGAAATGACTGTTGTAGTTTAGATAGTCCATTTTATTTATATTCTTTTTAACTTAATAGAAGTAGTAAATAATTATAGTCGCTGTGCATTTAATTTAAATGTAACGCTGAAAGTATAAGTTTATCATACCACAATATGTGAGCTGGGAAGAATGGTTTGGGATAAAGATTTGGCAGTTTTAGAGGAAGGAGAAAAACAGAGAGTAAGATATAAAATTACACCTATTTGATGCTGCCTATCAGTGTGGGTGAAACATTCATAGATATATTCAAGATGTTGAATTTGTATATAGATGAAAGGAAACCAGATATATTCAAGATGTTGAATTTGTATATAGATGAAAGGAAACCAGATATATTCAAGATGTTGAATTTGTATATAGATGAAAGGAAACCAGATATATTCAAGATGTTGAATTTGTATATAGATGAAAGGAAACCAGATATATTCAAGATGTTGAATTTGTATATAGATGAAAGGAAACCAGATACATTCAAGATGTTGAATTTGTATATAGATGAAAGGAAACCAGAGATTCTGGTAGTGTTACAGAAATTTTAAGCATTACATCAATGGACCTAGTAGATAAAAATTGTTGGTTCCCTATTAGATGAACGAACGCTTAAAATGTCAAGTACGACATACTCACGAATGTGCATCTAAGCGAAACATAAGAATGTCGAAACAAGGAGCTTTGAAAAGTTGCTGTTGGCCTGCCATCAGGAAGCCAGTGGCTAACATCAGAACGTTCACCTTGTCTAGCCATTCTTACAGTCCTCCACGGTGGTGGGGTCTCATCATTCACCCTGTGTAATGTAATGACAGTCCTCCACTGTGATGCGATCTCGGAATTGGTATATTTAAGTAGGGAGGCTGTGGAGGGCACAGCCCCCCATGTTGGGTGGTGTGGGGGGTGAAGCCTCCCACTTTATTTTTTTGGTTGATTTGTTTTTGTTTTTTTTTGGGGGGGGGATTAATGGTGTACAGTACATTTGCTGTTAGCCGTTGGCTTCCTGAAGGCTGGCCAACTATAAGTTTTCAAAACTACTTGTTTCGACATGATGGGGTTTTGTTTAGATGAACTTTCACTTAAAAGCTGTCGAGCATGTCATACTCAACATTTTAAGTGTTCATTCATCTAATAAAGACCCAAAATTGTTCAGAGAACAATATCTGATGCACCATGTTGTTGTTATGGAGCAGTGACCATTTTTGCACTTTCAACAATTTTTAAAAGTTCTTAACTTGTCTACATACTAAACTAATTAGTCGCACCATCTACTATGTTTTCAACATACCCAGATTAATTATAAAACAGTCTTCAAATAGGATTATGGCATCATGGACTGAAGGCTCTAGGTCATGTCTGAATGCAACAAAAAAAAATGCTAAAGTATTCTACTTAACTTCTAATCACTCTACCTGTAAAATCGCCTCTAAAGATGCAACTTCCTAGAAGTATTCCACATATTCTAATTGCTGTGCATAACCCTAGATTCTGAGTTATTTAACAACATCAACATAGCTGCTGTCTGGACATACCAAAAACTTACTTTGCTCTCTAATGCCTGGCAGTTCACAACCTCACAAGGCAACTAAGTTACAGGCAGGCTTTTACTACACAGCCTGTTATACAGTTAGCTGCAGGTAGGCTTTAACTAATCAGACTGTTATACAGTTAGTTGCAGGTAGGTTTTTACGACTCAGACTGTTATACAGTTAGTTACAGGAAGGCTTTTACTACTCAGACTGTTATACAGTTAGTTGCAGGTAGGCTTTAACTACTCAGACTTTTATACAGTTAGTTGCAGGTAAGGTTTTACTACTCAGACTTTTATACAGTTAGTTACAGGTAGGCTTTTACTACTCAGACAATTATACAGTTAGTTGCAGGTAGGCTTTTACTACTCAGACTGTTATACAGTTAGTTGCAGGTAGGCTTTTACTGCTCAGACTGTTTTACAGTTAGTTGCAGGAAGGCTTTTACTACTCAGACTGTTATACAGTTAGTTACAGGTAGCCTTTTACTACTCATACTGTTATACAGTTAGTTACAGTTAGGCTTTTACAACTCAGACTGTTATACAATCAGTTACAGGTAGGCTTTTACTACTCAGACTGTTATACAATCAGTTACAGGTAGGCTTTTACTACTCAGACGGTTATACAGTTAGTTGCAGGTAAGCTTTAACTACTCAGACTTTTATACAGTTAGTTGCAGGTAAGCTTTTACTACTCAGACTTTTACACAGTTAGTTACAGGTAGGCTTTTACTACTCAGACAATTATACAGTTAGTTGCAGGTAGGCTTTTACTACTCAGACTGTTATACAGTTAGTTGCAGGTAGGCTTTTACTGCTCAGACTGTTTTACAGTTAGTTGCAGGAAGGCTTTTACTACTCAGACTGTTATACAGTTAGTTACAGGTAGCCTTTTATTACTCATACTGTTATACAGTTAGTTACAGGTAGGCTTTTACTACTCAGACTGTTATACAATCAGTTACAGGTAGGCTTTTACTACTCAGACTGTTATACAATCAGTTACAGGTAGGCTTTTACTACTCAGACTTTTATACAGTTAGTTGTATATAGGCTTTTACTACTCAGACTGTTACAGTTAGTTGCAGGTAGGGTTTTACTACTCAGACTTTTAAACACTTAGTTGCAGGTAGGCTTTTACTACTCAGACTGTTATACAGTTAGTTGCAGGTAGGCTTTTACTACTCAGACTGTTAAACAGTTACAGGTAGGCTTTTACTACTCAGACTGTTATACAGTTAGTTGCAGGCAGGCTTTTACTACTCAGACTTTTATACAGTTAGTTGCAGGCAGGCTTTTACTACTCAGACTGTTATACAGTTAGTTGCAGGTAGGCTTTTACTACTCAGACTGTTATACAGTTAGTTGCAGGTAGGCTTTTACTACTCAGACTGTTATACAGTTAGTTGCAGGTAGGCTTTTACTACTCAGACTGTTAAACAGTTACAGGTAGGCTTTTACTACTCAGACTGTTATACAGTTAGTTGCAGGTAGGCTTTTACTACTCACACTGTTATACAGTTAGTTGCAGGTAGGCTTTTACTACTCAGACTGTTATACAGTTAGTTGTAGGTAGGATTTTACTACTCAGACTTTTATACAGTTAGTTGCAGGTAGGCTTTTACAACTCAGACTTTTATACTGTTAGTTACAGGTAGGCCTTTACTACTCAAACTGTTATACAGTTAATTGCAGGTAGGCTTTTACTACTCAGACTGTCACACAGTTAGTTGCAGGTAGGCTTTAACTACTCAGACAGTTATACAGTTAGTTAAAGGTAGGTTTTTATTACTCAGACTGTTATACAGTTAGTTACAGGTAGGCTTTTACTACTCAGACTGTTATACAGTTAGTTGCAGGTAGGCTTTAACTACTCAGACTTTTATACAGTTAGTTGCAGGTAGGCTTTTACTACTCAGACTGTTATACAGTTAGTTGCAGGAAGGCTTTTACTACTCAGACTGGTATACTGTTAGTTGCAGGTAGGCTTTTACTACTCAGACTGTTACAGTTAGTTGCAGGTAGGCTTTTACTACTCAGACTTTTAAACACTTAGTTGCAGGTAGGCTTTTTCTACTCAGACTTTTATACAGTTTGTTGCAGGTAGGCTTTTACTACTCAGACTGTTATACAGTTATTTGTAGGTAGGCATTTACTACTCAGACTGTTATACAGTTATTTGTAGGTAGGCTTTTACTACTCAGACTTTTATACAGTTAGTTGCAGGTAGGCTTTTACAACTCAGACTTTTATACTGTTAGTTGCAGGTAGGCTTTTACTACTCAGACTGTTATACAGTTAATTGCATTTAGACTTTTACTACTCAGACTGTTATACAGTTAGTTGCTGGTAGGCTTTTACTACTCAGACTGTTATACAGTTAGTTGCAGGTAGGCTTTTTCTACTCAGACTTTTATACAGTTTGTTGCAGGTAGGCTTTTACTACTCAGACTGGTATACAGTTATTTGTAGGTAGGCATTTACTACTCAGACTGTTATACAGTTATTTGTAGGTAGGCTTTTACTACTCAGACTTTTATACAGTTAGTTGCAGGTAGGCTTTTACAACTCAGACTTTTATACTGTTAGTTGCAGGTAGGCTTTTACTACTCAGACTGTTATACAGTTAATTGCAGGTAGGCATTTACTACTCAGACTGTTATACAGTTAGTTGCAGGTAGGCTTTTACTGCTCAGACTGTTTTACAGTTAGTTGCAGGAAGGCTTTTACTACTCAGACTGTTATACAGTTAGTTACAGGTAGCCTTTTACTACTCATACTGTTATACAGTTAGTTACAGGTAGGCTTTTACTACTCAGACTGTTATACAATCAGTTACAGGTAGGCTTTTACTACTCAGACTGTTATACAATCAGTTACAGGTAGGCTTTTACTACTCAGACTGTTATACAGTTAGTTGTATATAGGCTTTCACTACTCAGACTGTTACAGTTAGTTGCAGGTAGGCTTTTACTACTCAGACCTTTAAACACTTAGTTGCAGGTAGGCTTTTACTACTCAGACTTTTATACAGTTAGTTGCAGGTAGGCTTTTACTACTCAGACTGTTAAACAGTTACAGGTAGGCTTTTACTACTCAGACTGTTATACAGTTAGTTGCAGGCAGGCTTTTACTACTCAGACTTTTATACAGTTTGTTGCAGGCAGGCTTTTACTACTCAGACTGTTATACAGTTAGTTGCAGGTAGGCTTTTACTACTCAGACTGTTATACAGTTAGTTGCAGGTAGGCTTTTACTACTCAGACTGTTATACAGTTAGTTGCAAGTAGGCCTTTACTACTCAGACTGTTAAACAGTTACAGGTAGGCTTTTACTACTCAGACTGTTATACAGTTAGTTGCAGGTAGGCTTTTACTACTCACACTGTTATACAGTTAGTTGTAGGTAGGCTTTTACTACTCAGACTGTTATACAGTTAGTTGTAGGTAGGCTTTTACTACTCAGACTTTTATACAGTTAGTTGCAGGTAGGCTTTTACAACTCAGACTTTTATACTGTTAGTTACAAGTATGCCTTTACTACTCAAACTGTTATACAGTTAGTTGCAGGTAGGCTTTTACTACTCAGACTGTTACACAGTTAGTTGCAGGTAGGCTTTAACTACTCAGACTGTTATACAGTTAGTTGCAGGTAGGCTTTAACTACTCAGACTTTTATACAGTTAGTTGCAGGTAGGCTTTTACTACTCAGACTGTTATACAGTTAGTTGCAGGAAGGCTTTTACTACTCAGACTGGTATACTGTTAGTTGCAGGTAGGCTTTTACTACTCAGACTGTTACAGTTAGTTGCAGGTAGGCTTTTACTACTCAGACCTTTAAACACTTAGTTGCAGGTAGGCTTTTACTACTCAGACTTTTATACAGTTAGTTGCAGGTAGGCTTTTACTACTCAGACTGTTAAACAGTTACAGGTAGGCTTTTACTACTCAGACTGTTATACAGTTAGTTGCAGGCAGGCTTTTACTACTCAGACTTTTATACAGTTAGTTGCAGGCAGGCTTTTACTACTCAGACTGTTATACAGTTAGTTGCAGGTAGGCTTTTACTACTCAGACTGTTATACAGTTAGTTGCAGGTAGGCTTTTACTACTCAGACTGTTATACAGTTAGTTGCAAGTAGGCCTTTACTACTCAGACTGTTAAACAGTTACAGGTAGGCTTTTACTACTCAGACTGTTATACAGTTAGTTGCAGGTAGGCTTTTACTACTCACACTGTTAAACAGTTAGTTGTAGGTAGGCTTTTACTACTCAGACTGTTATACAGTTAGTTGTAGGTAGGCTTTTACTACTCAGACTGTTACACAGTTAGTTGCAGGTAGGCTTTAACTACTCAGACTGTTATACAGTTAGTTGCAGGTAGGCTTTAACTACTCAGACTTTTATACAGTTAGTTGCAGGTAGGCTTTTACTACTCAGACTGTTATACAGTTAGTTGCAGGAAGGCTTTTACTACTCAGACTGGTATACTGTTAGTTGCAGGTAGGCTTTTACTACTCAGACTGTTACAGTTAGTTGCAGGTAGGCTTTTACTACTCAGACCTTTAAACACTTAGTTGCAGGTAGGCTTTTACTACTCAGACTTTATACAGTTAGTTGCAGGTAGGCTTTTACTACTCAGACTGTTAAACAGTTACAGGTAGGCTTTTACTACTCAGACTGTTATACAGTTACTTGCAGGCAGGCTTTTACTACTCAGACTTTTATACAGTTAGTTGCAGGCAGGCTTTTACTACTCAGACTGTTATACAGTTAGTTGCAGGTAGGCTTTTACTACTCAGACTGTTATACAGTTAGTTGCAGGTAGGCTTTTACTACTCAGACTGTTATACAGTTAGTTGCAAGTAGGCCTTTACTACTCAGACTGTTAAACAGTTACAGGTAGGCTTTTACTACTCAGACTGTTATACAGTTAGTTGCAGGTAGGCTTTTACTACTCACACTGTTATACAGTTAGTTGTAGGTAGGCTTTTACTACTCAGACTGTTATACAGTTAGTTGTAGGTAGGCTTTTACTACTCAGACTTTTATACAGTTAGTTGCAGGTAGGCTTTTACAACTCAGACTTTTATACTGTTAGTTACAGGTAGGCCTTTACTACTCAAACTGTTATACAGTTAATTGCAGGTAGGCTTTTACTACTCAGACTGTTACACAGTTAGTTGCAGGTAGGCTTTAACTACTCAGACTGTTATACAGTTAGTTGCAGGTAGGCTTTAACTACTCAGACTTTTATACAGTTAGTTGCAGGTAGGCTTTTACTACTCAGACTGTTATACAGTTAGTTGCAGGAAGGCTTTTACTACTCAGACTGGTATACTGTTAGTTGCAGGTAGGCTTTTACTACTCAGACTGTTACAGTTAGTTGCAGGTAGGCTTTTACTACTCAGACCTTTAAACACTTAGTTGCAGGTAGGGTTTTACTACTCATACTGTTATACAGTTAATTGCATTTAGGCTTTTACTACTCAGACTGTTATACAGTTAGTTGCAGGTAGGCTTTTACTACTCAGACTGTTATACAGTTAGTTGCAGGTAGGCTTTTTCTACTCAGACTTTTATACAGTTTGTTGCAGGTAGGCTTTTACTACTCAGACTGTTATACAGTTGTTTGTAGGTAGGCATTTACTACTCAGACTGTTATACAGTTATTTGTAGGTAGGCTTTTACTACTCAGACTTTTATACAGTTAGTTGCAGGTAGGCTTTTACAACTCAGACTTTTATACTATTATTTGCAGGTAGGCTTTTACTACTCAGACTGTTATACAGTTAGTTGCAGGTAGGCTTTAACTACTCAGACTGTTATACAGTTAGCTGCCGGTAGGCTTTAACTACTCAGACTGTTATACAGTTAGTTGCAGGTAGGTTTTTACTACTCAGACTGTTATACAGTTAGTTGCAGGTAGGTTATTACTACTCAGACTGTTATACAGTTAGTTGCAGGTAGGCTTTTACTACTCAGACTGTTATACACTTAGTTGAAGGTAGGCTTTTACTACTTAGACAGTTATACAGTTAGTTACAGGTATGCTTTTACTATTCAGAGTGCTATATAGTTAGTTGCAGGTAGGCTTTTACTACTCATACTGTTATACAGTTAATTGCAGGTAGGCTTTTACTACTCAGACTGTTATACAGTTAGTTGCAAGTAGGCTTTTACTACTCAGACTGTTATATAGTTAGTTGCAGGTAGGCTTTTTCTACTCAGAGTGTTATACAGTTAGTTACAGGTAGGCTTTTACTACTCAGACTGTTATACAGTTAGGTTCAGGTAGGCTTTTACTACTCAGACTCTTTATACAGTTATTTGCAGGTAGGCTTTTACTACTCAGACTTTTATACAGTTAGTTGCAGGCAGGCTTTTACTACTCAGATTTTTCTTCAGTTAGTTGCAGGTAGGCTTTTACTACTCAGACTGTTATACAATTAGTTACAGGTAGACTTTAACTACTCAGACTGTTATACAGTTAGTTGCAGGTAGGCTTTTACTACTCAGACTTTTATACAGTTATTTGCAGGTAGGCTTTTTCTACTCAGCCGTTTATACAGTTAGTTACAGGTAGGCTTTAATTACTCAGACTGTTATATAGTTAGTTGCAGGTAGGCTTTTACTACTCAGACTGTTATACAGTTAGTTGCAGGTAGGCTTTTACTACTCAGACTGTTATACAGTTAGTATCCTCAGTAATCTGAACTGAGCCTTATCCTTCAAGCCACAGTAAGGTTAGTATAGAATTTCAGTGATCACTTCAGTCTGTGTGTTAATAACCAACCATTGTATAATGCTAATGGCTGAGAAGAAATAAAAAGTGAGTTGACATTCAGAAGCCTCCGACTAGCTCACCTCATTCTTCACAAATCCAAAAATGCCTTGGCTATTTCCACACTTGCATAGATGGATAAAGCTCTTATTAAACCCTGTTGACCCAACTTTGACTAGTGGTGGGGTAATTGTTATAGCTAGCATGGGGTAGGCCAGGGGGTGGGAGAGTCTGTGATTGTATTCATAGTAGAGACCATCAACACATCAAGTTACTGGTCTATAAGGGATGCAGCTGAAACAATTGAGTTCATGACACAGAAGTGTGTTGTGCAGTGCAAATGCCAGTTGCATCCTAACTACTTGGACATGAAATGGAAGGTGTAGAGACAGGGCTTGAATTAGGGTAAAAAAAACTACAGCTGCTGTAGTTAAAACTTCTCCCATTTGGCTGTCAGTCTTGTAAGGGGGAAAAATGGGCCAATGAGATGAGAGGGTCGGTCATGTTCATCAGGCAATGCGGCCAAAAAGAAAGCAGAAAAATCAAACAAACAAACAGACAAACAAACAGGCAAACAAGCATACAAACAGGCTACAGTAAATGGCCTCTTTTGAATGATATCATAGAATGGTATATCCCAAATGACCTACAGAGATCTAAAAAACAGCACTTGACAATAGCTCAACCATTCCACTGTCAACTCTGCTAGTCCTTATTCTCAGAGACTATTATTAAAGCTTGATATAATCAGCTTATTCATTATGGCATCCAATGCACATTGCCCTTCAGAAAAGCACTCAGAGAATACTTTATACTGCACTGGAGCTGCAACTGTAACTGTGGAATATTTTGGGGTTAATTTGTGAGCTTGCTTGTTTCTCTTATATTATATATTCTCTTAGGGGTTATTTGCTTGTCTCATCTTATGTTTATAGAGTCATAGATTATGTATTCTCTGTAATTAGTGGGGCTTTTCCCCCCAGGCCTCCTCTGAAAATGGGTTACCCACCCAGTCAAACTCTCCCAGTAAGCAAACATAAAATAAATAAATAAATAAATTGCTGTATGTAAGTCAAATAGACTTTTCTAGCATACATTTTGTTATTATTCTCAGATGTCTTTCAAATGAGCTCACCGTATCAAGTCTCTGTAACACTGATTGCAAATAATACATAAATAATGAATATATATATGATAGTGTAAAACAACTTGCATGAACTGTATATATACATACAGACAAATTAGACTGAGATTCTTTACAGTCAATATATCCTAAGCCAAAGATTGTCATTACATGCAATACATTATCGGTACCTACAATTGTAACATTTACTGGAGCTTTACCCAAACTAAATCTGCCAGTCTACAAGCTTAAAATCATCATCATCTTCTTTCGTCTGTTCCCGTTAGGGGTCGCCACAGCGGATCATCTGTTTCCATTTCTTCCTGTCCTCTGCATCTTGCTCTGCACACCAACCACCTGTATGTCCTCTCTCACCACATCCATAAACCTTATCTTAGGCCTTCCTCTTTTCCTGTTACCTGGTAGCTTCATCTTTAGCATCTTTTTCCCAATATACTCAGCATCCCTCCTCAGCACATGTCCAAACCAACGTAATCTTGCCTCTCTGGCTTTGTCTCCAAACCTTCCAACCTGGGCTGACCCTCTAATATACTTATTCCTAATCCTGTCCACCTCGTCACACCCAGTGCAAATCTTAACATTTTTAACTCTTCCACATCCAGCTCAAACTCCTGCCTTTTTGTCAATGCCACTGTCTCCAACCCATATAACATAGCTGGTCTCACTACCCTCTTATAGACCTTCCCTTTCACTCTTATTGGTACTCGTCTGTCAGAAATAACTCCTGACACTCTTCTCCACCCACTCCATCCTGCCTGTACTCTCTTCTTCACCTCTCTTCCTCACTCACCGTTACTCTGAACTATTGATCCCAAGTATTTAAACTCATCTACCTTCGCCACCTCTACTCCTTGCATCCTCACTATTCCTCCATCCTCCCTTTCATTCACACACATATATTCTGTCTTAGTCCTGCTGACCTTCATTCTTCTTCTCTCTAGAGCATATCTCCATTTCTCCATGGTCTCCTCCACCTTTTCCCTACTCTCACTACAGATCACAATGTCATCTGCAAACATCATAGTCCACGGGGACTCCTGTCTGATCTCGTCTGTCAACCTGTCCATCACCATAGCAAATAATAAAGGGCTCAGAGCTGATCCTTGATGTAACCCCACCTCCACCTTAAACGCATCCATCACTCCCACCGCAGACCTCACCGCTGTCACACTACCCTTGTACATATCCTGTACCACTCTTACATACTTCTCTGACACTCCTGACTTCCTCATACAATACCACAACTCCTCTCTAGGCACCCTGTTATATGCTTTCTCTAAGTCTACAAAAACACAATGCAACTCCTTCTGACATTCTCTGTACTTCCCCATCAATAATCACAGAGCAAACATTGCATCTGTAGTGCTCTTTCCCGGCATGAAACCATACTGATGATTATCACGTCCCTTCATAACCTAGCTACCACTACTCTTTCCCATAACTTCATGCTGTGACTGATCAATTTAATCCCTCTGTAGTTACTACAGCTCTGCACATCACCCTCATTCTTAAAAATCGGTGCCAAAACACTTTTTCTCCATTCCTCAGGCATCCTATCACTTTCCAAGATTTCATTAAACAATCTGGTTAAAAACTCCACTGCCATTTTACCTAAACACCTCCATGCTTCCACAGGTATGTCATCTGGGCCAACATCCTTTCCATTCTTCATCCACTTCATAGCTATCCTTACTTCCTCCTTGCTAATCCATTGTACTTCATGGTTCACTAGCCCCACATCATCCAACCTTCTCTCCCTCTCATTCTCTTCATTCATCAGCCCCTCAAAGTACTCTTTCCATCTGCCCAATACACTCTCCTCACTTGTGATTATGTTTCCCTCATTATCCTTTATCACCTTTACCTGCTGCACATTTTTCCTAGCTCAGTCCCTCTGTCTAGCCAATCAGTACAGGTCCTTTTCCCCCTCCTTAGTGTCCAACCTTTCATACAACTCTTCATATGCCTTATCCTTAGCCTTTGCCACCTCTCTCTTTGCCTTGCACCTCATCTCCTTATACTCCTGTCTACTTTCTTCATCTCTCTGACAATCCCACTTCTTCTTTGCCAACCTCTTTCTCTGTATACTCTCCTGTACTTCCTCATTCCACCACCATGTCTCCTTGTCGTCCTTCCTCTGTCCAGATGTCATACCAAGCACTTTTCTAGCCATCTCCCTTACTAACTCTGCTGTAGTTACCCAGCTATTTGGTAACTCTTCACTGCCACCCAGTGCCTGTCTTAACTCATCCCTGAACTCCACCTCACAATTACCCTTTTTCAATTTCCACCCTTTGATCCTTGGTGCTAACCTCACACTCCTCTTCTTCTTGATCACCAACATCATCCTACAAACCACCATCCTATGCTGCCTAACTACATCACCACTTTACAGTCTCCACTCTCCTTCAAACTGGCCCTCCTACATAAGATATAATCCACCTGTGTGCATCTCCCTCCACTCTTGTATGTCACCCTATGCTCCTCCCTCTTGTTAAAATACGTATTCACCACAGCCATGTCCATCCATTTTTTGCAAAATCCACTACCATTTGACCTTCTGCAGTCCTTTGTTTAACACCATACCTACCCATCACTTCCTCATCCCCTCTGTTCCCTTCACCAACATGCCCATTGAAATCTGCTCCAATCACCACTCTCTCACCCTTGGGTACAGTCATCACCACTTCATCCAATTCACTCCAACATTTTTCTTTCTCATCCATCACACACCCAACTTGTGGAGCATATGCACTAACAACATTCATCATTACACCATCTTTTTCCAGCTTCATAAACATCACTCTATCCGACACTCCTTTCACCTCCAAAACACTCTTAGCATACTGTTCCTTCAGGATAACTCCTACACAATTTCTCCTCCTATCTACACCATGATAAAATAATTTGAACCCACCTCCGATACACCTAGCCTTACTCCCCTTCCATCTGGTCTCTTGCACACACAATATACCAACCTTCCTTCTGTCCATCATATCAGCTAGCTCTCTCCCAATACCAGTCATACTGCCAACATTCAAAGTTCCGATGCTCACTACCACAGTCCTAGCCTTTCTCCTCTCTTCCTGCCTTCGTCCATGCCTTCCGCCTCTTCTCCTCCTTCAGCCAACAGTAGCCCAATTTCTGCCAGCACCCTGTTAGCTAACAGTACTGGTGGCGGTCGTTGTTAACCCGGGCCTCGACCAATCCGGTTTGGAAATATTTAAAAATACATATACAAATAACTTACTGCTATACATTCCAAACTATTTGTTACCTCAGCCTATATCCTACCTTCTTCTACTGCATGTTAAATGAAATAATTTCACTTGCAGTTTTAAAAACTACCACAGAAATATAAGGTTAGGCATCTTAAGCTCCTCAGATATCAATAGCTTAGTAAGTATCTATGAACTTATGAACCTATGTGTTAATGATGATGATAATACTAATACTAATACTAATACTAATACTAATACTAATACTAGTATTAATACTAATACTAATACTAGTATTAATACTAGTAATACTAATACTAATAATTATAATAATAACAATAATAATAATCAAAATAAAAATGGTTTCTGCTTGCTGCTCTAAATGTAATTAAAAGGATTTGTCCAGTAAAAATACTTTTCTTGCACTAAATTTTAAACAAGCTCAAATATTATCAAAAATTATACTAATTCAAATAGTTAGTTCCAGTACTAGACAAACCATTTTCTGTCACATTCAGTATGCACTCAGTGAGATATTGGCTAATATAGATTAATTACACATTCATCATGTCTTGCAAGCATCCTCACTGAGAATGCATGTATATTAGCAACAAAGTGTCAAAAGCCTCCTCTCATACTTCCGAAATGACATTGACTGTCTCTGTTTAAAAATGTGATGTTACCTGCCATTTGACTGTCTATATCAGTCATATCATCTTGTCAGTTAACATGGGGGATTAAGGCTGCATGCTTTTAAGGAGTTACTTCATCTAGTTCAAGGTTTGATTCCCTCAGCCTCAGTTTATATATTGTGTGATTATGAGCGAATCCCTTAATCAGACTACTAAGACTTGCATTGAAAGGGACACATGCACTTAATGGGCTTACTTGGCTATCAAATGCATAAGATAAAAAAATTAAAAAAAATAATGTCTTTCATTAATTAGAGACAACCAACATCCAAGATTAACACACACACACTTGAAATACCGTTCTTTCTTAAACTTTCCACTCTTGCTCCCATCATAACTTTTGTAAATTGTGTTTGGCTGAGTAAGATCTGATTTCCTTTTATGTGCAAAGCAGAAGTGTACTTTTTCTAGATAAATGTGTCAATTTTTTTTATAATACTGGTTAAAATTATACAAATCCAGAGTCCCCACTCCCCTTTATTTGTTTAATCCATATATAGAACTTTGCTCAAATAATTAAATTGATTCTTTCTAATCATTTCCTAACCTTAAAATGTGTGTGTTTTTGTGAACAGTGCCTATATTTATTTCTAATCCCATACATGAACAACATATCTCAAAATTCTCTCAGCTATTGAAGCATTTTCTTCCTTGTCTACATATAAGCTTAATCTTAATAAATATCATATCCACATTACAATGTCTATAATTTTACCAGTCCTTTTCAATGTTCAGTACCCAATGCCCAATATTTCAAATGCAGAGTTTTATAAATTCCTTACTTCAGTTTGCAAGAATCGTCAACTAACTTTAACAACCTAATTAAACCATTTGTGAAAGGGCACACTTTGACTTTTAATTCTTCTAATATCCAGAGAGAGGCTACTCCAGAGCTTACCACTTTTTCAGAGGAATGATCTTCCCCCTAAAGTAGCATTATAGATAGGGTTTCTCACCAACAAGCAGTTATTTCTAGTTCAGTTAGTCTGCTCTTTATTCAGTTTGTTTGTTTGCATCTTTCGGCTTTTCCCGGTTAGGGGTCGCCACAGCGGAACTCCAGTCCGCTAATGATTGGCAGTAGATTTTTACGTGCTGGCTTGCCGGGCCTAATGCACAACTTTCAATGAAGGAACGCCCATTCACACGTGTCGCCACACAGAAGATGCTCTAACTGAGAATCGAACGGGCAACATCTAACTGTGAGGTGACAATGCTACTGCAGCACCACCACCGCAGTCTGCTCTTTAGTCAGTACTAATTGCTAATGCCAGGACATCCTTATTTATTTACTCATTTCTACTTTAATATTTAAATCCCATCTTACCCGTTTTTAAGTAATTGAGTACAAAGGTAACTTGTCTGGTCTGCTCTTGTAACCTTATCTCTTTGGTTTAATGTAATATCTTTGAATTCTTTCCAGTCTACAGTATTGTGAACTGTTAAATTTACTGACTGTTGCAGTGTATTTAGTAATAGGTCTTACAACTACCTTATAAATTGCCAATAACACTCTTTCATTTCAGTTGGATATACTGCTGATGATGTGTTTTATAACTGCACAGAACTTCCTGGCTATAGTATATACATTTCCCCATATGTAAGTCCTCTGTTTACCATTACTCATAATCCTTTGATCTTTTCCTTACTACCAAGTACAACATTATTTATGGCATAAGGATAACATACATTATTGTTTACCAAAGTGTTGTACCTTTGTTTCTTTGGGTTTAAAGGCCATGATTTTTACCACTTGTATAATTCATCACCATAATAGTGCAGTCTTTCTTCTTCAGAAACTGAATTCAATACCATTCTCATTTTAATGTTGTCTGCAAACTTACTAGTCAAGATACATTTGTTAACTGGAAAATCAGACACAGCTAATGTAAACAGTAAAAACCCAAGCATGGAAACTTGTAGTACTCCCACCAAAAAAACGATCATTCTTAGATGTAACTTCATTGATTTTTACTTTAAAATGTATTTTAGTAAGCCAGTTAGCTGCTCACATTATAGTTGGACCATTTAATATTGGTTTTATACTGCTTTAGTAATTTCATTATGTGAAATTGAGTCAAGTGTTTTTTTAAGTCCAGATAAAATACATCCACATGCATAACCATATGAGTAGCTTCCATATATAATGGTAGAAATTTAACAAGTTTGATAAGCATGACCATCCTTCACAGAAAGCATGCTGGGAAATGTCTAAATTGGGTTCCACCATCTGACTCATTCATTGTAATATTACTCTCTCAAAACATTTAACAAAAATGAAGGCCACATTTATGGAATTATATCCGTCATTGGAATTAGCAGCCACTGCCCCGTTATATTTACGTGCCAGCAATGCTATTTTTCATATTCTTGGGAAAAATCTTATATCTAAAGACATTGAAAAAAGCTGATACAGGTCGTCCTCCACCAAGACTTTGCTATTTCTCAAAAAGAAATGAAGCTACCCACCTCTGCTGCTTTGTATGGTACAAGCTTTTGCTGAACAACAACAACAACAAAAAAAACATGTTCAGAATTATAAGAGGCAATCATCATAGTACTCATCACACATTTTCTTTGCAACTTTACTTTGACTTTATTTTTCTTAGAATATCTCACAAAAGAGAGTAACTAATCATTCCTTATTGATTGTAAGGCCCTTATCCTTGGCTATACTAATACTGATATACACTTCTTTCAATTAGCTCTTTAAATGTTTAAATAGAGCTTTCTTATTATCAGCTATATTAGATGCTAACCTCAATTCCAAGTCATTTCTGGTATTCCTTATCAGTTTCCTATAACTTGCTCCTGATTTTCCTTATCAATACTTGGAACATACAATGGTTTACTTCTATACTTTCTAAGCATTTCCTGTTTAGAAGACCTCTACACATTTTATTTTCCAATATTTCTGGATGTCTTTTCACATGGGTGAAGGTATTAATAAGTAGGCACATATTATCATAAAGATATTCCAGTACTCTGAAATATTTTTGTTAGACATCACTGTGAACCAGCCCCCACATAGTTAGGTTCTTCCTCATTCCAGTGAAGTGTACCTTATAAAATTTTATTTTGGGTTTAACAACTTTGGTGTCTTTGCTTATTGACATTGTTGTCACTTCACAAGTTTTACAGTAATCAGAACCAAATAATTCTGGTTCAATATTCTGTCTTACTGCAGACATAACATTTATACAATTTTAAAATGTTTGAATGTTATCCTCTTAAAATAATATGAGCTATGACCCAATGTAATATTATACAAATTTGGGGCAATATTCAGCAGGTCCTAAGCAATGAAAATTTGTAAAACTCTCTATTCTCTCTCCACTATTGAATTGTTAAGATGAGTGTTTACTCCAGATTTTTTCTGTAAATTATTTTTTGCAAGCTCCAACATTTGTTTAAAATATCATCAATGATATCTTCAAAAAAGTTTAACATTTGAGTCATATAACATACAAGTCACTTTTCAACTTACTCTTGCCAAGTTTTATACACGCTCCCAATGAACTTGTCCTGGGTAACATCTCTCTCTAAGCTTACAACTTCTATGCAGAAAAAACTGCAATATGTGTCAACTCTCTAAAAATGCAGGAAATGAGTTTCCTTTTGGGAGAGCACCGTGGAATTTGTAACAAATGGTGCTAGATTATTCATGACTGCATTTTTATTTCTCTTCATAGCATTTGCTGTGCTTTGAATTCAGTGTTTATTAGCATTTTCAAGAAAAAAAACATTGGTAGGGAATGTAACTTTATTGGTATTGTTATGCATTTCTTCTTGCTAGCCACCTACACAGTAAAGCTCTTAATGTTTCTAACCATTTCATCACCTTCCTGTGTGGAATGGAAGTGTATAAAGAAGGTACATCAAGTGTAACCCAAATTGTGCCAGTCATTGCTTATTTATTTCTTAACTTATTAAAAAAATCAAAGCTATCCCTTAAAATATTAAACATGTCTGTGACCGCTGATTTCAAAAAATGTTCCCCAAATGTGGCCAGTGGTTCTTTTTGAACATCTGGCAGCTACTATTGGCCTGGAAGGAGGATCAGACAAAGACATTCTGGAATAACAAAAATTATTTGTGCTGAGAGACAGCCTTACAAAACTATCTGCAAATATATAGAGCTGAGTAGATTTTTCTGTATTATTCTGTATTATAGAGCTAAATTGTTGCTTAGATATCTGTTGTCTTACTGTTCTGCAAATATACAGAGATCAGTATATATTTTTTGGTTTTATAATTTACACTGTGATTCCTCACATCTCTGTTGAAACTGTCCCGTCCCCCCCCATCCCTGTTCTTGGTCATAGTTTTAATTTGGTGGCTTTTGTAGTGCCCGCCCCAGTGTAGATTTGATCTAGGACACTCCCCCAGTCCCATCTCTTTACTGCGTTCTACCTAATAAACCCTTTCTGCACTTGCTTTTAGTCCTTTTTAATGTAATTACATTTTTTCAAACTGTGTGTGGACTAATATTGCTACGTACTCAAGTGTGCCAGCTTGCACTGCATGTGAATTGTTTTTACTACTGTTTTTGCTACTTTTCTGAAAAAAAAAACATTGTAAGCCTGTTTCCTACCTTTCCTGTAATTAGTGTTCCAGATACAGATTTGCTGTATCCAGGACTGTTTGTAAGCTTCTGAGCCCCCCAAGCCTTTCTGCGTTGGAGGGAAGCCTTCTAGCTTATCAGTGGGAGTGGTAAGCATTACCTGTCTACCACATAAGGAGTGGTTCTGGCCCAGAATTTGTAGTTACTGACCACTTGGGCGGTCTTTCATCTCTCTCAACTTTCTGATTTGAAGGCCTGCATTTGCACTTGTTTCTGTCCTGTAACTCCTGGGCCCATCTCATTTGCTCACTCAAAAAAACAAAACAAAAAAAAAATGTATCTGCTTTTACTGTATTTGTGTTTCTTCCCACTTTATTTTGCTTTTGCGTCATCTTAAAAGTACTCAATTGTATTTATTACTGCTTGGTGTAACTCATTCTAAGCCTTTTAGTTTAAGCACTTGGGCTTCAGACCAGTTGTTTTACATTAAGAAGGTTTGTGGTCTGCACTGTAGTGGCAGAACAGGTAGCTTACATCCTTCTAAGTTGGGAACTGCTGATTGAGGGCTCAGTGTCTGTTATTCTAAAAGTGTATTAATTCTGGTTTAAGCACTTGGGCTTCAGGCCAGTTATTTTACATTAAGAGGGTTCGTGGTCTGCACTCTTGTGGGAGGAGAGGCTGGACTCTGCCCTTCTGAGCTGGGAATTTCTGGTTAAAGGCTTACAGTGCCTGCATATTTGAACTGCTTCTTACTGAAATTGGTACACCTTGTTTGCTGTAGCATAGACTAGATCCAGGCCTGCTGAATCTAGCTTTGTTTGTATGCTTGTTGTTTGTTTGCTTGTTATTTCCCTGAAACGCTAATTCCACCTAAAACGCGGCTTTTCAGCACTTCTGTGGATCCCAAGTGATATCTGCATTTCTTACTGTACTTATTTCCTTGTTTCACTTGAAAGAAAGTTACTGTTTGTCATTTTTGCATTTAAGTTACCTGTAACACATTGCATTTAAGTTACCTGGCACTTGCACACTAAAGCAATTATATAAGTCAGCAATAAAAAATTTAAAGCACTACACCCTCACAAACTCCCCTTGAGTACCTTGTTCCCCATTGGCCCTTTTTTTCAATTATAAAGGAATTCCCAATACTATACTAGCATGTCCAAAGGTCAGTTGTCAATCTCCTCTCCGGTCCAGCTGGTGAATCTGGGAATCTTGAGGCAATGTTACAACTGCCTCATGTACACAGACAACCCTCTCCTCCTCCCAACAAATTCCAACACATGTGAGAAATGCAACCATATAGCCAAACTGGAGGCTAAGCTCTCTCAACTCAGTACTGGCGTAACCAGTCAGGAGGAGAAGGAAACCACACTCACTACAATTCCAGTCTCACATAGACCTAACATGACAGCAAACCAAACACATAAACACACAAAAACATACTCGGAGGCTCTAAATAAAAATCTGACTAAGCAGTAGAGACATCCAAAGCAGACACCCAAGCAACCGCTACCCCAAAACAAAACATGTGCAACACATAGCTCACAAAGCCAGTGTGCCGAACAGTCACAGCCCTTAAGGCTAAACAACACACCTGATACACTTGTAATAGGTGACTCTATCATCAGGCACACTGACGTCCCGCTCACCAGGCTGAACAAGGAGAAGGTCACGGTGAGCTGCCTGTCAGGCGCTAGGATCCGCCACATAACACAAGCACTCAGGTCACTCCAAGGCAAGTACAAATATGACTCAGTCATTCTCCATGCTGGTGTGAATGACCTGAAACATACCTCCCTGGACTACATGAAAAAAGACATAGAGGAGCTCTCTGAGCATGTAGCCCAGGCCGGTATGACCCTGACCTTGAGTAGCATCTTACCCTCACCAAGAATGATGCCACAATATGAAGACAAGATGATCAATTTCAACAATTGGCTTAAGTATTGGTGTCATTCAAAGGGGATCCAATACCTGTCAGCCTGGGATGACATGCTCAACAAGCCACGATGCTTCACTAGGGACGGCTTGCACCTGTTACCCCTGGGCTTTTGGTTATTGGCAAAGGCTCTTGCTACCCCCATAGTGCCTTTTTTAGGCAAGGCTCAAAAGACAAACCCACCTCTATAGGTATCACAAGGGATAAGAAACTAAGAGTAATGCTACGCAACGCCAGAAGTCTAAACCTCAAGATGCATGCACTCAAAACTCTCCTTAGCATGGAGAACATTGATATCTGTGCAGTAACAGAAACTTGGTTCAAGGCTCCCGAGAGCACCCCAGCACTACCAGGTTATACCTCATACCATGCGTTTCGGCCCCAAAACTTGGACCGAACCACAAAAGGAGAGGGGAGTATCAATATTCGTCAAAGATACCCACACCTCCAGGTTGGTGGCACAGCACGAAGCATTAGAGACTATCCATGTGCAACTAACAGTGGGTAAAACTGCCTTCAGGTTTATAGCCTGCTACAGACCACCCTCCCAAACCCAGGAACTCCACTCGGCCTTCCTGAGAACACTGGAAAATATAAAGGTCTCTCCAAACACCATTATATTGGGTGATTTCAACTACCCAAACATAGACTGGGAGCATTACTCTAGCTCCAACAACCTAGACCAAAGGTTCCTAGAATTTATAAACTCAAATGCTATGGAACAACTTGTTACCACTCCCACAAGAGGGGAAAACATACTGGACCTGATCATCACCAACATGGGGACTCTATGCTCCAGACCAGAAGTGTATCCCTCACTGGTAAGATCAGACCATAAACTAATCTCACTGGTTATTCACATCCCGACCCCAACCGCTGCCCAGAAAACCACAGTGAAAAACTTCTCTAAAGCAAATTTCACACTCCTCAAAACCGAGGTGGAATCCATCAAAGCCCCGGGCTTGTGGAAAATACGGCCCAGACCGCAGAATCCTTTATAAACGCATTCTATGAACACCTTCAGGAATGCATGGATCATGCAATCCCAAATAAAACCAAGACTCAATCCTCCAAAGGCAGACGTCCTGTCTGGTGGATCCCAGCCAGAAACAAACTATACAATAGAAGGAGGAAGCTACTACATGATAGAGCAAAATCCCAAAAAAAGAAGGCATCTCTGATCAGTATTAGCAAAAAACTACGGGCACTCATAAAATCGTCTAAGACCGGGTTCGAGAGAAAAATTGCAAAGGACACTAAGGATAATCACAAGGCTTTCTTTAGTTATGTTAGGAACCTGGGTGGGAATTCCCAAATGCTCAGAATTAGTCCAAAATGACAAAAAATACACCGAACCCACAGACATTGCCAACGTCCTAGCTGACAGGTTCAGCGCAAACTCCCCCCCCCTCTTCACCAAAAGGGCAAATATCTATCCCAGCAGAGTGCTGTCCCCCCTGACATCTCAGATGCTCAGGTAAGAGCCGCCCTCTCCAAAGCAAAAAACACAGCATCAATGGGACCAGACGGTGTCCCGGGCTGCGTCCTACATGAACTCCAAGAAGAGCTAAACCCAAACATAAAACTACTGTTCAATCTCAGCCTTCCTCCACGATATGTACCCAAAGAGTGGCGTACAGCAACAGTGGTCCCTCTCCACAAAGGTGGTGCCTCAACGGATCCTGGAAACTATCGCCCCATAAGCCTGACTAGCTTGGTCTGCAAAGCTATGGAAAGGATCATCATGGACCTCATAAATAAAGATACTGGGGACCTACAGACACTGGATCCTACCCAGTTTGGCTTTGTTAAGGGCAGATCCTGCCTCTTAAACCTGGTCGATTTCTTTGAAACAGTCACCAAGGCCATTGACGAAGGGAAGGTGATCCACACAGCCTACCTGGACCTCGCAAAAGCCTTCGATACAATACCCCACTCGGGCATTATAGATAAGCTCACCAGCTTAAATATAAACCCCTATGTCACTAGATGGGTTGAAAATTGGCTCAAGGACAGAACCCACATGGTTAGAATTGCTGGAGCCATGTCAGACTCCAAACCAGTTACAAGTGGTGTCCTACAAGGCTCAGTCCTGGGACCTCTTTTGTTCGGTATATATTTCTCGGAGGTACAGGACAACATGGAAGGACTGTGGCTGACCAAGTTCGCAGATGACTGCAAACTGGGCGCCATAATCAACTCTCCAGCCGACACAAGCATCCTCCAAAAGGGCATCATAAAAACAGACAACTGGTGCCAGAGCCATGGCCTCAAGCTAAACGCCAAAAAGTGTATAGTCATCTCCTTTGGCAAAAACAAAGTGCCCACAAATTACAACATAGGTGGTAATCCATTAACTACAGAAGAAGTAATTAGGGATTTGGGGACCCAAGTTGATAGCAATCTCTCATTTGACAACCACATGGCCAAAGTGGTTAGAAAAACATTTTATATAGCCTACCTAATCATGAAGGTATTCACATCTAGATCAGGGGAGGTCATCGTGCCTCTTTACTCATCCCTCATCAGGCCCATAATTGAGTACAATGCCCTTTTGTGATGTACCTTACCAGACACCTGCAGCAACTGGAAAGACCCCAAATGTACCTCACCAAGAGGATCAAAGGGCTCAAACAGATGCCATAGGCTGCCCGGTTAAAGAAACTCCAGCTCTACTCAGTGGCATACCGCCTGCTCAGAGGCGATCTGTGCCTGATGTATAAAGCCATGTCCAACCCGGAATTAATGGACATGCTGCACCTCAGAAAATCCAAATCCCATCGAGCTATGCGCTCGAGAGACTTGAACCTCAGCACTGAAATAAATAGGACATGCTGGAGGGACAGATTCATAACCCAGAGGCTCCCTTCACTCTGGAATAAAATCCCAGTCCAGGTTAGGCAGAGTCCCTCATTGACTCTCCTCAAGAGGAATCTTGATGAGTGGATGGGAGATCGTAGGTTTACCCCGGGTATCACTTCTGTGTCACTGTTAGACAGAGACACAGTATACTAACCTCAAAAAAGGGCATAGCAAAATTAATTTAAAATTGGTGGTGAAAGCCAAACACACTCTGGCTAGGCTTATAAATGCCCTAGGGCAGATAGCCTAGTATGAACCTATGAACCTATAGATAAATGAGGGACCTTTACTGAAATAAAAGTGTTCAACAGACAAACTCAATTTCAGCAGTAAATCGTAGAAAAAAACATCAGCACTTTGATAACATTCATCTAACCAGATTGTATGCACTTTTTTATAACTCCTTTCATCTGACAAATGTCTTTGCATTCTTACCTGATAATGCTTGGATTTAGTTATAATTGATAATTACCTTTGTTGGCAATTGTAATCCTCAAATCTTTAGTTCTGGTCAAATGTCAAAGAGATTTTCTTTCATCATATATATAAGATTCTGAAAAAAAAATTCCTTTTTATTATTACCAAAAAAACTTTTTGAGTCTGATTCAAATAAAATTTGAAAAAAAAATACAATAGTGTGGTATAATGTAGGATTAAAAACATTATGTTTTCTCAATGCCTTCTTGCAAAAGAAAATCTTTACGTTAACATTCCTCGTGAACAATTTTTAAACATGAGTACAGTTAACCATATTTGTCTTTTCTCTGGTTAAAACATTCAGCTCCGCTTCATTCACTATGCAAGCATTTAAATCGATGATATTAAAATACTTTTAGAAGAACAACTGTCTTCATGTCTATGTGTTTGTGGACCACAAAAGGAATACTTAAATATTACATAATTGGAGCCTTCCTCATAGGTAAGCTGTTGGTTGTTCAAAAAAGACCGTTGCCCACTACTTTAGTTCCTGAAGAAAAGATAGGACTGTAACAAGCATAGTTTCAGTTTTATTATTAGTAACTTCAGTTAAATCTGATGCTTAGAAAATGCCTTGTTACTGTTTTGCCAGTTCATAAATACTGGCTTCTTTTAAATCCCAGTTTCACTGCTGATTGAACCTGGCTGAAAATGCTGATAGCCATGTCTATCTCCATGTATGATGCCTTTGATAGGTTGGTTCCTTTAAGAAAGGATATTCTCAGTAAGCTCATTTTGATTGGACTGTAAAATTGACTGACATTTTTCTATTGGTGATTTTGTATAGCAAATTAACTTTTGTAATTTTTGATATTTAATAACTTTTGCCTTGGTGGAGACTTTTAAGATAACTCTGCTAGGCAGTAATTTCCTGATTCCTTTGCATTGATAATCCAGTACTTGTAAGTCATTCTTTAGATATTCACTTTCATTAAGCTTGCTTTTAATTAAGACACTCATAATGTCCTTCCTCTCACATTCCCAAATCAATAGCCATTCCTTAATTAACAAGGAATCTTTGTTCTTGCCATTTGGGTTTTGTTTTGTCTGAAACTCTTTAGGAAAGTTGTATGCATGCATTGTCAATTAGCAGCTTACTGAAATTCTGGATCATGGAATGAAAGTCTTTACTATCAAAATGCCATTGTTAATAAACTTAGATTTTTTTATTCATCTTTGCTTGAAGGATATTTTTATAGTTTATTTTAATTTTCTTTTAGCTTAGTCCTGCCCAGCAGATTTGGATATGTAAAGTGTCAGTGGTACAACAAGTAGTATACTTAACTTAGGTATAGAAGGCTGTGGGTTCTATGCCTATACAAGGTAGGTTGATTGCTGACACTGTAGTGAAGTATAAAAAGTGTGTCGCATTCCTGCATATGTCATCCTTTGGATGAGACATTAAACCAAGGGCTGACCTGCTTGAGGTGATAGTTGCTCAGGTGGGTGTAAAAGACTGACAGCAAAAGAGTTGGGTTCTTTATTTGTATAAATGTTTATAAATGTAGACAATAATTTTAAGTCAAAACTGAGGTGGTGGTGCTGTGGTAGCATTATCGCCTCACAGTAAGATGTTATGCCATTTGATTCTCAGCTAGAGCGTCTTCTGTGTGGAGGCATGCGTGAATGGGCGTACCTTCGTTGAAGGTTGTGCGCCAGGGCCGGCAACTCGGCATGTAAAAAATCTACTGCCAATCATTAGCGGACCGGAGTTCCGCTGTGGAGACCCCGAAAGACACAACAACAACAATAATTTTAAGTCATTTCTATTTTCAGATTTCACACATCAATACTTGCTTGTCATTTATATATTTTTATATCAACCTCACTCCTTTTTCCCCTAACCATAATCTAATCTTATTTAGCATTAAGACAATATCCAGTTCCATTAAACATGATTTCATTACTTCTTTCATTCCACAACATCCAAACTAAATAAAATACTTTACCTAACTCTACTTTCAGCTTTTTATTAATATTTTCATAATATCTATGTTCACATATATCCACATTTATATTCTCATTATTCTTGAAAATTTCAAAACATTTTCTGTACATAATTTATTCCACAGTTTTTAACACTTGCTCAAATTTTAAGAAAACATGTTCTACTGCTTTTTCTTCTCCACAGTAAAGACACATTTTTTCACTTTTATTTTTGTAAGGCATATTTGCCTTTACAGGTAAGTTTTTATTCCCAATCTCTATAGAAAATCTTGGTCTGGATTATGTAAAGTTCATGGAAGGTATTTATAAGTTCATAGGTTCATAGGTAGGTACGAGGCTATTGGCCTTAGGGCCTATACAAGCCTAGCCAAAAAGGTACCCTGGCTTTTGCCGCCCAAGAAAATTATTTTCCTGTGCTCCTGTCAAGCGGAACCACAGAAGTGATCCTGAGGGTGAATTTCCCATTTCCCATCCAATCATCAACATTTTTCTTGAAGAGTGTTAATGAAGAGCTTTGTTTGATATAGATAGGTAGTCTGTTCCAGAGTATGGGAAGTCTCTGGGACAGGAATCTATCCCTCCAGCATGTTCTGTTTATTGTGGTGACAAGGTTTAGGTCCCTAGAGCGTGTAGCTCAGAGGGATTGGGATTTTTTTAAGTGGAGCATGTCCAACAGCTCTGGGTTTGACATAGCTTTGTATGTTAAGCAAAGATCGCCTCTGAGTTAGCAATATGCGACAGAGTAAAGCTGGAGTTTTTTGAGTCGGTCTGCGTAAGGCATCTGTTTGAGGCCAGTAATCCTCTTTGTGAGGTATTTCTTTGGCCTTCCCAGTTGTTGTAGATGTCTTGTGAGGTACATACCAAAAAGGGTGTTTTACTCTATAATGGGTCTAATGAGTGATGAGTAGAGGGGAAAAATGACCTCTTTTTTTCTGGATGAGAAACCTTTTGTGATGAGGTGTGCCATGTAGAAGGATTTCCTGACCACTGTGAAGATGTGATTATCAAAGGAGAGACTACTGCCCACCTGCATCCCAAGGTCTCTTGTCACACTTTTGGTGTTAAGTTGACTACCGCTATGTGGTAGTTCATGGGTACAGAGTTTTTACCAAAGGGGATGACAATGCAGTTTTTGACATTGAGCTCAAGATCATGTCTTTGACACCAGGCATCTGTCTCAGTGAGGCCCTTTTGTAGGATGTCCACATCATTAGGAGTTTCGATTATGGCTCCTAGTTTGCAGTCATCTGCGAATTTATTTAGCCAAAGACCTTCTGTGTTAGCCTGTACTTCAGAGAAGTAGATACCCAACAGGAGAGGACCCAGGACTGAACCCTGTGGTACTCCACTTGTCACTGGTCTGAAGTCGGATTTGGAGTCTGTTACTTTCACAGTGTGGGTTTTGTCAGTGAGCCAGTTGGCAACCCATCTTGTGACATAGGGATTTATACCTAGTTTAGTGAGTTTATCTATAATTCCAGAGTGGGGGATGGTGTCAAACGCCTTGGTGAGACCTAGATAGGCTGTGTGAACCACCTTGCCCTCATCTATGGATTTGGTGACTATTTCGAAGAAGTCTATCAAGTTTAGGAGACATTATCTGCCTTTTACAAACCCGAACTGTGTGGGGTCCAGAGTTTGGAGATCTTCAATGTCTTTGTTTATGAGTTCCATGATGATACATTCCATGGTCTTGCAGATCAGGCTCGTCAGGCTAAAGGGGTGGTAGTTCCTGGGGTCTGTTGTGGCTCCGCCTTTGTGGAGTGGGATAGCCATCGCGGTGCGCCATTCAATGGGCACAAAGTCTGAGGTGAGGCTATGACTGAACATGGTACTTAGGTAGGGTGCCAGTTCATTCTGTAGTTCGTGTAGAAGGCAGCCTGGGATGTTGTCAGGTCCCATGGATGCTGTGTTCTTGGCTTTGGAGAGTGAGGTTTTTACCTGTGCAGCCATGATTACAGGAACTTTCCATTCTTCCAGTATAAAGATGGGCCCTTTAGGGGGTGAGAGGGGGGTAAAGTTAGCACTGAACCTGTCTGCCAGGATGTTGGCAATATCAGTTGGTTCTGTATATTTAGTGTCATTGTGCTGTAACTCCGAGCAGATCTGAGTGTTACCATTGAGTTTTTTGACATAGCTATAGAATGCTTTGTGGTTGTCTTTAGAATCAGTGGCAATTTTGTTTTCATAGCTAGCTTTGGAGGATTTTATGAGGGATCTCAGCTTCTTACTGAGGCTGACCAGGGAGTTCCTTCCTCCAATTGTGGAATTTTACTCTTTTTTGCAACAGTTTCTTTCTTCTGTTGCAAAGTTTGTTTATGGCAGAAGACCAGCAGATTGGCTTCTTTTTTTTGGAGGATAGCATCTTGGTTCTGTTAGGGATCGCACAATCCATGCACTTGTGTAAGTGCTTATAAGGTGCATTTGTGTAGGATTCAGCAGTCGTACCTCTATTGTCCATCTGCATGGGTGTCGTGAAGTTTGCCACTTCTGTCTTAAGAAGCATGAAGTTGGGTTTGGAGAAATTTTTTACGGTTGTTTTCCTAATGGATGGTGGGAGCGGGATGTGGATGTCTTGGGTTATTAGCTTGTGGTCAGATCTGACCAATGAGGAGCTGACCTCTGGTGTGGAACACTGGTCGCCCATGTTGCTGATGACCAGGTCTAGGATATTGCTGCTCCTGGTGGGGGTGTGGATAAGTTGATCCAAGGTGCTGGAATTGATGATTTCCAGAAAATGTTGAGCAAAAGAGTTGGTATACGAGTAGTTTTCCCAGTTAATGGTAGGGTAGTTGAAATTACCCTTTATTAGAGTGTTGGGTTGTACCTTAATATTTTCCAGTGTATCAAGAAAAGAGGAGTGGGAATCCTGGGGCATGGTGAGGGGTCTGTAGCAAGCTACAATCTGGATTGTAGTTTTGCCCAGAGTTAGTTGAACTTGGATAATCTCGGATGCATTATGCTGAGCAACTAGCTTTGAGGTGTGTATATCCTTAATGACGCGCCTCCACCTTTAGTGTTTCAATCCGGGTTTGGTGGCCGAAAGGTGTGGTATGAATTATATCCTGGTAATGCAGGGGTGCTCTCTGGAGCTTTGAACCAGATCTCTGTCACTGCACAGATGTCAATGTTCTCTATTTTAAGGAGTGCCTCGAGTGAGTGCATTTTGAGGTTTAGACTTTTAGCATTGAGTAGCATTACCTTCAGATTTTGCTTGCTTGTACATGTTATGGTAGTGAATTTGTCATTTAAACCTTGCCTAAAAAAGGCACTATAGGGGTGGCAAGAGCCATTGCCAGTATCCGGAATCCCAAGGGCAACAGGTGCAGGCCATCTCTGGCAAAGCAGCGTGGTCTGTCGATCATGTCATCCCAGGCAGACAGATACTGGATTCCCTTAGAATGACACCAGAAGCTTAGCCAATTGTTAAAGTCAATCATTTTGTCCTTGTACTGTAGTATCATTCTGGGTGATGGCAGGATGCTACTCAGGGCTAGGGTCATATCTGCTTGAGCTACAAGATCAGAGAGCTCCTCCATGTCTCATTTCATGTAGTCCAGGGAGGTACATCTCAGGTCATTCACACCAACATGGACAAAGACAGAGTCATATTTGTACTTGTTATGGAGTTACCTGAGTGTGTGCATTATGTGGCGGATCCTGGCACCCAACAGGAAGCTGACAGTAACTCTCTCCTTGTTTAGCCTGGTGAGTAGAACATCAGTGTGCCTGCCTATAGAGTCACCTATGACTAGAGTGCTGGGTACGTTATGCCTTATGGGCTGTAGTTGAGTGGCAAACTGAGTATGTGGGCTATGTGTCATTTGGGTTGAGTTGAGGGGGGGGTGGAGGTTGCTTGCATTTCTGCTTTGGAGGTTGTTTGGGCAGATTTTTACTGACATCCTCCGCGAATGTAGGTGTGTGTTTTGTGCTTCTGTGTGGGTGTTTTGGTGGTGTAGGATTTGAGGGACTATGTGATGAATGTGGTGTGATGCAAGTGTTTACCTTCTCTTCTTGACTGTCTAGTCCAGTCTTTGGTGAAGAGAGCTTTCCTTCCAGTTTGTCTATATAAGTGCATCTCTCACAGGTCGTAGTGTTAGGTGGTAGGAGAAGAGGGATGTCTGTGTACATGAGGCAATTGCTGCTTTGTCCCAAGATGCCCAGATTCATCAGGTAGACAGGAGAAGACACCGGGAGCTGACCTTTAGACATGCCTGGATAGGTGCTTATTTATTAAGTACTAAAAACCATTTTCCTCTAGACAAGTGAGGAAAGTTGAGTGCTGTAGTGATTTGTAACTTATTTAGTTCTTACAACAAGTTCTGAACAAGTGCTGAGCTCAAGGAAACAGATATGAGAGCTAAAACAAAAGAGCAGACTTTATGGTGCCAGGAATAGTTTAACCCTAGTTAAGTGGCGGGGGGGGGGCTCAGGAGCTCACAAACAGTCCTGGACACAGCAAATCCGTATCTGGACAAGACCTGCCACAGGAAAGGGGGGAAGCAAGCTTAGAATTTTTTTCTCAGTAAAAGTGGAAATGGAGAAAGCTGGAACAGAAGTTAATTCAACGTTAAGAATCTGAGTGGGTTGGCCTTCACAAAAGTTCTCTATTAGATTGAATGAACTAATGACACTAGACTGAGAGGAGTGTCACAGATCAAATATACAGTATGGGTGAGCAACTGCAAAGCCACAAGTCTAAGAACACCACAACACTAGGGAGGATGGGTGGGAAAATTGAAGTTCCTAGCTGTAGCCACTAAATGAAGGTTTTAAACAGAAAAAGGAGTAAGCAGATGCTAGAGAATGTTTTTAACTGTAAACAGACAATTATAGTAATACACACTATTACAGTTCCTAGCTGTTGAACACAGAAACCTCAAATAAAATCAAAAATGCACAGAAAAGGTCAGATAGAGCACTCACAAGCAGAAACTACAACTCTCAGTATGAAAAAACAGTTTACAGTTAAGTAATTCAGTAAGCATACAATTAGTAATGAAACAGTATCTAGCAATAAAAACTACAGTTAAAAGAGTATAAAACAGCACATAAATGCAGTGAAACAATAAAAAAAGCTTTGTAACAGTGCAAAATGTATTAGATCAACTGTATAGCACAATTATAAGTGTTTCAGAAGTGCAGTTCAGTGAAATAAGTGTAAGAAATAACTTATCCTGCTCTTGGAATCTTAAGGACTTTCCACTTAGTTTCAGTAAAGAAATACAGGTCTATATTAGATCAGCGAATGCTTAAACAAGCAAGCGCTTATTGATCCACCTCATTTAAGTGAATATTAAAAATATCGAAGCAACAGAAATCCAAATTTGTTCCTAGGAAAAGAATTTGGTTGTCCATTTCTGTTGCTTCGGTATTTTCAGTGTTGTGGTGGAAAGTTACGGGTCGGATTCTGGTAAGTGTGCTATTGTGTGGATGTGAGTGTTAGGGTGGGTTAGATGAGTTAGGGTTAGGGCGCAGGTGAGGTATGTGTGCGATTGTGTGGATGTGAGAGTTAGGGCAGGTTTAGGTGAGTTAGGGTTAGGGAGCAGGCGAGGTGAGTGTGCGATAGTGATGGACCTTGCGGTTAGAGTTTGGGTTAAGGTAAGTGGATAGTTAGTGGTATGTGCATAGTTTAGTATAGGGTTAGGTGTCAGATTTTAGGTGTATGTGTGTGTGGATTTCTGTTTGTTTGGTGTGCTTGTGTTATGTGTATGTGTTTTGGATCAGTAATTTTTTCCCTAGGAAAAAAATCACTGATCTGACAGTTCGAGATTGTAAGCTTTTGCTTACATAAGGACGATCAATCAGCATTCACATTTTTAAACATTCGCTGATCTAATACAGACCCAGAAATACAATCCACAGCCTGAGCAATACAAGCACAACCTTTTCAAGACACAGGGTTTATATATCAGTAAGGATGGAAGAGTTAGAAGATCAAATACCTACTCAGCCCCTGCTCTTACCCAATCACTCGTACCACAGAAGGTGAGGAGACTTTGTTACTCTCAATAACAATGAAGACAGACTATCAGCAGAAAGTAGCTACCAGAAACACAGGAAACTCAAACAAAACTACCATGCCTAGATAACAGCCTCTATCAAGATTATGCCACAGGAGCAGAGCACAGAAACCTCACTTTAAAAGCATAGAAAGAACAGTCAGAAAAAGAAAATACAAGTCTCAGTATGAAAAAGCAGTTTACAATTTAGTAATTAAATAAAAATGCAATTATAGTAATGCACACTATTACAGTTCCTTGCTGTAGACACTAAATGAAAGTTTTAAACAGATCAAGGAGCAAGCAGACTCTAGAGAATGATTTTAACTGTAAACATACAATTATAGTAATGCAGACTATTACTGTTCCTAGCTGTAGAACACAGAAACCTCAAAAAATCAAAAATGCACAGAAAAGTTGGGATAGAATATTCACAAACAGAAACTACAACTCTCGGTATGAAAAAGCAGTTTACAGTTAAGTAATTCAGTAAACATGCAATTAGAGTAATGAAACAGTATCTAGCAATAAAAACTACAGTTAAAACAGTATAAAACAGTACAAAAATGCAGTGAAACAATAAAAAAGCTTTATAACAGTGCAAAATGTAGTAGATCAACTGTATAGCACAATTATAAGCATTTCAGAAGTGCAGTTCAGTGAAATAACTGTAAGAAATAACTTATCCTGCTCTTGGAATCTTAAGGAATTTCCACTTAGTTTTAGTAAAGAAATACAATCCACAGCCTGATCAATACAATCACAACCTTTTCAAGACACAGGGTTTATATACCAGCAAGGATGCAAGAGTTAGAGGATCAAATTACTACTCAGCCCCTGCTATTACCCAATCACTCGTACAACAGAAGGTCAGGAGGCCTTGTTACTCTCAATAACAACAAAGGCAGACTATCAGCAGAAAATGGCTGCCAGAAAAACAGGAAGCTCAAACAAAACTACCAAGCCTAGACAAAAGGCCTCTATCAAGGTTATGCCACTTGAGCAGAACACAGAAACCTCACTTTAAAAGCATAGAAAGAACACTCACAAAGAGAAAATACAAGTCTCAGTATGAAAAAGCAGTTTACAATTTAGTAATTAAATAAAAATGCAATTATAGTAATGCACACTATTACAGTTCCTAGCTGTAGCCACTAAATGAACATTTTAAACAGATCAAATAGCAAGCAGACTCTAGAGAATACTTTTAACTGTAAACAGACAATTATAGTAATGCACACTATTACAGTTAATAGCTGTAGAACACAGAAACCTCAAAAAATCAAAAATGCACATAAAAGCTGGGATAGAGCACTCACAAACAGAAACTACAACTCTCAGTATGAAAAGGCAGTTTACAGTTAAGTAATTCAGTAAACATGCAATTAGAGTAATGAAACAGTATCTAGCAATGACAAATACAGTTAGAACAGTATAAAACAGTACATACGTGCAGTGAAACAATAAAAAACTTTATAACAGTGCAACATGTAGTAGATCAATGGTATAGCACAATTATAAGCATTTCAGAAGTGCATTTCAGTGAAATAAGTGTAAGAAATAACTTATCCTGCTCTTGGAATCTTAAGGAATTTCCACTTAGTTTCAGTAAAGAAATACAATCCACAGCCTGATCAATAAAAGCACAACCTTTTCAAGACACAGGGTTTATATACCAGTAAGGATGGAGGAGTTAGAAGATCAAATTACTACTCAGCCCCTGCTATTACCCAATCACTTGTACCACAGAAGGTCAGGAGGCCTTGTTACTCTCAATAACAATGAAGACGGATTATCAGCAGAAAATGGCTGCCAGAAACACAGGAAACTCAAACAAAACTACCAAGCCTAGACAAAAGGCCTCTATCAAGATTATGCCACCTGAGCAGAACACATAAACCTCACTTTAAAAGCATAGAAAGAACAGTCACAAAGAGAAAATACAAGTCTCAGTATGAAAAAGCAGTTTACAATTTAGTAATTAAATAAAAATGCAATTATAATAATGCACACTATTACAGTTCCTAGCTGTAGCCACTAAATGAAAGTTTTAAACAGATCAAGGAGCAAGCAGACTCTAGAGAATGCGTTTAACTGTAAACAGACAATTATAGTAATGCACACTATTACAGTTCCTAGCTGTAGAACACAGAAAACTCAAAAAATCAAAAATGCACAGAAAAGCTAGGATAGAGTACTCACAAATAGAAACTACAACTCTCAGTATGAAAAAGCAGTTTACAGTTAAGTAATTCAGTAAACATGCAATTAGAGTAATGAAACAGTATCTAGCAATGAAAACTACAGTTAAAACAGTATAAAACAGTGCATAAATGCAGGGAAACAATAAAAAAGCTTTATAAAAGTGCAAAATGTAGTAGATCAACTGTATAGCACAATTATAAGCATTTCAGAAGTGCATTTCAGTGAAATAAGTGTAAGAAATAACTTATCCTGCTCTTGGAATCTTATGGAATTTCCACTTAGTTTCAGTAAAGAAATACAATCCACAGCCTAATCAATACAAACACAACCTTTTCAAGACACAGAGTTTATATACCAGTAAGGATGGAAGAATTAGAAGATCAAATTACTACTCAGCCCCTGCTGCTACCCAAGCACTCGTACCACAGAAGGTCAGGAGGCCTTGTTACTCTCAATAAAAATGAAGACAGACTATCAGCAGAAAATGGCTGCCGGAAACACAGGAACCTCAAACAAAACTACCAAGCCTAGACAACAGGCCTCTATCAAGACTATGCCACCTGAGCAGAACACAGAAACCTCACTTTAAAAGCATAGAAAGAACACTCACAAAGAGAAAATACAAGTCTCAGTATCAAAATGCAGTTTACAATTTAGTAATTAAATAAAAATGCAATTATAGTAATTCACACTATTACAGTTCCTAGCTGTAGCCACTAAATGAAAGTTTTAAACAGATCAAGAAGCAAGCAGATTCTAGAGAATGCTTTTAACTGTAAACAGACAATTATAGTACTGCACACTATTACAGTTCTTAACTGTAGAACACAGAAACCTCAACAAATCAGAAATGCACAGAGACGCTTAGATAGAGCACTCACAAACAGAAACTACAACTCTCAGTATGAAAAAGCAGTTTACAATTAAGTAATTCAGTAAACATGGAATTAGAGTAATGAAACCATATCTAGCAATGAAAACTACAGTTAAAACAGTATAAAACAGTACATAGATGCAGTGAAACAATAAAAAAGCTTTATAACAGTGCAAAATGTAGTAGATCAACTTTATAGCACAATTATAAGTGTTTCAGAAGTGCTGTTCAGTGAAATAAGTGTAAGAAATAATTTATCCTGCCCTTGGATCTTAAGGAATTTCCACTTAGTTTCAGTAAAGAAATACAATCCACAGCCTGATCAATACAGACAGTGTAGCATGCTGAAGGAAGACTTCAGCACACCTGGTATGAGCAAAATTCCAGAAATCATGCTGAAGGTAGACTGAGTATTTAAGTATTCAGAGAAGGAAAACTGGTGATTCCATGTATGTCAGTCTGATTCCAAAACTCATCATGTGCACACAACACAGCTTAAATGTCACAAACAGCCACATTGACTCCGTTTCTAAAATCCTCAGTGTATACTTTCTAGATGCCAAGGAGTTTGTGCTGCACCCGGAAGGATTACCGAACTCCAATCAAAGTAACCAAACAACTCAGAAGACAAAGTCTACCAATGCCAAATTTGGGGTAAGTTTGGCCTCCCAGTCCAAGGACAACCACAAAGCTTTCTTTAGTTATGTCCACAACTAAAAGGCAATACACAATTGTGTGCAGGGCTCATTGTAATTGGAGCCACCTATACTGAGCCAGAAGATATAGCAAACCTCCTGGCTGATAAATTCAGCTCCAACTTTACTCCTCTCCCCCCTCAACCTTCCCTCAGGAAATAGCATCAAATATAACTCCCCCTACTATCACTAGTAAAGAGGTCCTTAATCTTCTCTCTAAGACCAAGATCACTACATCACTGGGCCCAGACAATATCCCAGTACGCCTTCTAAATAGCATGAAACATGACCTATCAGGGCCTCTGGAATTACTATTTAACTGTAGCATCCAAACAGGCTTCATGTCTCATGAATGCAGAAAGGCAACAGTCATCCCTCTGCACAAAGGTGGGCCATCTACAGACCTTGAAAACTACAGCCCCAAAAGTCTCACTGGTCTTATATGTAAAGCCATGGAAAAAAAATTATCATAGAGATGATCAACAGGGATATAGTAAACCTCCAGACACTGGACCCAACCCAGTTTGGTTTTGTCAAGGGCAGATCATGCCTACTCAGTCAGCTGTACTTCTTTGAGAAGGTCACCAAAGCAATGGATGAGGGCAAAATCATTCACACTGCCTAATTTGACCTGGCCAAGGCATTTGACAAAATTCCCCACTCAGGCATTATTTACAAACCTAAGAAGTTAGGTACAAACTCGTATGTCACCCGGTGGATAGCCAACTGGCTCACATACAGGACCTAGGAAGTTAGAATTTGGGAGTCCACCTCTAGAAAGAGGCCAGTCACAAGTGGCATCCCTCAGGGATCAGTCCTTGGACCGCTGCTTTTTGTCATTTATTTTCAGAAGTCAACATCAATGTCAGTGGTCTCTGACTGACTAAATTTGCAGATGACTGCAAATTAGGAGCTGTCATTGAATCTCACACTGACACAAATGTTCTCCAGATGGGGCTGACACAGACAAATAAAGTGTCAGAGCCATGGACTAAAATTAAATGGCAAGAAATGCATAATAGTATCCACTGAGAAGTCATCTTTCCGTGGTAACTATCATATTGACAACACACCCCCTTAAAGTTGACCCAGTAGTCAGGGACTTAGGGACACACCATAGATAGTAATCTAGTTTTTGATCATCATGTGTCTACAGTGGTGAGGAAATAATTTTATGTTGTGCAACTTATAAACAAAGGTATGGCATCTAATTCCAAGGAAGTCATTGTTCCACTGTATTTGGCATTTATCAGACCTATCATGGAGTACAATGCACCCTTTGGTATGTACCTTACCAGGCATATCCAACAACTGGAACATCCACAGAGGTTGTTCACTAAAAGAATACAGAGTGCAAGTAATATGTCCTATGCAGACCACCTCAAGGCCCCATCCCTGTATTCTGTTTCCTACAGGATTTTGAGGGGAGTTCTATGCCTGGCAAACAGGGCATTGTTAGACCCCACTCTGATGGACCTCCTGCATATCCACAAAACAAACAGTATTCCCCATTCTAAAGACTTAAACCTTGCCGGTGATATAAATAGGACCTGCTGGAGAGATAGGTATGTATCACAGAGATTACCCCATACACAGAATAGGCTCCCCATTTGTGTGAAGCAGAGTTCTTCACTAACCCAATTTAAGTGCAACTTGGACAATTGAATGGGAAACCAGAAATTCATCCCTGGGTTGGCACTTATGTCTCTGATGCAAACAGGTAACCTGTAAATGGTTCATCTCCCAGGCCTGTGCTAACACTTATCAAAGGTATAAGAACTTGTCAGAGATTTGGGATGCATGGCTAGGTTTCAAAAGGCCCTTGTGGTTGTTAGCCTAGTAAACACCTATGAATACTGTGGACTATAGTGAAATCCATAGCAAAACTGGAAAAAAAAAAGAATATATATATATATATATATATATATATATATATATAGATATGGGTCTATATTAGAACACCAAAGTTTGTTTCAAAACTTCGAGTGTTCTGATATCGACCCGTTTTCAGCGAATGCTGAAAATATTGAAGAAACAGAAAACCACATTTTTTCCTAGGGAAAGAATTTGGTTGTCCGTTTCTGTTGCTTCAATATTTTCATCACTGTGGTGGAAAGTTATGGGTCGGCTTCAGGTAAGTGTGCGATTGTGTGGACGTGAGGGTTAGGGCGGGTTAAGTGAGTTAGGGTTAGGGCGTGGGTCAGGTAAGTGTGCGATTGTGTGGACGTGAGGGTTTGGGTTGGGTAGGTGAGTTAGGGTTAGGCCGCGGTTGAGGTGACTGTGCGATAGTGATGGACCTTAGGGTTAGGGTTTGGGTTAAGGTAAGTGGATAGTTAGTGGTGTATGTATAGTTTAGTGTAGGGGTTAGGTGTAAGAGTTTAGGTGTATGTGTGTGGATTGCTGTTTGGTGTGCTTGTGTTGTGTGTATGTTTTGGAACAGCAAATTTTTCCCTAGGAAAAAATGTGCTGCTCTGTATGTTCGATGTTTTAAATTTTTGATGGCTAGGGTTCGATATTAGAACAATCGAAGTTTTGAAACTTCAGTGTTCTAATACAGACCCTTTATATTTATATATATATATATATATATATATATAGAGAGAGAGAGAGAGAGAGAGAGATAACCTGCTGTTAATATACTGTAACGTGTTGCAGTGATGCAAGCCATAAATTAAGTTGTGGCTGTGTATCCCAGAAGGCAGCCAGCTAGAGTCAGATCAAGGCTGCAACTAAACCAGACCAGCAAATAACTGAGAGATACCAGCAAGAGAGACAACTAGGGCAGGCTGTCCTGAAACTAAAGTGTGTCTGAGCCTGGGTGTATTTGGATATGGAATATTCCAGAAACACATGGAGGATGCTGTGGGAGTGTTACAGACAGCTCTATGTCATATCTTGGCAAAATTCCTGGAAACAATGTGTAGCAAGGTGAATGACTGCATACACTTTCCATCCACCTGCATGGAGTACAGAACTGTAATACACTACTTTTATATCACTGCAAACATTCCACATGTACTCAGTCAACAGATTGCACACACACATACCTATCAAGACACTAGTGCATCTAGAACAGACCGATATATAAACAGTAAGGGATGGCCATCTATCAACTGTCAAGCTGTGTGTGCAGCAGATTGCAGCATAACAAAGATCATGGCCACAAACTCTGGAAGTGTCCATGATGCTGCCATTTGAAGGAAAAGTGGACTCAGGGCTGCATTCCAGCAAGGTGAAATGCCTAAGGGACTGCTATTGGGTAAGTACAGGAAGATAGATAGGATACAAGTTAAGGATACTCATCTCAGCAACATCCAGTATGACCAACGGTATTTTTATTCCCCACAACAGATGACTGTGGTTATCCACTTGAGCCGTGGCTAATGACTCTATACTGTGGATCATCAAACCTTGCACAGGAGGCCTACAGTAGAGTTCAAGCAACAACCAGAAACATCTTAGAGTGTATGTGTTTGATGTGCTGAAAGCTAGGTTTAGATACCTGGATACAGCCAGGGGTGCACTGCAGTAGACACCTGAAAAGGTAGCACAGATGATAACGATGTGTGCCATGCTGCACGACATACTAACCAGAGCACATGGCAGTCTTCCAGCTGTAGGTGTGGGTGAACTACCTCAAGAACTCTAAATGTTTGAAGAGGTCATCCCACAGGCTTCAGAGGAAGAGGAGCAGGTGGACACAGGGGACAGAAATCACAGGTGTAGACAACGAAGGGTTCCACCACAAGTGCAGACTCAGGCAACAGGTCAGAATCTGACCCAAATATCTGAGTCATGACAAGCCACATGTACATGAGGACACAGATTGAACATTAATGTTCATGTGTTGCTCAGCCACAGCAACACACATTGCATCCAATAGTAGGTACCCATTAGATGTACATACTGCGCATCACATATAACACAAGCATAACATATTACATGAACATATGTGTCAACGCACATGTTATCACCTCAGGCCACAACTGATAAAGGTGTGAGTATGCACTCAGTTTGTTGTATGACTGAATGGTAAAGAATAAGTGACACACATCAGTGCTACACGTACATACCTGCACCACATAATACATGAAGTCCCAGGACTGGAAAACCTCCCTTATCAGTCTCAACAAAAAGCTGAGATCCCTCATCAAATCCACTAAAGCCAGCTATGAAGGCAGAATTGCGGCTGGCACCAAAAACAACCACAAAGCCTTCTATAGCTATATAAAAAACCTCCAAGGCATTACCCAGATTTGCTCTGAGTTATTGCACAATGGAACCTCCTATACTGAGCCAACAGATATAGTGAACGTACTGGCCAACTGATTCAGTACCAACTTTGCCCCCCCCCCCCGAGGGCCCTATCATAATACCAGAAGAAAGCCTGGAATCCACTATTTCTGCAACACAGGTAAAAGCTGCACTATCCAAAGCCAAGAATACAGTATCCATGGGACCTGATAATATCCTTGGCTGCATCCTACATGAGTTACAAAATGAACTGGCACCACATCTGTGTGCCCTGTTCAGTCACAGCCTTACTTTAAGCTATGTCCCTAACAAATGGCGCACTGCTACAGTCATCCTGCTCCATAAAGAGAGAGCAACTACAGACCCTGGGAACTATCGCCTCATTAGCTTGATGAGTCTGGTATGCAAAGCTATGGAGCATATCATCATGCACCTGCTTAACAAAGATATAGGCAATCTCCAAATTCTTGACCCCACACAGTTTGGCTTAGTCAAGGGGAGATCCTGCCTGCTGAACCTGGTTGACTTCTCTGAGGCAGTCACCAAGACTGTGGATGAGGGTAAGGCAGTGCATGCAGCCTACCTCAACCTGGCCAAGGCCTTTGATACCATTCCTCACTCGGGTATCATTGATAAACTCACCAAACTAGACATCAGTTCTTATATCACTTGGTGGGTTGCAAATTGGCTCACAGACAGGACCCACAGAGTGAAAGGTGCGGATTCCAAGTCAGACTGTCGACCAGTCATGAATGGAGTCCCACAGGGCTTGGTCCTGGGCCATCTCCTATTTGGCATCTACTTTTCAGAAGTTCAGGCCAACACAGAAGGACTCTGGCTGACCAATTTCACTGATAACTGCAAGCTAGGTGTCATTATCATCTCATCAAGTGATGCAGACATCTTACAAAAGAGCCTCTGATGTCAGAACCACAGTCTGAAGCTTAACACCAAAAAAATGCGTTATCATCCCCTTTGGAAAAAATTCAGTTCCCACGAGTTCCACATTGATAGGAGCCCACTGAACAGTGAAGGGGCCATAAGAGATCTGGGCACCTAGGTTGACAGCCACCTCACCTTTGACCGCCACATTGCCACTGTGGTCAGAAAGTCCTTCTACATGGCACATCTTATAACCAAAGGTTTCGCATCCAGGAAGAAAGTGGTCATCATCCCTCTCTACTTATCCCTCATTAGACCAATCATCGAATATAATGCCTTGTTTGGCATGTACCTGACCAGATACCTACAACAGCTGTAGAGGCCACAAAATTACCTCACAAAAAGGATCCTAGGCCTTAAACACATGTCCTACATGGACAGACTCAAGAAACTTCAGCTGTTCTCAGTCTCTTATCGTCTACTTAAAGGTGATCTTTGCTTGACTTAAAAAGCCATGTCTGACCCAGCCCTACTTGAAATGCTACACCTAAAGTAATTGCAATCCCCCCACCCTATATGCTCCAGAGATCACAACCTCATTACCACAATTAACAGAACATGCTGGAGTGACAGGTTCATCTCCCAAAGACTGCCCATACTCTGGAATAAGCTTCCCATTCATGTCAAGCAGAGAACCTCATTGGCCCTCTTCAAGAGAAAGCTTGACAAGTGGATGGGTAACAGAAAGTTCACTCCAGGGATCATTTCAGTTGCCCTATTGGATAGGGACACTGTGAACTAACATCAAGTGGCATGGTGCCTGGGCAATTTTTTGGGCTAGGGTTGTAAAAGCTCCAGGGCCATTAGCCGAGTACACACCTACAAACCTATGAACCTATGAAAAATGAGAAATCATGCAGGACAAAATGCAGAAACTTTAATTTCAGAAAATGCATATCACAGTACAGTGGGATTGCAATGAGATGAGCCAGCTCTGTGCATTACACTTTGGGACACACTCTAACGCAGTCTTGGGCAACCTTATTAAGATCTCAAACAACATTCTTCCTTGCCCTAACTACATACAAACACATCTTACCCTGGTTACTTCACAAATGAGATGGTTGGGGCTACAATACCATGCTGAGATGAAAGTGCATGACTGCAAGTTGAAGGCCTTGTGGCTGGTGGGACCTCAGCAGATGGGTTAGCAGTTGATATCTTTGCAGGTAGGACCATAGACATAAATTTTTGATGGCCAATGGTGGTTCTGTGAACAGGTGGCCTGCCTCTTGCAGGTTGCAATCTGCTGAGCACAGTCATGGAATGCAGAATCCTGTTTGTAGTACAACACTGCTGCTGTACAGTAGGGGCCAGAGTTTCTACCGATCATGCCATGGTTAGCAGACTGTCAATCTGAGTAGCCAGTGCAGCCATAGTATCACTGCGTCTGTGCTCTTGTCCTTCATGCATAATACGTAGCTAGTGTACAACATGATCTGTGGCATGGGCAAGTGCACAGACATCTGAACAATGCAGATGATGTGACCTTTCAAACAGCAATGTAACTTTAATATGTACACAATGTTGCAGATAGCACATTGTTTCATAGTACATTGCGAGAAAAAACAAACAAAAGTGTAGTTACAGTGTCAAGGCTTTAATGATAAAGCTTTCAGATAAAATCCTTCATCAGTAGAAAATGTTAAAACCAAGAACACACTTAAATTCAAGTCATAAGACACCACATGATAAATGCTCAGCCAATAAAAATTCAAAGTTAATTATTCATACAAGAGATCATTTTAAACACATTTCTTTAAATTTTAAAATAGGTTTTAGAGAGACCATTTTATTTACACCAGGGGGTGGTCAGCACTTAAATACAAAATCCACTCATATTCTCTTGTTTCTAGTTTATTATTCAAATCACCACCCCTTGCACTTTTCAAAACCACATCTAGTACTCTAAAAGAAAAAAATATATGAGTATTTCCATAGTCCCTAAGGTGTTATGCTAATGCGTTAGTCATAATGCCCCTACAAATCTCAGATCTATGCTCCACCATTCTCTCCCTGAACTTACGAGTTGATTTTCCTACATAAAACACAGGAGAAACTTTGCAGGTAGCTAAGTAGACAATATTACTAGTATTGCAATTAGCATAACAATTATACTTTATTTGCAACAGGATGCACAAAATGTAAATCCCTATTAATATTGATACAATTTGAACAATCATAGCAAGGGAAAGTTCCTTGCTTAATCAATATGGGTTTTGTCTGTAAGAAAAAATCTTTGTAACAAAGTAACCTTTTCAAATTTAGACAGGGTTTATAAGAAAAGTTGGGGCTATGGTTAATATATTGGTTCAGTTCAGCAATGACAAAATACACCAATTACGTCTTATTATTGCCTCTCTGTAACTACTAAACTGACTATAAGTAGTAACGTAAAGCAACTTATTATTTCTATTTTTAGAAGTAACTTGCTGGAGAAGTGTAGATCCAAAATATGGTACCTTAATAAAGAAAGTATGCATGCACAGTTTGTATTAGTAATAGTAATAGTATTATTAAAGCACAATTTAGTAGGGTTTGTCAGCTGAACACCGATGATGGATTGTTTTTTGCCTAGATAAAGGAGATGATGGAGGAATTTATGGACAGAGGCTATGATAAAACATATTTAGAAAATATTTACCAGAATGTGAAGAATGAAAGGAATAATTATTTGAAACCATATTTTGGATCTACATTCCTTTAGAGTACTAGATGTGGTTTTGAAAAGCACAAGGGGTGGTGATTTGAATAATAAACTGGAAACGAGAATATGAGTTGATTTTGCATTTAAATGCTGACCACCCCTCATGTAAAATGATCTCTCTAAAACCTATTTTAAAATTTAAACAAATGTGTTTACAATAATCTCTTGTTTGAATAATTAACTTTGAATTTTTATTGGCTGTATTCATCATGTGGTGTCTTATGACTTGTATTTAAATGTGTCCCTGGTTTTAACATTTTGTACTGATTAGGTTCATAGGTTAGTACTAGGCTAACTGCCCTTGCGAGACATTTTAAGCCTAGCCAATTATCCCTTGTGAGACTCTAACCCTGCACCTTGAGTTATGCAAGGCAAACACCTTAACCATTAGGCCATCCTCCCAACCCCGATTTTATCCAAAAGCTTTATCATTAAAGCCTTGACATTGTAGTTACACATTTGTTTGCTTTTTCTTGGCTGCTGGTGTTCGTGCGTTTACTTTACCGTGTTCTGTAGTTGGTGTTTGGCTGTTTTATATTTCAATAGTTTGTGGATGCCAATTGAAAAGGACTATTTATACACGGCACTATTTTTGCTATTTTTGGTATGTCGACTTCAATGATTATCACACTACTTCACTCTCGCCCTAATCCATTACTTGGGCAGTTTGGTTCTAAGTATGATGTATCTCCTTTGACTGGTGAGCCCAGAAAGGACGTTGCTACTTTACATGAAAAGTCTACTTGAACAGAAGGTAAAGAAGTTTAAAAACTTGCAGTGGCAAAGTTATAGCTTTTCAACTTTTCTTGAACTTAACATTTTTCTGCATGGTTTACGCATCTTGAAGATGCCTTCTTATAGAAATACATATCACATTCTTTTGAAAAAGTGGCAAGAGCTCAATATAAAATTGAGCTTGGACTATATGTCTTTAATGTACAACTTTTTTGTTGATATTGAACAGGTCTTGCGGGCAGATATTGTACAGATGTAGAATGGAGTACTTAACTCTCCATCTTTTGCAAATTGTGCTGCTGATTATGACTCTGTGTTGGAACGATTATCTGCTTATGATGTTAAACTTCAATGGCAGAAGCAGCACAAATGAAATAGGGTTGTTGCAGATTTTTGTTCTGGCCATGTCTTTTCATAGCCGAAAGAAGAAAAAAGAAAGGAGGTGTTGGGTTGTAGTGACCAATCTGATGTTGTTAATAATCATTCTTCAACCAGATAACATTACATGTATGAGCTGGATGAATTTACAACTGCTGAGCATATTGAAATTGCTACTAACAAATGTCCTCAAAATCTTGAGGCTGTTAATGCTACAAAACCTCTGGCTGTAGCTTCAACTTCCCATGTGTTAAATCAGTCAATTGCTTTTGTCGTTACTATAGAGACACCTCCTAGAACCACCCCAAAGGATTTTTACAGAGTTTCCATGGTGATCAATCCCAGGTTACCAGAAGAGGTCAGCATGCAACAGAGGGGGAGCAACCCGGGGGAGGCCTTAGATGAGAATGAGAAAAGGGAGATCCAAATGGCACCCACAGACTCACAGCTGCACCAAGCATTAAGAACTGTTTATTATGACTTGGTAGTGAATCTAAGTTCCTATATTCCTACAAAATTAGATATTTTGCTTTTGAATAAAGGTATCACATTTATTCCTTCAAAAGCTGATTCACTTACCATCGTTTTGACTGATTTAAAAATGTTCTGTCATAATTTAAATTTGAAACTGTGTTTTGGTGTTGGTGCTGAACTACCACGGAGTGTTAACAAGAGATCTAGTACTTTTATTCCTGTCAGCCACCCTGTTATTACAGCATTCAATGAAATATGTGAAAGTCAGATTTGCACATTTTTGAACAGCCCCTTCCCTGTAAGAGATTTTTTTTAATCTGTCGTTAAATTAATATAAGGCGCTGTTGGAATTGAAAAGTAATCAGAATATAATTATAAAGGAAGCTGATAAGGGTGGTGATGTCCTAATCGACCGTGAAATGTATTTCACTCAAGTTAGTGATGTTTTGAGTGATACTAATGCTTTTGAACAAATTACTGCTGTTGATGTACGAAGATGTATTCAAAATGTTAATTTATTAATATATGAATTACAAATTAATGTTGATATTTCACTTGAATTGTTCCATTATTTTAATCTCCCTTGTCCAGTTACACTTAGACTTTATGATCTCCCAAAGATGCATAAATCTTTGTATAACCCCCCCAATGAGACCAATAGTCTCTGAAGGGGGATGGCTTACCGAATCTGTATCACCACATTTGCAATCTGTTTTGAGTGGTTATTTAAAGCATGTTAAAAGCTTTATTAGGGACACGAGTGGTTGTTTGACCAACCTTTTGGTAACTTTAAATATTGCCTCACTTTTTATTGTGATTCCTCAGGATTATGGAATAAATGCTATGCGGAATCTGTATGGCTGAAGTGGGTGAAAAAGGTGGTCGTCAAATTGAGACTGTATGTGAATTATTACATATTGTGCTGGAGAACAATGTATTTTTATCAGATGACAAGTTTTATCACCAATTAACTGGGGTGCCATGGGTACTCCAATGGGCAACACATACATGAATCTTGCTTTGAAAGAATGGGGAGAATATATATATATATATATACATATAAAACTAAAATTAACCGCACTCAAAAAATGAACGAAGAGAAGAAAGTTTAACTAAGAAATGAACTTCGTGACTATAACAGCATTCAAAGAATAGTAAATCACACCAACAACTCTTGTAGTACTTTAGCTCTTTTGCCTTATTTATTATCAAGACTTCAGAAAGACATGTTTCATAACGGGTATGGGTTATGAAACATGTCTTTCTGAAGAAGTTTTGATAATAAATAAGATGAAAGCACTAAAGTACTACAAGAGTTGTTGGTGTGATGTTGGTGTGAAAATATTTACCAGAATGTGAGGAATGAAAGGAGTAATTCTTTGAGAACATATTTTGGCTCTACACTTCTCCAGCAAGTTACTTCTAGAAATAGAAATAATACTATTTTTTGAATGCTGTTATTGTCACGAAGTTCATATATATATATATATATATATATATATATATATATATATTTTTTTTTTTTTAATTCCACATATACATCTAAAATCTTGTTTTTTCGTAGATTCATGGACAACGTTTTTTTAATTTGGGATGAAAGCAAAACTGAGCTATTGCAATTTATTGATTATATAAATATCTCTACTAATTTCCTGAAGTTTAAACATGCTCTTTCATCCTTGATGTTGAGTTTTTTTTTCAATGATCAGGGGTTGAATACGACAGTGTATAGAAAACCATCACATAGAAATACGTATCTTAATAAAGGAAGTATGCATGCGCAGTTTGTATTTAATAGTATTATCAAAGCACAATTTAGTAGGGTTTGTTGGCTGAACACTGATGATGGATTGTTTTTACTCAGATAAAGGAGATGATGGAGGAATTTATGGACAGAGGCTATGATAAAACTTCTTTAGAAAATATTTACCAGAATGTGAGGAATGAAAGGAGTAATTCTTTGAGACCATATTTTGGCTCTACACTTCTCCAGCAAGTTACTTCTAGAAATAGAAATAATAAGTTGCTTTATGTTACTACTTATAGTAAATTTAGAAGTTACAGAGAGGCAATAATAAGATGTAATTAGTGTATTTTATTGTCATTGCCTGAGTTGAACCAATATATTAACCATAGCCTCAACTTTTCTTATAAAACCTGCCCAAATTTGAAAAGATTACTTTGTTATAAATATTTTCTCTTACAGACAAAACCCATATTAATTAAGCAAGGGAATTTCCCTTGCTATGATTCTTCAAATTGTATCAATATTAATAGGGATTTACATATTAAATTAAAGGGAATTTCCCTTGCTATGATTCTTCAAATTGTATCAATATTAATAGGGATTTACATTTTGTGCATCATGTTACAAATAAAGTATATAATGTAAGTTGTTATGCTAATTGCAATACTAGTAATATTGTCTACTTAGCTACCTGAAAAAGTTTGACCTGCATTTTGTATAGGTCATCTTGTAGGTAGAGGGAGAGAATGGTGGAGCATAAATCTGAGATACGTAGGGGCATTATGACTAATGTATTAGCAGAACACCTTAGGGACTATGGAAATACTCATATTTTTTTTATTTTAGAATACTAGATGTGGTTTTGAAAAGTGCAAGGGGTGGTGACTTGAATAATAAACAGGAAACAAGAGAATATGAGTGGATTTTGCGTTTAAATGCTGACCACTCCCTGGTGTAAATACAATAGTCTCTCTAAAACCTATTTTACAATTCAAGCAAATGTGTTTAAAATGATCTCTTGTTTGAATAATTAACTTTGAATTTTTATTGGCTGTATTTATCATGTTCTTCCCCCCATTGGGCACCATATAGAGTCTGTGCTGCTGCCCACAGCTCCATTCATTGGTGAGTTTGAGATGGAAACACTCAGCATGTTTTTCGGACATGGGAGAAACCCCAAGGAGACACAGAGAGAACATGCAAACTCCAAATAGGCATTAGTCAGAGGTCAGGATCGAACCTTGTACCTTGTGCAGCTTGCAATGCATCTTTATTCTCATTATACTTGTGTGTTACCACATCCATGTGCACAACCTGCTATAATTATTATGCTGTACTCATATTTTTGAACATATTATTACATGTCATTGGTGCATGTATGTGTACTGAGCTTGATTTCATGTACATTCTATTTATGCTACTGACAAAGTTACATAAACATCTACACCTGTGTGTTGCCTTTCACATGGCATGTGTGTATAACATGTACATATTCTATTGCACATTTGTTTGGGTTGTATACAACTAATTGTGTATGTAGCAGCATTTGCTGCTCTTCTGCAGTACTTCTCTTTGGCGCTCTGCCTGGTTGTTTGCCCTTCACATGGATGGTTGTAGGTTTGCTTCTGTCACCTGCAGTTATCTACCATTTTAGACCTAATTTTCCTTATCTGTGATGTTCCTTGGATTACACAGGCACTGCTGATGCACTAATTGGATATGTGTTTATTTATCCAATGTGTACTGTGAACGTAATTTATTAACCTGGAATGCATATCTACCCTTTTTCATACACAACCAGGTATGACTGCCACACAGTGTGTTTGCAATGTTCATAACATGACAGACCATAGGTATATATGTTTTTCCTGGATTTCACCATGCCTAGTATGCAGCCCCACCCTGTCTGAAAAATGTCCATTGCCTGTGTTGCACAGTGTGCTATCTGTGTAACTCAAATATCCTTACTGTTTTCTTTCTACCCTTTGTCTTGTGTTCTCTGGGTATACCTGCTGTGATTAACTTCATCTTCTCTTTCCCAATGTTTACCTTTCCTTCTATTCTTAAAAAAAAAAAAAACATTGGGGCCTATTCCCACCAAAAAAGAAAAAAGAAAGAAAGAAGAAAACACTGTCCATGACACTCTGACTTTCCCTTAGATTTTGCTCCTTCAACATCCCACTTGTGTGTCCCCCCTCTTCACTCCCTTAGATTTTGCTCCTTCAACATCCCACTTGTGTGTCCCCCCTCTTCACTCCCTTAGATTTTGCTCCTTCAACATCCCACTTGTGTGTTCCCCCTTCACCCTAGACGTACTCCTTCAACATCCCACTTGTGTGTCCTCCCTCTTCACTCCCTTAGATTTTGCTACTTCAACATCCCACTTGTGTGTTCCCCCTCTTCACCCATACCCCACATCTTCTTTTTACCTCCCACTTTCCATGGGTGGTGCATTACTTTTGTTCCCCTCACAAGTCTTGAACTCATTTTTAACAGATGTTAGCTGTGGTGATGTGGCCATGATTCCTCTTCACCTTAAATTTTTTTTATTAGCACATTTACAGATTCCATCAGAATCCATAAGTCCCAAGCTGATATATATTTAATGGTACATGCATTATGCATATATCTCTGGTTGTCTATGACTGTCTATGGTTGCCTAACTATAAAGAGTGGAAATATATACATATATATATATATATATATATATATATATGTATATATATATATATATATATATATATATATATATATATAGTTCCACTTGAAACCATCAGATGTTCAGAACATCGAAGTTCTAATCATCGAGACCAGAACATCGATGTTCAGAACATTGAAGTTTCAAAGTGGAAGTGCCAGGTAAGTAAAATGGTAATTTTTGGGTGTATATGCAGGGCAGCAAGGTGCCCTGCATGTTGTGTGTGTGTCATCTGAGTGTTGGCATTGCAGGTAGGGTATGGGAAATCTCCCATTTAGCGCTACCGCATATAGCGGTAAACAGGAGATTTCCCTTACCCCACTGTAGTGCGATCTTGGAGTTGGAATATTAAAGTAGGGGGTGTGGGGGCGAAGCCCCCCTGCATAAAATAGTTTTTGAATGTTTATTTATTTTTCTGTGGTTCACTTTTAACCTTCGATGTTCTGAACATCGATGCTCTGGTCTCGATGATTAGAACTTCGATATTCTGAACATTCAATGGTTTCAAGTGGAACTAAATATATATATATATATATCTATATATATATCTATATCTATATATATATATATATATATATATATATATATATATATATATATATCTAGATCTACTTTCAAAGGATTTAAGTACGATCCACCAAATGGCTTAAGCATGAGCATACTGCACCAAAAGCTGAATTGAACCAAAACCTATAATATAGAAAGCCTATTCAGTGAAAAACACTCTAACTATTAGTAGAAGTGATATTGCTTTAAATGCGAATGTGACAAGGACATACTACTAGCTATAATTAATGCAACTACTCTGTCGAGCATAATCATCCAGGAGAGGCAACACTAACCACATGTATGCAGGGGGGAAGGCCCCTGTGCCCCCCCCACACACACACAACCGCTGCTTATATATTCTCATTCCGGGATAACACTACAGTCAGGAAAAGAGAATATTCCCTTTTCCCCACTGTGCCGTGATCTAAGCAACAACCTCCATTGCTGTTCATTTAGTTCCTTATTCGCAAAAGTGCATTTTTGAAAAAATGCACTTTAGAGAAAAAGGGGTCACCTAATTACATTTCTTAGAAACTTAATTTTGATGGGTCAAGGTAGACCCATAATACAAAATTTCTTTTTTTTACTATGCTTTGTTTGGGACCTTAAAAAACAAGAAATAAGGAAAAAGTCAGGTTCAATGAATTCAATTAATTAATTACACCAATTTTTAGAACTATTTATTGGCTGTTATTTCAGGGAGTTGTGTGATTTATAGTGTATTTAATGAGGTAGATTTTTAAGTTCATTATAATCTGAAGAAGCCCACTGTGGATATGGGTGAAAATGCTTAGTATATGTAAAAGAAGTTTGTTTGGTTTTATTTTTTTGAGTTTGAATAAATTGGATCCTGCCTGAATACTGTGCTGCCTCTCTCAGTTTTAACCATAATACAAACTGCCTTGCAGTTTTGAAACGTATTATAAGTTAGTGGATGACATATGGAAATATCCATAGCTGAGACATTTGTTTGTCTACTCCTGAAAACATATGTTACAAATGCCATGCGATTTACATTGGAATAGTTGACATTGTTAGTGACTGGAATTTAATAAAGCTTACATGGAGCTAATCTCCATGTAAGCATAGTGACATGGCTCGAACACGGAATTTGGAGCTTGTGTGATCCAGGAAACAGTGCTGGGGGCATACACAAGCCTCCCAGCACTATTCTAGCATGGACGCACCAGAATAATGCAAATCACCTCATTTTCTGGTGAAAAACCATGCAAATGAGGTGAATTTGTGATCCAGGAAGCAGACAGGTATCTGTGCTGGAGCCGTGTTTGCAGCAGAAATGTATGCGATTTGTAACCGCATGCATTACTGCAAAAAAAAAAAAGTGGGGCATGACAACACAAAATAAAGTATGTATTATACTCATTAGGCATGCCAATGGCCAAACCTATGGCCATTGGCATGCCAAATAAGTGCAAAATCATAAAAATAAAAGTTTTTTTTTAAATAAAAATGGGTCGTTTAAGCGAAGCACAGTGGCGCGCAAACAGGGATTGTAGAAAAATAATAAAAAAGTAGGAAAAATGCAGAAAAAGGATATTTTTTTTAACCATTATATTGGCCAGCATGCAGACTCATAACAATGACAGGTAGCAGTGGTTGCTAAGGATATAGGCTGTGAGGTAGTGGTGTAACTAGGGTCTAAGCCAGTAGGGGTATGTAAATGAGCTAAGTTTATTGAATAGCAAAATGGGAGACCATGTCCGCGGGTCCCTAACTGTGTAGGAAGTATATTGTGGTGGTGTAAGCAGGAGAAGCAGCTGACATAAAAATGGGGTGCGTCATAATTGGTCTAAGTACATTGGAGTTCCGCAGCTTCAATTTGCACTCAGCTAATTACAGCTAAGCAAGGGGGTGTCTGAGTCTGCTTAGCTGATTTCACAAATGCTGAGCATGTTCATGTGCAGGTGAGGACCGTTTCTGCTCAGCATTATTGACACTACCTGAAACAGTTTGTGCGGAGCACCACGGAGCTTAACTCATTATAGGCGTCAAATATTGCCTGTTTATATTTGCATTAATAATTCCAAAACCATGCTACATACAGAGTATCAGAATATTTTATCATGAAGCATACATGATGGCAAACACAATTGTTTTGATATTTGAACTCTGTTAATGAGCATTTGTTAGCACTGTAAGGAGATAAATTCATTTTTTAAAGGCTGAAGACACACACACTGGGAGTTAAAAGTACACACTCGAAAGAGCTCTACTGGAGAATGAGTTATAACCGGAGGAAATGGAAAAAAATAAAATAAAAAAGAAATAGTAGAATAACAGCAATCAACTGCAAATCACTAAAATGTCCTCTGCCACTCACAGTGGCCCATGCAAAGTCATCAGTGATAGAGCTGGCAGGAGGCTGTAGGGATTAAAAGAGGGAGGAAATCTTAAACAAAATAAGGGAAATAGCAGAATAAAGGCAATCAAGTAGAAATCACTCCTAAGGCCTCTGCCACTCACAGTGGCCACTTCCAAGCCATCCATACTATAGTCAGCAGCTGGAATGTATCATAGTAAGCCAATCATACAGGTAGCATCTGCAGCACACCAGTATAAAGTATGCAAACAGCCTTCAGTCTGGTTTTCCCACAAACTCTGAACCATTGGAGTACACACTTGGAAATTTTTACTGACAAAATGATAGGGGCTGCTTCTGCTTTGCTACATCTGTATTTGCTACAGACTGAGGGAGGTGATGAGGATAATGCTGACAAACCAGCACAGACCAAGGAGGAGAAGAGTGTTCAGACCCAGGGTAACCTTTCAGGGGCCATATGAGCTGAAGATAGTAAAGTGCTATAAGGTGGTCAGGGACATACTTCAGCAACTTTCCGAGCTCTGCCAGCCTCACCTCAGACCCAGAGCCAACAGAGGGGATCCCATCTGAGTTGAAACAAAGGTATGTGTAGCCTTAAGAATACTAGCTACAGGTACTTTCCAAAGACCTACTGGGGACATCATGGGGGTCTCACAGGCATCTGCATCCAGGATACTCCACCACCAGTTCCTGGATGCCATGCTACCACATGCCACTAAGCACATTTACTTCCCCACCACCCCTGAGGAGAGGAACAGCAATATGCATCTCTTCCACCATGTAGCAAACTATCCAGAGGTACTGGGTACCATAGACTGCACCCATGTCAACATCAAAGCACCACCTGGTGAACAGGGTAGAGTCTACATCAACCACAAGGGTTTTCACTCCATCAACTTCCAGGTCATGTGCAATGCCCAAGGCATTATCATCAATGCGTGTGCTGGCAGCCCTGGCAATTATCACGACTCCCACATCTGGCACACCTCACAGCTGTACCAGGAATTTGCCAGAGGGGGCCTCCCGTACGGCCATCTCATGGGGGATACTGGTTACACACTGGAACTATGGATAATGACAACCATCAGAAATGCACACTGACACTCACACACACACACACACACACACACACACACACACACACACACACACACACACACACACACTGAAGAACGCCATAATGAGGCATGTGCGCAAACTAGAAACATCATAGAGTGTGTGTGTTTGGGCTGCTCAAGTCACGGTTCTGCTGCCTTGACATATCTGGAGGATCCTTCCAGTACTCTCCAGCACATGTGCACAAATGTTCATAGTATCTGCTATGCTACACAATATGATCCTGCAGAAACAGCTGCAGCAGGATCAGCACAGGGAACGGGACACAGCCCCCACCATTGCCAAGGTCCCCACAGGCACAGGAGAACTCAAAGGAGGAACCCCCCTGAGCCTCTCCCTGTAGGCAGATGTAGGCATGCCCAATACGCCCAGGCCTTGGCAAAGAGCAACACATAGCACATACACTGACACCCTAGGGACCCAGGAACTGACACCTCTCTCCGACTTGCACACATATTAAAAAGGATGCCACACACATCACAGTACCAATACCTTACCATGTATAGGCTGTGTACTGCATGCATCTGACACAGGCAGCCCTCAAGCACAGTCCTTACAACTGATGCAGGCACAAGGTAAGTCATCTCTTTTAACAACAACTTAATGCTGTATTATGTTGTCCTAGCAAATCTATTATAGTGCTACATGTATGCAAGGGAATGGGTGAATTACAGGGATAGCAGCAGACAACTGACAGCTATATGGGACAACAGGAAATGTCTGCCAAATACTGGCTTACCCTGAATATGCATTTGTCCCCTAGGTGACCAAACTCACTGCAGTATATGTAGGGGACTAACAAACTGCGTGGTCATAGATTACATGCATGGATGCCAATGTTGGAGACCCATGCACACCTCTCTGCCTCTCACAGAAATTCAGCTGTACAAAGCCAGAAAGAAATGTGTGGCAGAGGCCCACAAATAGGGGCAATGATAAAAGAGAACACTTACAAACTTACAAACTGATATCACAGCAGGTCTTGCAGTTGCCTTAAGTGTCTAAAGGGTAAGAAGTCTGAAACTCAAATGTCTGTCATAACTGTCTAACTGTTGGTCTCTAGTGATATGCCAGTATTCTCCAAGAAAAGCACAATACTCTGATAAATGGAACCAAAATGTCAAGCAAATATCTGCAAAGTCTGTGAAAATGTGTACAGTTGTGAGTTATGCCCCTCATCTCCCCAACACACTCGTCCTCCCATAGAAATCCAGGAACATGTTTGTTTGTAGGTTAATAGCAGCAGACCACAGATTCTCAGTTTTGTCCCAATCAACTCGCTAACCTGTAGCATGTTCACAATATGCAGGGGTAAATGAGCTCTGTATATGCATACTTGATACTGTCAGGAAAAAGTTAGCAATTACTGTTGGCTGTTGTGGCTAAGTGGTCTAAGTACAGTATTGTGGTTGTCAGACTCCATGTTTCAAGACTGTCAATGCAAACTATGTTGCATATCAGCTACACCTATGGCAGGAGTAGTCCAGAAATCAATATGTGTTACTGCAGGAAAGCTGGACCATGCAGGGACAGGGGACCACACATCTGGACAGTATACAGCTCAGAGTAACCTACACAGTGCCTAGTAGGACAGCAGGTGTCTGAAAGTCAATGTAGTACCAGGTTATAAATGTCTGCCTCCTTACTGTGCGTGTATTGACAGCAACTCACTGGGCACCAGCCATACCCCTGAAATGCCAGGTTGTCACTGAAGGAGTGCAAGTATGCCTTGTATATCTGTTCTGCTTTCCACAACATTGTATTTGGCTGCTAAACTACTTGCCAAACAGTAAAGGTTGATGTTAGAACATCAATGGCAGACAGTGGAAAAGCAGACGACATACACATAACAAAATGCAAGCTAATACAAAACCATTCTCTCAACAGTCTATGTTTCGCAGAGAAATAGCAACACCCTGTCCCCATGTGTGGGCCTGTGTCTCACTGTTATATATGGGCCTGTCCAGATGTCAGTCTGTGATGGTTAGAAAGCTATGGCCAACATGTAGTGCTATAATAACATTGTAACACAAACTTTCTGAGGACCACAGCAGATGTAGGGGTGCAATGATGGACAACTTGTGAAACAGGTTCTGTTTTTCTGACTTCTACATCTCAAAAAATGACTACAACCTTCAGTGGGAAGGTATCAGCAGCTACACGCCACCACCCCACCCTTAGAGCATGCGCACAAATATGCTGAACAGTATGCCAGTGTAGTATACAAGTACCTCTACAACTAAAAGGACTCAGCCTTACCCAACAGAACTAAAACGTACTTCTTAAGGAGACACAATCCTATGTGGTGGACATACTCTATGAACAGGCTTTACAACAAAAGGACGCGACTGTTGTCCAATGGTAAAAAGGCAGAAATTCCCAATTGGAAAAAAAACCCTCCTTAGACTCAGCAGGCAAAGTAGATCACTATGGAAATCCTCTAAAGCCAATTAAGAATTGAAGCTAGCCTCTGAAAGGCAAACCACAAGGCCTTTTTCAGTTATGTCAGAAACCTCCATTGCTAAGGTCAGTTCTGTTCTGAATTACTTCTTAACAGTGCTACTTACACTGATCCTGTTAACTTAGCCAACTGGCTAGCAGATAGTTGCAACACAAACATCACCCTCCTGTCTGCTCCAAAGGCACATTCCACATCCACGATACTTGCCCTGCACCTCACATCTCTGTACATCAAGTGTTAAAGTCTCTATCGAAGCCAAACAACACAGATGCCATGGGACCTCAGAGTATCCCAGGCTGTATTATGCAACATCACCAGCAAGAACTAGTCCCACCATTGAGCACCCTTCTCAACCATAGCCAAAGTACAGGCTTCCTTCCAGAAGAGTGGAGAACTGCCATTGTCATCCCTTTGCACAAAGGTGCTGCCACTACTGAGCTAGGAAACTATTGCACCATTAGCTTGACAAGTCTGATCTGTATAGTCATGGAGCGTTATATTATGCACATCATAAGCAAGGACATAGACAATCTCCAAACACTTGACTCCATCAAGTCGGATTCGTCAGGGGCAAATCTTGCCTATTGAAACTGCTCAACCTCTTTGAGACTGTCGCCAAGGCACTGGATGAGGGGAAGTCAGTACACACAGCTTAATGTGACTTGGCCAAAGCCTTTGACACAATTCCCCACTTGGGCATCATGGAAAAGTTGACAGAACTTGGTGCCAATCCCTGTGTCATCATGTGGGTTTCCAAATGGCTCACTGATAGGACCCACAATGTCAAAATAGGTGCCATTACCTCTGATAGCAGACCTGTTACTACTGGTGTCCACCAGGGATCTGTCCTTGGACCCATATTGTTTGCTATCTACTTCTCAGAGGTCCAGAAAAAGACAAAAAGCATGTAGCTGACCAGGTGGTGTCATTGACTGCCCACATGATCTTAACATACTTCAAGATGGTCTCACAACAACAAATGACTGGTGGAAAACTCATGGCCTAAAGTTAAATGCAAAACAGTGTATTATCATGCCATTCATCAAAAATACAGCCCCTATTGATTACCACATCAGCGCAAACCCCTAAGCACACAACCTGTGCTCAGAGACCTGGGTACACAAGTCAACAACAATGGTCATGTATGACCATCATGTAGTGGCTGTGGTCAGAAAAGACTTTTACTTGTTTCATGTCATAAGTAAAGGGATCGCATCCAGAAGAAAAAGGGTTATTACCTCCCTATACTCCTCCCTCATTAGACCAATAATTGAGTACAATGGCCCGTTTGGTATGTACCTCTCCAAACACTTGCACCAACTGGAAAGGACACAGAAATACCTCACAGATAGAATCCATGGTCTCCAACACCTGTCCTATGTGGACATACTCACATCATCCTCACTCTACTCAGTATCATACAGATTGCTCAGAGGTGACCTGTATCTTGTCTATAAGGCAATCTCAGACCCTGCTCTAGTACAGATGCTCCATATCCATAAGTCTAACTCCTTGTGTAGTACACATCCAGAAGTCTAATATCTAATATGTTACATTAACTAACCCTCCTAGAGAGACAGATTTGTCTCTCACAGGCTGAACTGTCTCTGGAATACACTCCCCATACATATCAAACAAAGTATGTTACGGATCCTCTTCAAGCACAGCTTTGATGAGTGGGTGGCCAACCAACCATTTGTCCCAGGGGTGCCACCTGTGTCCCTCATTGACAGGGCTGACAGCTGCTGACTGTGGTGTCTCTTCTGGGGATATAGTCTTGGCTAGGCTTGTAAGCCCCCCATAGCCATTAGCCTAGTAATCTCCTGTGATTCTATGAACAGGTACACTCAGAGGTGTGAAGTCCATAAACCTGTGTGTGATGTCATGATGTCTAACCCAACTTACACCACACACATACAAATACATAGCAGCAACTGTGGACAAAGCCCGTGACTGGACTACAAAAGGACAAAGAGACACACATAAAGTGAAGAAGACCCACTGGCCAGACAAATAGAGAATGTGCACACCAGAACAAATTGTGCAGTAACCTAAAAACATGCTGGCTATGCCCTTGTAACTCTCCCCTCTAACTTCTCCTACTCCATCTACCCTCTACCTCTCTTCCACCCCACAAACTACCTTTGATTACAGCAAGCTCTGATACTTCCATGCATATCTACTTATTATATGGCAGTAACTTCTTATTGTAACAATTGTTAATATCTGCTATGACTTCATGGATAGAACAGATGCTAGTTATCTACTGAATGTACTATGTTCTTCATCTGTAACTATGTTTGTAATATTTTAATCATTAGGATTCTTAATCTGTAACTATGTCTGTAATGTTTTAATTTGTGGAGCTTTTCTCCCCGGGCCTCCGCTGAAAATGGAACTGCGTCCAGTCGGACATTCCTGGTGAACAAATGTAAATAAATAAATAATAGGTTCCCTGTACTGCATGCAGTCAGTAAACATCACCCACATATGTGGTTGTCCTCAACAAATCCAAAGCCAAACAAAGGACTCCTCAGAGCCAAACACACATGAGACCTACACAAACCACCAAACCACAAACCAGGCATAGCCCACTTAGCAGTGCCAGGCAACCAGTAAGGCCCAGTCATAAACCCAACATATTGCTCCATAGGAGACTCTATTGTGAAACACACAGATGTGCCTCTCACTAGTCTGCATAAGGAGACAGCAATGGTTACTTCTTTGTCAGGTGCCATCATCTACCATATCACACATGCACTGAAGTCTCTCCACAACAGGTACTGTTATTAGTCTGTCCCAGTCCATGTTGGTGTGAATGACCTCAGAAGTACCTCTGTGGACTATAGGAAGACAGACATGATTGAGCATGCTGAATATGTGTCCCATGCAGATATGTCCCTAGGCTTAAACAGTATTCTACTGTCACCCAGAATGATGCCTCAATACAAACAGAAAATGATTGACATTAAGGAGTGGCCTACTTTCTGCTGTCATCCCAGGGGTATCCAGTGCCTGACAGCCTGGGAACATATGAATGACAGACCTCGCTGCTTTGCTATAAATGGCCTACATATGTCTCACTAGAGACTGAGGCTTCTCGCAAAGGCCCTTGCCTCATCCATAGTGGCTGTTTTAGGGAAAGTCATGAGGTCAATACTACCAACATGAAAATCACATCAAAATGCAAATTAAAGGTCATGCTGCTAAACGCTAGGAGTCTATACATGAAAATGCAGTCATTGTAAGCATTCTTAACTGTGGAAGATGCTGACATTTGTGCACTCACATAAATATGGCCCACAGCTGGGGAGTGCAAACCATCCTTACCTGATCACTCATCCTACCATACAGCCAGACACCAAAATGTGGCCAGAAAAGCCAAAGGAGGCGGACTATAAATATAATATGAAACAGACACACACCTCCAGGCTGGTCTGATATCATGATACATACGTGACACTCCAGCAAAAATCTAACTGTTGACATGACCCCTATTCAAATTACAGGCAGCTACAGGCCAACATATTCCACTCAGGATGGCCACCCCACCTATATGTCCCTCAACCCATCTACCACAATTCAACCCTGATCCTGGCTGAGTATAATTACCCAAACATAGATTAGAAGCACCAACCATACCAGAACAGAAATGCACAGAGATTCCACCATCTTCTCAATGCTAAATCCTTTGGACAGCTACTTGATACCCCCAAAGGATGTGACACATATGTTTAGAAATGGTAGTAACCAACATAAGTAACCACTGCAGCACCCCTATGGTATCACCCTCCCTGGCCAGACCTGACAAAAAGTTTGATATCATCATCTCCCCTGACTACTCTCTAGTTATGTAGTCCTGGGAACCGGCACCACGTTCCTTCAAAGGTATAACCCAGGTACTAAACAAAAGAATTTTGCACTCGTAAAATAATCCAAGATTTATTGGTAAAACGGCACAGTAAGTTGCACAGTGAGTTTAGCGCTTTCACCTGTATACACACCAGGCTTCCTCAGAACTAACTGCTACTTTGTTTCAAACAAGTTTAAAATACTTTGTTGGCGCTAAAACCATACATAAAATTTAAAGGCGCACCAACACCAAATACATTGAAGTACACTTAAAACTTTACCATACTTCTAAAAGATCACACTAAGATACACCAATTTGAATTCATCAACTTATTATATAGTAATAAAATATATATATAAATAAATCTTGGATTATTTTACGAGTGCAAAATTCTTTTGTTTAGTACCTGGGTTATACCTTTGAAGGAACGTGGTGCCGGTTCCCAAGACTACATAGCAAGAGGCGTAAGCTGTTTATTATTCATTTGGTTCTACCCTCTAGTTATGGAAAAATGGGAATGTCTCCCTAGCTGATCACAACCACCTGAGGGATGGTATAAACAGCTTCACAGCCCCATCCCCAACTGGAAGAACAGGCACCAACATCCAAATGTGCACCAAAGTACTATACTAGCATACATAAATATATACATATATATATATATATATATATATATATATATATATATATATATATATAGATACATGGAATCAGGAATACATGACAGGACATTATCCTCCACAAGGGAGAGTACACCTTTCTGGAAAGATCTATGATAAATGAACTATATAACAAAAGCTGTCCAGAGCAGGTGTACAATTGGAACCAATCTCTCCTTAGCCTGAACAAACAACTAAAAGCAGTACTGAAAATCCTCTAAAGGCAACTCTGACGCCAAACTGCCAACATGTAAGAGAGACAATCAGAAGGCTTTCTTCACATATGTCTGCAGTCTCAAAGGAAGCTGCCAGATCTGTTCAGAACTTGTGGTCAAGGACAGCACATACACAAAAACTGTAGATATAGCCAATCTACTGGCTGACTGATTCAAGTGAAATATCTCCTGTCAGCCCCCACCATCAGTAAAACAAGACATCCTCGGTACGTGCCCACCCACACCTTATCACTACAGAGCAGGGTATCACTGGCTTCTCAAAGGGAAAAAGACAGTCTCCATGGTACCTGATACATCCCAGGCTACATCCTACATAAATTCAGGCATGAACTGGCAGCACCATTAGGTACCCTACTCAACCAAAGCCTGAGTACTGGCTTTGCCCCAGCTGAGTGGAGGACAGCCTCTGTCATCCCTTTATACAAAGGTGTGTATCTCATCTAAGGACAAAGATGTCATAAGATCCATGTATCCTATCCTTATAAAGCCAATTATTGTGTACAACCCCCCCCCCCTTCGGCATGTACCTCACAACGCATATATTGCAGCTGGAGAGACCACAGAGGTTCCTCACTGGGAGAATTTGGCCCCTCAAACACATACCCAACACAGATAGGCTAAAAGTATTGTCCCTATACATAGATCCATACAGACTCCTCAGAGGTGACCTCTGTCTTACATACAAAGCAATCCAGACCAGGCCTTCATGGGACTGCTGCGCATCTGCAAGTCAAGTCCCACTCAAGCAACCTGTACGCACAGCATCAACCTTGTCTGTGATATTAATAAGACTTGTTGGTGTGACATGGAGTAGACTTCCCATACATGTCAAACAGAGCACCTCATTGGCCCTCTTCAGGAGAAATCTGGATGAGTGGATGGGAAATAGAAAATTCACCCCGGGGATGACTCCAATGGCTTAACTCGACAGACGCACTTGGAACTAATGTTAGGTGGCAAAATGCCAGGATAATCCTATGGGCTAGGCTTGTAAAGGCTCCAGGGCCATTAGCCTAGTACACACCTATGAACCTATGAACCTATAAGATATGTGTTGCACAGTCTCCCCCATTTGTAGAATACAGTCCCTGTCCACATCAACTGAATACCTCAATACCCGCTGTGAAGTGTACCCTGGATAACTGTGTGGGAAACAGACAATACAGTCCTGTGATTCAACCTTTGTCCCTGCTGGACAGGGGCTCTAGGTGCTGACATGTCTTAACATGGGCTACACTCTCATCTGCTATTGTTATAAGGGCTTCAGGGCCAATAGCCTACTAACCTCCTTTTAATCTATGAACATATAAACAAATGTCTGTCATTGGTTCGACATATAACTGCCACTGACATACCAGGGAATGACAGTGCTATGTAGAATATACCACACATATTATGGAAATCTCTGTTCAGTACAATGCACTCTGTACCCACACCGGGATATGACATTTCAGTTAAGAAAGCTACCACACAACCAGGAGATCACTGGCCAGTATATGACTGAATTTCTGGACTATTTACACAATTTAATCAGCCAATTGGCTGTAGCTACACCTCTCAACTGGCCGGATTTGGCCAGAACGTCTATACTTTGGCTCATAATGTTGGTCTGCTTATCATAAATGTTGTATGTCACTGGTAAGTCACTGTGATGATCTGAGGATTTATGTCAGTAAGTAATGACCTACATTTCAGTGTCAGATGTCATAAATGTCAGAAAATGTCTGCTAAAATAAACCCTGTTACCCAAGCAACTTTATAACTCTATAAGTGTAATATTTAAAATATCTCCCTGTGTTATGGCCATTGTCCCCCATTTTGCCAGGCCATACCCAGAGTTCTTGCAATAACAGGTTGACAGGTATGGCTGTAGCACACAAAACCCTGGACAGGAGTACAGATATCTCTGGAATGGACTCCGAATATTACTATAGAAGGTCATACTGGGCATGCTCCTACACTTAGAGAATTACAACCCATGTGCAAGCCCATATTGGCCTATACAACTGTACTGTACAGATGTGTCTTTGCAAACAGACAGCTATGTACACCTTAACTGTCTCTACCCATACCCATCACACAGGAGTACCCCCAGCTATCTCTAGGTGGCCCATATGTGCTATACCTCCATCTCTGGAGTGTGACACACACACACACACACACACACACACACACACACACACACACACGCATATATATATATATATATATATATATGGATAGATAGATATATGGGCAACATGAAAATATATTTCAAGCAAACAAACACATAAACATATGGGGAAGAGAGAAACAGACAGTGATATATATTTATATATATATATATATATATATATATAGAGAGAGAGAGAGAGAGAGAGAGAGAGGGAGACACAGACAGAGTGTTATACACAGAGACACACTGGAAGGCATAGAGTGTTGTCCTGTTGCAGACAATTGCACACCAATTGTAACTAGTGGCACATGCCAGCATGAAGGTGATCTTCATTATGTAATAACTGTGATTTAGTGGTTGTAATCTCACAATACCCAAATGTGTGTGTGTGTGTGTGTGTGTGTGTGTGTGTGTGTGTGTGTGTGTGTGTGTGTGTGTGTGTGTGTGTGTGTGTGTGTGTGTGTGTGTGTGTGTGTGTGTGTGTGTGTGTGTGTGTGTGTGTGTGTGTGTGTGTGTGTGTGTGTTTGTGTTTGTAGGTTAAAGGATTTTAAGCCATTCACACCCAGTACACTTACCATTGCCCTGCTTTAGCAGTCTTGCTGATGTCATTCACCTTAGAAGTACCTTGGGACACTGTTAAACCCTGTAAGCTCCAGCATGTGTGCGATAACTGCATAACACTATAGTCCAAATAATTAGATAGGCAGGGGATCTAATCTCAGTTGTGGCAAATGTGTGTATATGTTTGTAGGTTAAAGTATTTTAAGGTCTTTCCCACACAGTACACTTCCCATTGCCCTACTTTACAAGGCCTGCTGATGTCATTCACCTTAGAAGTACCTTGGGACAATATTAAACCCTGTAAGCTCCATGGTGTATGCGATAACTGCATAATACTGTAGTACAAATTAATAGATAGGTAGGGGGTTCAGAACTTGATACTGTGTGTGTGTGTGTGTGTGTCTGTGTGTGTGTGTGTGTGTGTGTGTGTGTGTGTGTGTGTGTGTGTGTGTGTGTGTGTGTGTGGGGGGGTTGAGAACCATATCTTCTGGGGGTGTTGGTTATACCATTATGTGGCCTGTTTCACCCAGTATACTTCCCATTCACCTACTTTACAAGGCCTGCTGATGCCATTCACCTTGGAAGTAGCTGTAGACACTCTTCAGCCCTGTAGCTCCGTGGCATGTGCAATAATTGCATAACACTGTAATACAAATAATTAGATAGGTAGGGGTTCTAATCTCAACACTGACAACTATACTACTGTGTGTGTGTTTCAGTGTGAAGCATATTCCCTGTGGTTGTTGTGTGTGTTGGTTATACCATTTTAAGGCTTGTTTACCCCCTCACCATGGCATTACTTTAAAGAACCTGTTAATGGCATCTGCCTTACATGCACCATGTTAAACTATACAGCCCATACTAGTCATCTATACAGATATATACGGAATATCCAGATGTTTTCAACATATATGTGGTCTGTGTCCCCTAACAATGGGCATTTATAACAAATCATTGCCAAATATGTCATAGATAACATAGTGACAGACATGTCAGCATCAGACTTCGTACCTGTCTGAAACATCATGCTGATGCAAAGTCTGTTACTCTAGCACTTGTCCAGGTTTGTAAGAGCAATATATGACAGCAGTTGCTGTTTTGGTTGGTTTATCCCACCATCCATGAAGGCATTCCCAAGATTACTTGTTATAAGAGGTAATAAGTTATGTCCCAGCCATATAATCTCTGTGGTGCATGTAATGTGCACGTAAGACTATAGTACATACAAGTGGATATGTAAGGTTACTAATCTGTCTATTGGCAGCTGTGTATGTGTTTCCGTATTCATATCCCCTGTGGCTGTCTTTACTGTGTGTATGTGACTGTTATACTATTTTTTGTGCCTCTTCCACCCTGTTCACTCCCCCATTGCCAACCTAGTTGCAGCCCAAGCTCTAACAAGCACAGTTACATATTTCATAACACAAAGACACTGTGGTTCATGCAATAGTCATATAAGTGTGCATTGCATATAAATAGATAGGTAGGCCATCTATTATAAGAAGTGTCAACTCTGTGTGCATGTGTGTTTCAATGCATGTCCCCATGCAGTAGTGTATGTGTCTTTCAGATGGCTCTACCATGTTGTGGTCCTCTGGATCCACCATAGTTAATCTTATCAGCCTCTGCAATTATTACCCACTTGAATAATACTGGCAGACACTGCAATGCTATATTACCTCTGCAGTGTTTGTGGTATGTATATAGGTTCATAGGTTCATAGGTAGGTACTAGGCTATTGGCCCTAGGGCCTATGCAAGCCTAGCCAAAAATGTACCCTGGCTTTCGCCACCCAAGAAAATTATTTTCCTGTGCCCCTGTCAAGCAGAACCACAGAAGTGATCCCCAGGGTGAATTTCCTATTACCCATCCAATCATATAGATTCATAGGTAGAAAATAAACAGCTCCTGCAGGACGCGAACCAAGGACCCTGCACACCATAGACAAAGGGATTTACCTCTAAGCCATGATAGATACATCGCACTATCATTTGTAAAAATGGCCAGGTAGAGGTTCAGCTATCAGCAAGGGCAGGGTGTGTGTGTGTGTGTGTGTGTGTGTGTGTGTGTGTGTGTGTGTGTGTGTGTGTGTGTGTGTGTATGTATTTACATACATCCCCTAGCAGCAGTCTAACTGTGTTACGGCTCCAGCATACCTCTCAACCAACCACAGAAAGACATCTAGTTAAAGCCATATGTGAAGCTGGTATAAACAACAAACATTAAGCACACCCTTTGCATATTGCTTTGACACACATGGAAAATAGATATCAGAACATGCCATGCATTTGAATGCACTTTCCAAAAGGCATGTGTTGTTACATGACAATATCTGTCATTAATCTGCAATTTCAGTCTGTCATGATCTTCCAAAACGTTGGGCAGAAAACCACAAGTTTATGACAGATGAAAAGAAATAATGTGTCAAACATCAGGGCAATCTGAAGACATATGCAGAGGTCAGAGGTATGGCCGCCATCTGTACCCATGTCTTTCAAGCTCTTAGAGCAAGAAATGTTTACAAAGCCATAAATAATGGGGTGACAAAGGCAAGAAAACAGGGACACTTTTTAATTATTGCTCCTATAAACTTATAAAGGTGATAGAATAACAGGTTTTGCATTAGCATAAATACCCTGAAGGGTATGAAGTCTGTAAATCAAATGTTTGTCATAATTTGTTTACATCAACCCTTAGTGATTTTGCAATGATTTGCCAGAAAAACCCAAGTTTATGAGAAAATGGACCAAAAATATGAGCAAGAATCTGGACATTCTGTGGAATCTGTATAGCTCAGAGGGATGTCTGTACCACCCTGCAGGTTGCAGTCCATGTTTGGCAAGGCATCTCCTGTGAACACAACTGAAACAGTGAAAAGGGGTCCCAAGATTGTAGGACAAGAAACATGTCATACAGTTCTGTACTGATAGCATAGAGGAGTTATTGTACATCAAAAGCACCTTAATGTTATGCCAAATACTGTAAGCTGAGGTAATGTCACACAATGAAAGTGTCATTCTAGCAAACCAGAGGAAGTCCTGTGTGTTGCACTTGCCGGGGGCATGGTATGTCCTGCCAACTGTCACATTGCTATAACTTGTGTCCCACACTCCACATTTGATAATGTCACACAGACATTTTGTGTTGCTTATGTGTGTGCAATATGTAGACATATGAAGGCCCTGTAACTACCTGGTGCCCCCAATCATCCACATGTATATAGGCATGAATATTAATTTGCACCACCCACATATGTAGGTACAGCCTATGGCTGTGGGATGTGTAAGTATTGTTCAGTCTCTCATTGAGCCACATACTGCTAACACACTGAAATAGGTCATTCAGTGTGTGTGGAATGCTGTCAAGGCCCTAGCCTCCAGCTGACTGCAGACAACAATGTTATCACATCATACGTCAAGGACACCACAATATTTCCCACATCAGCACCAGCCCCGTAAACACACAGAGTGTGTTGACAGACCTGGGTAACCTGTATGGCAAATGTAGTTGAATACAGGCAATATGTACTGGCAGTTATCAGGAATTGCTTGTATGTGGTTCACCACATAGGTAAAGGGACTGCATCCATCCAAAAGGTGGACATTACCTATGAATAGTCAGTACAACAATACATTAACCGTACAGCTGATCTGTTATGAAGCTATGAAGACATCTGCAGCATCTGTACAGGCTATGTTAACACTTGCAAAGGTCAGCCATGTCCTGCAACAACTGTGTCATGCAGACAGCCTCAAATCTGTACTCACCCACTGGTTCATAGTCATGTTGTCCATAGGTGACTGTGGTATGCCGAGATGGCAATGTTGTGCTTAGCCCTTCAGCAGCAGCCCCATGTACAAGACTATGACTCTGTGTGCTCTACCGGCATGAAAGGCCAGACTCACTTATGAGATAGCAGACAGACATGCTGGAGATTGTCATGTATGGCTACCAGAGACTGCCCTATGTCAGGAATATATTCTCCAAACCTGTCAAGCACAGTAGCATGCATACTCTCATTAAGTGCATCAAGGTTGAGTAGATGGGAAAGAAATGACAGGGCAACAGATGCTGATAGGTGAATCTGTTGTTATTAAAGTAATGGCTAGGTTTGTGAGGGACCTATTGCCAGTACTCAAGTAACCTCCTCTGTATGTATGAGCATGTGGTACTACAGAACACCCAGGTGACATGTATGAAGGCAAGCTGGCTGTGTCAAGGGGTATGTATGCAAGGTCACACTGTCTGCCCCTATTGTCTCTCACACACTGTTGGATGCATACACACCTGGTAAACATGTACATATACAGCTGTAACTTGGCTATGAAAAGGTCACTGTATTTCCACTCCACCATACTCATCTTTGGTAATGTCAGCAGGCCCACAGACTGCAGATATGCAGACACCTGGAACACAAACAGAATACAGTATGTGAGACAAAAGTCAGTCAGCAGTACTAACAGCAATAATGCATCATGGTTAAAAAGGTACATACACTTTGATCTGTACCCATGACAATTGCCAGAATACAGCACCTTACAGCATTATATTACTACACTGTACTATATTCACCCTGTGCATACGACCCATATCAGCATTTCCCTGCATCAATGGTATGGATGACAGGGATGTGGTACAGGTATCATCATATGCACAGGGTGTGGTGTGAGTTTGCCAGAGGCCTAGGCTGGGCCATATGGTTAACATCATGCGTGTGTGTGTGTGTGTGTGTGTGTGTGTGTGTGTGTGTGTGTGTGTGTGTGTGTGTGTGTGTGTGTGTGTGTGTGTGTGTGTGTGTGTGTGTGTGTGTGTGTGTGTGTGTGTGTGTGTGTGTGTGTGTGTGTGTGTGTGTGTGTGTCTCTGGAGGGGTAGTGTTAAACTGGGCCATGCAGAGGAGCTGTGTGTGTCTGGGGGTGACCTGATTGTGACAGAGATGTGTGGGTGTTTATATTCAGACAGTCAAGCCATGTGGTTGCCTTACATAGGGGTATGTTGGACATCCATGGACTGTACATGGCAGGATGTACAGTTCACAATCTCTGGCCATGGACATGGGAACTGGTTTTGCCAGGAGTCTCACTGGCACCACAAGGCTTGAGGCCAGATACAATACTACTCCCTGATGGTGACTGCTGTCTGCTGTATCTGTGTCCCTGACTGGACCAGCCAGGACCATGTGCCCATGGCCTGCTCCATTGTGGTGTGGACAGTACCCTCTCTTCAATAGGGCTGGTGGTACTGCCACTATGGGATTGTGAATATGCATGGCCACATGGACTCTCAGCTGATCTTGTTGTTGACCTATGTCCACATGGCTTAATTCCTACTCCCACTACATGCTCCAGCACAGACATTGCATGATCGAAGAATGACAATGGCTCACCCCAACATCTATCCACGACATCAGCATAATAATGTACGGCATCACCAAGGCCGTGGAGGTCATCACATATGGCAGAAATGTTGCATTCATGAACCTGAACATCTGTTTGGTGTTGCATTCAGAACATGCCTGTGCCTCCATGACGCACTGAAACATGCATCTGGTGACACCTGCTGTGACACTTGTGACAGGGGCTTGATGGGCAGCAGTCCTCCTTTGAGCATCCCCGTCCATCTGCCTGTGTGGGACCTCACCTGCTCTCTGGCATGGCTAGTGTCTACACTCACACTTGCCATAGTCACCATACTAGCCTGTTCCATGTATGACAACATTGCAGGACAGTTTGCAATACATACAGGAAATGTGTAAATTACTAGGTGCATAGGTTCAGAAGATGATACTAGGCTATTGTCTCAGATGTCCTCATAAGCCTAGCCCAGATTTCTGCCCATGTCTCTTCAAAGTCAGCATCTGTTTCCCCTGTCCAACTGGGACCCTGGTTGGGATGCCATGGGTGTATTTTTGTGACATGCAGTCATCCAGCTTATTTTTAAAAAAGGCTAGAGAGGTACTCTGCTAGACATGGGGAGGGAGTGTATTTTTCAAACAGTGTATCAAACACATATCTGTCCCACCAGCAAGTGCTATTCATATCACATACCAGGTGATGGCCTTGTGTGCGGGTTGCATGAGTGGGGTTTGTCTTTTGGATATGCAGAAACTCCATCAAGGCAGATTTCGGAATGGCCTTGTATGCCAGATGCATGTCAACTATGATCAGTCTGTATGAGACTGAGAAGAGTGGCAGGGTTTTCAGCCTATCTGTATAGGATAGGTTTTGCAGACCATGGATTATCCTGTTCAGGAACCTCTGTGGTCTCTGCAACTGCTGCATGTGGTTGGCAAGGTACATGCCAAATGAGCCATTGTACTCAGTAATGGGTCTGATAAGGGAGGAATACAGGGATGCTCTGGCCTTCTGGTTCCTGGATGACATACCCTTATTTGTGATGTGGGCCCATGTAGACAGCCTTCCATACAATGGAGCCAATATGGTTGGAAACTCTCAGGTTGCTATCAACCTTGGTGCACAAGTCACCTCACTCTTGATCGCATGCTCAGTACATTGTTATTACTGTCATAACTAGTGTGGCTGACATCTACCACAACAGGGATAATGATGCATTCCCTGGCATTCAATTTGAGGCAATGCTTCTGGCACCACTCATTAATTTGATTAAGGGCCTCCTGGAGTATGCTGACATCACTAGGTGTGTAAGACAGTGGCCAGCTTGCAGTCATCTGTAAACCAGGTCAGCCACAGACCAGTGGTTTTGTCTTGCACCTCAGAACAGTATATCCCAAACAGTAGAGTCCCCCAGACAGATCCCTGTGGTACACCACTCTTTAAGGGTCTACTACCACTACAGGTGGCTTCCACTACTTTGATTGAGTGGGTACTATCATTGAGCCAGTTAGCTACCCATCTGGTAACATACACGTTGATGCCTGACTGTGTAGGCTTATGTATTATAGCCAACTGTGGATTATTGTCAGAGGATTTGGCTTGGTGAAGGTAGGCAGTGTGCACCATCTTCCCCTTGTCCATGTGTTTGTTGACCGCTTCAAAGAAGTCGACCAGGTTTAACAGGACTGACCTCCCTTTGACAATACCAAACTGTATGGGCTCAAGCATTTTCAGGATGCCAATGTCCCTATTTATAAGGTCCTTGATAATACCTTCCATGGTCTTGCAGATCAGGCTAGTTAGGCTGATGTGCCTATGACTGGCTGGGACAGTGGATGCTCCACCTTTGTGTAGAGGGATGACAGTGGCTGTCCTCCATACAGATGGGATAAAACACTGGTGCTCAGACTTTGGTTGACTACAGTTTGTAATGGAGCTGAGAGCTCATGCCTGAGTTCATGTAGGATGCAGCCAGGGATGGTATCAGGTCCCATGGAGACTTCAATTTGTTGACATTGAGAGGGCATTATGGACTTGCTCCCTGATGATGAGGTGAGGGGGCCAGGTGATGTGCATGTCCTCCTTTACTGATGGGGGACAGGGGGTGAGGTTTTCACTTAACCTGTCTGCAACAGGTTGGCTATATCTATGGCGTACGGGTATGTGGTGATTTTGACCACTAGTACAGAGCAGATTTGGTTGTTGTCTCTGAGATTGCAGACATATGTGAAGAAGGCCTTATGATTGGTCTTGGTGGATGTGTCCAATTCATACCTTTCAACTGTACAGATTTTCACAGAATGTTCAGATGTTTGCCTTATATTTTTGGTCAGTTTCTCATAAAAGTGTGGTTTTCTAACAAATCATTGGGAAATCATTGAGGGTTGAAGTCAGAAAATAAAGACAGAAATTTGAGTTTCAGACATCATACCCATCAGGAAATTCATGCTTTTTATTTTCAACTTTCTAAGTTTGTAAGAGCAATATTTAAAAAGTGTCCCTATTTTTGGGCTTTTATCCCCCCATTATTTATGGCTTTGTCCAGATTTCTTGCTCTACGAGGTTGAGAGGTATGATCCAATTTGCACTCAGAGTTAGCCTTAGAGTAATTCACCTGTGACCGTATTTGCTTGTTCAGACAAAAGTGAGATTGCTTCCAATTTGGCACCTGCTCCTTCTTGGACCTGTACAACCAATATTTCCATCTATTATGGAGTTTGTGTATTGCTGCTGTCCACCTCAGAGGTTTACTCTACCTTGGGGAGGTGATTTTGTCCAGTCATGTATTGCTGAGTCCATACAGCTATGTAGGTGCTCATATAGATGTTTGTTGTAGGCATGGACACAAAGTCATAACACAGTTAAACACTTTTCCAATTTCAACCTAGGAATTAAAATCAGACTAGTAATTATTTCTGTTTCAAGGTAATACAATGACCTGTAGATGTAGACATTTATGTCTTTTTGATGCACAGAAACTAAGATTACATATTTGTAAAACAAGAACAGCTTATTTACCTGATGTTTTGCAACTCATGTCTGTATGTTTGAGGCTTCCACCTACTACTATTAATACAGACATGTGCACAGGTAATACATAATATACATTTCTGTTCTTTGTCAGTAAGACACACTGTGTTTATACTCTTGCAGCTCAATCAAACCTCTCAACCTGTTAGAGCAAGACATCTGGACAAAGACACACATAAATGGGGGGCAAGGGACCAAAATAGTGACACTATAAGTATTGCTGTAACACACTTAGACAGTTGATTGCAAAGTAGGTTTTGCATTCACAGGAATACTCTGAAGGATATGACATGTGACATTCACATGTATGCTATTATGTTATGGCTTCAGTCTTTACTGATTTGCCAGTGATTTGCAGACAAAACAGAAATGTATGAGAAAATGACTACAAATATGAGACAAACATGTGGTCAGTCTGCAAAACTCTGGACAGTTGAAAGGTATGAGCTCAGTATATAACATACAGTTCAACACACACTTCTGTGCCAGTTGTTTACTATACACATACCCTATATAGGTCTCTTACATTGGTAAGACAAGCATATGTAGCATAGTAGTATTCACAAGTGACAAATGAATATTTACAACATCCCAGGTAGCTGGCCTGGCAGTGTCACAGCCAGTATTGTACAGCAGACACTCTAGTAATAGTCCTATGTGAGCTGACCTTTGCTGGAGTGACTCAGGGGCCAGAGCTCAGATCTATGTCACTGCAGACAGAGCCAGCAGGGATGGCCATAGGTGCTGGATAGCAACATGTCAGTCCAGCAAGTCTTGTTGAGACATATTGTTTAACTTCCTATTTCCCATTATTGCATTCCTCCATCTGCATTCCATTACATGCTTAATTGTTTGACATACCTGTTATAGTGTGGTAATGTTTTCTCAGAGTAATCCAGAAGTGTAGCTTTCTCTCTTTACAGTCTGTTTTTGCATAGAAAGGTTCAGACCTGTTTTGCATAGGCAGCAGCTTGCCTTCTGTAAGTAATACTCATGAACAGATGATGGCCTGTGCACAAAATGGTGCCTCACAGTTGCTAACTGCATCCAGAACAGCTGTGTTGTCTTTCCATTATCCGATGTCATGACAACACAGTGGTATAATTATGTCCTTTATGTGGGTCTTGCCCCTTTTTCTTGCCTGTGAGGAAGACCTTATTGAGGCATGGGAGCTACAGCATCACAGAGGGTAGGTGGAAATACTGTTGACTGGACTGATGTGCTATGTCCACAGATTTGCATGCTGTGTCTGCATACCTGAAAACCTTTTAGCACAAGAAATGTGGAGAAAGCCCAACAAAATGGTGGACAAA
>NC_056749.1:715948605-716013605 GCF_019279795.1 Protopterus annectens
CATGGGCAGTAAACCTGCACCTTCACAGCCTTGAAGGTGGCTGTGCTGGGCAACAAGAGCAGGCTGCCCCTCGAGGTGTTCCAGTTTTCCCTCGATTTGGAGCAGGCATACATGCTGCCACGGAATTCTCTGTGGGTGACAGGTTCCCTCTCCATGCCAGTGGGGATGGGCCCCATCCCCTAAGGCAGTTCCACCCAAGGGTGGTGCAGGACCAGCAGAGGGGGCAGTTCCGGGTTGGGTCCAGACATGCTGGGGCCCGATGCCATGGCCAGATGAGGTGGTACAGCTGGATCTGCCAGGATTGGCCTTCCCAAATGTGCTATGGTTTTGAGGCTTTTCAAAATGTATTGGTTAGTTATGAACAAAGTATTTCAAAATTAGTTATAACAGCATGCATAGGTGTTCCAGTTAACCCAGAACAGTAGAATTCACATAGCTGCATAGCAAACAGAACACATGCATATACTGAATAACAGTCATAATTGGACAACATGCCAGTTAAATGTATTGCAGCAGGCCACCAACAATGGGATTTGAACAAGGTATGTTAATATGTAACCAATTAAATATATGAACAATAATAGAACACAAGTGTCAACATTAGAATTTGAGGACAATATACCCGTAGTATATAAATAATAATTATTTATGCAGATAAGGGGTGGGGAGAGAAACAAAGTCCATTAACAACTGCATAGGCTTATATTTTTCACAACAGTACTGCTCAATACTCTACAGGTCTGCCTTCACTTTACATCTACCTGTGGCCCATAGCTTCTGTAGCACATACATAACTGCTAAACTGTCAAGCTGGAATGGTATGGGGCAAAGTGTGAGTACTTTGGGTACAGGACTCGTACATGTCAGAGTTACATATATGACTAACAAGTTGTAGCCTGCACTGACATTTTGTGAGTGTGCTACTGGTTTTCTTCAACTAGAGTAATATCTGTGTCCAAGGTAATTGGCAACAGTGATCACTAGCCATGATAATGTGACAATTGAGAGACATGTATCGGTAAGAGTGTATGGTGTATGCACCTATCCTGCTGTCTTTTGCAGGCATGGGGTTGGACACTGGAACATATGGGCACAGTTTATTAGTATACCCATCGTACAGCTATTACTATCATTTCTTTACCTGTAAAACCTCTGGAGAAAATATCTGTTAACACTACCAGACCATTTCTACAAATATTCAGGATTACTTGTGTGTAAATATTCACACATATTAGTTGCACTCCCCGGATTTCAACCATGACCTGTGTGTGCAAACATGAACAACATATCTATTTCTCAAAACACTGAGCTACTGGGGAACCACTGTCCCTTGCTTGACTGATTTCTGCCTAATACTCACTTGGTTAAACTGTCTGACCTTATAATCTAAGTGGAGTGTCACCAGAGACTGTAGTGACAGTTGAACATACATACCTGACAGTTATTGTACTGCATATTAATTCTTTGAAAGCAGGTGTACACATTTAATCCCAAGTAGATGTGAATATGTGTGATCTATATATAGTATAGCAGGGTGCTGGGTTGCATACCTGACCCGTATATATATTTGGACATCTTATATTTGCAGTCTCCACCTATTATACTCTCATACTTACCTGCATCAGCATACCCTCATTCAGGACTACATCAATCTGAAATTCAAAGGTTAACACAAGGCAATGCTGCAGGGGACACACTGTAATCCTTACATATTACTAATCAAGGTGCAGATGTTAGTGCAAGATATATTTTATATTTCATTTATGTCTTGTTTTACACATTCTATTTCTTCAACAACAAACCAGATTAAACACAACATTTTGTGTTATAAATCTTTATTTGAGTAGCATGACACTGTGCTTTCTTACAGCTGATGTTCTACATTCAGTACTACCGCATATCCTGTAGATCAATATTGGTCTGACAAACTTTTTATTTATTCAGTACACTCAGAACACACTATACCTACTGGCAGTAAACAATGTACTCCTTCTTATTTATTACACTATATACTGCAAGATACATCTGCACTCACCAGACTCTTGTCACAACCTCACCAGTCTGTCAGCATGGGCCTCTAGGTTGCCAGCTCTCTCCTCTGAAGCTGTAGGGGAAAAAAACATCCATTAAGCATACATGTCTATCAAATACACAGGCTAGATTTTGGTACAGATATGGGTGAGATACTTACTCACTACTGGGGCATTCCCATCTCGAGCATCTTTGATCCATTGGGTCAAGAGTCCCACCTTCTTCTGCTTTAGGTCATCATAGTGATCACCAGTTTAGGGGATACCAGTAGCACTGGTGAGACTGTGTGCCAGATGTTCCCAGGCCTCCACTTTGTACTGTGAGCACTGGTACCAGCCCTGCAGCAGTCTGTTGCCATGGTCTTTAACAAGGAGCCCAGCCATGACCCTAGACTCTAAAATGCCCCAATGCTGTGCCTGAAACCATGCTCCCTCTCCAACTCCAGACATGGCTCCTGCAGAGATCAAACTACAACAACTTCTGGCTGTATTCCCATCTGTGCAGTTTAAATAAGGCCATATTCCCACCCTTTGCCACCACTGGACCATTTTCAAAAATGCTAAACACATCTCAGTAATGTGCAAACCTACTAAGTTGACTTGAGCAGTGCTTAAAGAGGCAGATGCTGAGCAGTGCTTAGTGGTGCGCAAATCCACTCACCTGGGCTGATTACTGCTTATAATGCTCAAACTGGCTAAGCATAGCTGAGCACTTCTAAGCATTGCTCAGATTTCAGGTGAAAAAAGCTTTGAATTGGACATTACTCATTACTGACATATTATTAAGTGTATATATTTTACTTTACATGACATCCCCCATCTGCTTTCATGACATCACCTTGGGGTGTGACTGTACTGTATGGGAGACTTGTGTTTACATGGGGGTTTCACATCATATATCCACTGGCACTGCAATTATGGACCACCTACACTATCCTGGTTAGCAAATATCAATTACTACATCATTTAATATTAAAAGAAAAAAAAATAACAATGTTTTCTCATGTAAAAAGGAATGGCCTGTCTTGGTACCCAGACTGTGAACGACTGCATGCAAAGCCAGAACTCTAACCACTACACTAACTCATCACTGAAGATTTCTGCTATACATTTGTATTTAGCTTTTACATGATGTTTAAGCAGTGCTGAGTAAAGTGCCATGATAGGCAGACCTGCTCAGTTATGCTTAAACTTCTGTTATAATATATAAAAAATTAATATAACCACTTTAATTACATATATTAATACTAATGCTGATTCATATTTGGTAATGCACTACCTGTAATTCTATCAACTTTCTAAGTCTGTATGAGCAATATTTTTTTTTAATTTGCCCTATTTTGAGACCTTTGTCCCACATTTATTTCATTGCTTTATCCACATTTCTTGGTGGAAGAGGTTGATGTATGCATAACTCTCAGCTCTCAAGATTTTCACAGACTGTCCAGATGTTTGGCTTATATTTTTGTTTTGTTCCTCTTAAAATTTGTGTTTTTTGCAAATCAATGTGATGATCTGAGGACTGAAGTCACTAAATATTGGCATACATTTGAGTTTCAGAATTCTAATCCATCAGAAAATGTTATGTTAAAACAAACCCTGTTACTCTAGCAACTTTCTAAGTTTATTAGAGCAGTACTTAAAATATGTCCCTATTTTTGGACCTTTGCCCCCCATTTTGTTGGGCTTTGTCCAAATATTTTGCACTAACACGTTGACAGGTATGCCTGTGTGTCCAAGGGCACAATTGTATTGTAAAGTGCCATACAGCTCTTTGACAATGCAGGGAGTGTATCACAGTTCATGTCACACACCCCCTGCATTGCTTCCCATTCACAGATTGCGCTTTCACTGTCCACTGACACTGAAAGCATTTCTAAAGTGCCATATGGCACTTTGACAATGTAGGTGGTGTGTTACAGTTATTGTCACACACCCCCTGCATTGCTTCCTATTACAGTCTTGCTTTCAGTGTCCACAAACCCTGAAAGCATTTCTAAAGTGTCATACAACACTTTCATAGTTCAGGGGGCATGTTACAGATCTGGGAGCACTGCTGCAACATGCACCCCTGCACTCATTCAGTATCCATGTCCACAGATCTGTCTCAGTAATGCGCCTTCATTAATATGTAAGGCGTGCTGTTGAGAGGGGGATGTGGACACGGACACCATTCACTCCATGTAGGAATAACGCTATTCCTACATGGAGTTTATTAAATCCTGGCCAATGATTTTGTTATATTTCTGTATAACTATTAAGATTATTGAATTGTGATCATCATATTTTAACTTTGGCATGGAAAAATATGATTGGGCAACCATTTCTTATTAGCTACGGATTACTTGTACATTTCTATAGTGTGCTGCTATAACTGCCATACTCCATTGTGCACTGAATTTTTTGTCATACATTAACATATTACAATGCTTTCTGCAATTTTCACACTGATACCCCTGTAATGTGCTGGATTCCATGAACATTATCGAATCTGGCCCAAAATGTCTGTATTGATAAAAATAAATGCTCTTACCGCTTGCGTTTTTACACATAAAGGTAGAATTACATTGTCTCATACCCTGTATCTGTTCAACTCTTGATTTCTTTTGGTTTGTTTCGTATTCTTACCACACATTTTCATTTTATACTGTTTTCTTTTTGTCTTGTTTCTTCTTGTGTAGCTGCTAGTCTCTCTGTTTTCTATGTTTTTCGGCTACCTCCTTCAGGTGTTGCTTCTACATCCCCTTTGTTGATTTTCTCCATAATGTTCCCCACAAAATCTCATTCTCCAGTTTACTGCAGTTTATCATTTGCTGCAGTAAATCATCCTCCAACCCTCCCGATTGGAGGTTTGTAACTATACATTCCTCTCTGGCAGTCTCCTCGGTCCAACAGCTTTTTCTGAAAACCTTCTTCTGAGTCTTCTTCTACAGCGTTTGCTTTTCCCAAGCTGGCATTCACCTTTACTCCAGTCTGTTGGATTTTCATCTCATGCACAATCCTCCCAGCCAGTTTTGATGCATAGATATATTTGTTTGAATTAACAGTGGAAACGATCTCATATGTTTTCTGATGCATGTTTATATCCATTTTAAAAAGTAGTGAAAGGTGCTTCATATATTTTCTGATAAGTGGATATATTTGCTTTAATTATGAACGTGGACTGCTTAATTTACTTTTTTTTGTTAAACACCTTTATTGAATTCTCACTTGTGACATAGGCAAATTTACAATTATATAAAATCAAGTTCATGTTTACAAACATTAGTCTTCAAATACTGTATATTGCTCTATATCATATAACCTAAGCAACATTACATAAATTATTTAATTCCTGACATTTTTTAAACAAGACACACTTTTATTAAAAAGTCACTTATGACATAGGCAATCATACATTTATATAAATTAAAACACTCCACACAGACACAATCCTAGTTGCAAGCATTTAACATCACAAATCATATTAACACACTCCCAGTTGCAAACATTATACATCATTTATAATCTGCCCAATCATTTTCAGTCAAAACTTACATAGCTCATTTCAGTCCTGCCTTATTTTAAACCTCATTCCTCCCCTGTATGTATTGTTCAATCAATTCCCATTTTTTCCTATGTAGTTTGCTCCAACTCTTTTCTAAATATCTTAGTTCCAGTTGTTTTATCTCTGTTGCTATAGTCATTACTTCTAGTATACAGCAAACTCTTAGTTAACCGGCAACCATGGAGATTGGTAGATGCTGGATAACTGTAGTTTTTGGTTGCTTGAGAGTTACTATTAAAAATAGGCTTCACTAATACTGTACCCTATACTATGCCATACCATAAACATTGTATTGATTTTATTTTAATATTGAACGATGGTACAGCGGTAGCGTTGTTGCCTTACAGCAAGAGGATCTCCTGTTTGATTCTCGGCTGGAGTGCCTTCTGTGTGAAGTCTGCATGTCCTCCCCACGGGTCGAGTGGCATTCAAAAGTCATGCATAAATGGGTGTGCCTTCATTGAAGGTTGGGCGTCAGGCTGGCAACTTGGCACCATAAAAATATACTGCCAATCATTAGCAGACCGGAGTTCCGCTGTGGCAACCCCCTAACCAGGAAAAGCCAAAAAGACAAATAACAACAACAATGAAATACAGTAATTAAAAGTCTGGACAGGGGGATGGCAGAAAGTGAAACACATGAAAATTGAATTGAATTGTTCATACTGTACTGTATTCTTCAATTTTTTTTTGCTGGTTGCTTGTAAGAGCCGGTTACTTGAGTTATGGTTAACTGAGGGTTTACTGTAGTTGGTTAGATTTTGATTTCCATTTTCTAGAAATTGTTTTTTTTGCCAGCTGCTATAACTAGACCCAACAAGGCCTTACCATGTCTAGGCAATTCTGTATGATAGCTCAGAAAAATCATCTCCCTTGTCACACCAATCTGCCTACCCAGCATCTCCGATAGTGCACCTTGCAGGGAATCCTTAAAATCTGCCAACTCACAATACTCACAGACAATATGTTCCCAATTACTTTCTTCCCCATCACACCTACAGCATTTGCTGTCTACATATTTATGGGGACATGATAAAATTAAGCATTTAGGAGTATGGATTAAAAATTATTAAGTGTGGCAGTTTATGGCTATGTGGGAAGAGACTAAATAAAAGATAATACAAAAACTGAGAAAATGGAAGCTTTGTTATATGGATAGTGATAGTAAGATACAAGCACTTAAAATGTTTTTAGTCCCATTAGTCTTATACACAGGTCAGGCATATTTTTATCAACCAGAGGAGAAGTTATGGATAGCAATTAATAAAGAGCTGAAGGATTTTATCTGGGAGGGGAAGACAGCAAGAGTCAAATGCGATAAGCTGATTTTTCCAGTAGAACAGGGTGGATTGGGATTGCTTAATATACGTTTGATACATATTAAGTGACTGTGACTAAAGACCAAAAATTTTCCCATGGTAATAAGAAATAAAATTGCAATTTATTCAGTTATCTGCTAAAACTCTAGCATATAGCCATGACACAAGGATTATTTTTCAGAAAACTGTATAAAAGCCTCTAGCTAATCACAAAAATGAAATTTATCATAGAAGATGTACCATAACAAACTTATATTAAAACTGGAATTCTTCAAATAGTAAAGATGATCCCAGTCTAGCTGGTCAGTGGACTGTCAAGCCCTGTAGGATCCTACTCCTTTAAGTTGTGGATATTTAAACATGAAAACTAGACTTATTTGGTGCCGACAATGTAATCTAAGGTCGAGTATTAGTGTTGGTGATGGACTGGCCATAAGAATGCAGCATTTTATTTGGGCTGCTTAACATCACTAACAATCCTGCAGCTTGAGATCTTCTTCCTTGGATACGTTTTCTGTTCAAGGTAGCTTGGGACAAACTCTGGACATATTGAACAGATGAAAGATGAGACATATTGGTCTTGGATGTAAAACTATAACTCTCATTAGATTTTTGCCACCACATAAACGGAATATCAGGAAAGCAGTCTTATGTCATCTGTTTGATGCTTAGTCAAGAACAGTGTCTGGGAGTTTCCTTTGGGAGTGTCAGTGCCTTTCCGGCTAGCTAACAATAATAAGGGACATTTGAGTGACTGTCTGGTAGCTTTATAAGTATTTTATCAACTCTAGCTCAGGAATCCATATATATTTATATATAATTTGCACTTGGTCATAGAGCTCTACTTTCTGACCTATAAGAAAAAATATTTCTAAGAGCACCTGTGTCTTTATAATGGGTTCAGTTTAGGCATAGCTGTTGTTTAATTGGACAGAGGGATAATTTTAATCTAATGTGTGGACTGTCATTATAGTACAACTGTTAAATATTTGAAATCCAAGCATATATCACTATACAGTGGTCTCTGAAAATTCTGGGACCCAATACTTTATATACTGCCATCACCTTGGCTACAAAGAGAATTGAATAGTGACTAAGCAAATTGCAGTGGCATTGCTTGTGTTACCCTTTACTTGACCGAGAGGCTGCAGTTACTTGTTTGGATTAAAGCCACAGTATCTGCTCTTGCATTTTTTTTTAATCTGTGTATTAGTAGTTGAACTGATAACTGTGCAATATAGCTTGTGACTGGAACATCAACATCAACTTCCACTACTTTGTTACTGGTTAAGCAATCAACACACAAAACACAGAGCTAGATTAACATGAAAAATTGAGACTAGTTTAACTGATATAGTGCTTTTATGTACCTTTTGCAATAATATAGCTTATAGTATGAAGAAAAATAAATGAAATTCAATAATATCAGACCTTCTCAAACTCAATTCACTGTACCTCTTTGTTTATTATTATTTCCTCTGAATGAGAAAGTTAGTAAAAATGTATTTCCACAGACCATTTGCAAGAGTATATGGCAAATGTCTGTTCTATGAGAGTTGCTTCAACTTACAACTGTCGAAAACTCAGACAAAAATTTAGTAGATTTACTTGCTGCTGGTTTGACAGAAGAGGTAGGCCCATTTTTCTCTTCCATTTGTCATTTGCAGAATGTTGTTTAGTGAATGAAGGGTATTTTCTAAAGTCAAAGTTCCAAGATAGGAATATTCACACTAGAGGACTGTTAGAATACAGTGCTCAGTTGTCGTGTCTTTCGGCTTTTCCCTGTTAGGGGTCGCCACAGCGGAACTCCGGTCCGCTAATTATTGGCAGTAGATTTTAACATACCGAGTTGCCGGCTCTGACGCACCACCTTCAATGAAGGTATGCCCATTCACGCATGTCTCCACACAGAAGACACTCTAGAGAATCAAACAGGACGTCTTACTGTGAGGCGACAACGCTACTGCAGCACCACCACCGCAGTTCTAATTTGATTTTTTTCCAACAAACCAATAAAAGACGATGTGTTATCTTTTGACAGAAGATGAAGAGGAAACAATCTTGTAATAAGAGAATAGGCTGAAGAATATCGGCCTAACAACAACTTGGAGGAGAGTAGTCATAACCTTTTCACACAGACTGCTGGTCCTGCTAAAATTCCATCCACATATATATGATTAACAGGATTCATAGAATTTGGTGCCTCCTTTAGGGGCATCCCTATATATAATCTATATCTAGTTGATCAGCAAAGCTGATGCATTGCAAGTTTTATCAGCAGTCAGGAAACAAATTATTTTTGGAAAGGATTCAGTATAATGATAACTGCTGACTTCCCTAAGTAGGTCATCCTGTAAAGATTTAACAGACATTCTGCATTTGTTCAAAAGTGGTATTAATTTCAGAACATCATGCCTTTCAACTGTCTCTTCCTCCTGGAATGGAACAGATTATACAATTAGTAACAAACTGTAACATTCAGAATTATGTAAATAATATTGTGATATAGCCTCATCTCCAGCTGTGGCTATTAATGAAATATTTATTGCATGGAATAAACATCTGTGATTTGTGTTACCCTTTCATTTAATTTCTCTTTGTTAACAAGGGTAGAGCGGTGATGTCACTCATCCTGTTCATGTTCAGTCTAGAAATATAATACAAATTAAGAACAAAGAAATTATCATAAACAATGCAAAAGTTGTTAACATTTCAAAAAGTATGTATTGCAATCACAATCAAATAAACACAGTAGATAATTTTTGCTAGTAATTAAAGCATAAAAAACAACTTTTCAATAAATGTAACACAAATGCTGCCATTGCACACACTTTTGTATTGCCTTATTATTTACACAATCACTGATATTTGGTTCATACAAAGCAAATGGTCTCACCTGATTCTTATAGATGTACACAGCTACCTACATAGACAGACAGAGTAACAGAAAGCTGACTAGTTAGATAGGTAGACAGATAGCAGAATACCAGACAGAAAGACAAAGAATATAAACAGTATCAAACAGTAGCTACTGTGCGGGACGTAGGGTCAGAAGTGAACAGCCAGATGTCAAGTTAATAAGAAGAGAGCACTAGAAACAAATCTATAAGCATAAAATTCACATCTGTTTACCTGTACTAAATTTGATAACCAAGAAAATGTGTCTAATCCATCAAACTGTCAACTGCTGTTATCAAGCAAAAAGTGAAACAGGAGGAGATGGGGACATACTTTACAGTCTAACATACAAACATTAATGCTAGCCATCCCTGACTCATCAAAATAGCCTGCTGCATAAAATTGCATCCTTCCCAGAAAAAAATAGCCTTGTGATATATTAAGCAGAAATCTAAAGTACAGCTTCAAAGTATGTTACTCAAGAGAAGGTTAATCCAATTTGAACACACTCCATAGTTGTCAGTGTATAGTATTTGTTAAAGCAAACTTAAGGACTAGTTGCCTAAGATGTACTCTTTTGAGATGACGCAGAAAACAGAAAAACGTTAAAGAAGACCGTGCTAAAAGTTGTACTATTAAAAGATGTAAACACCTTTGTTTAAACAAATTATCCAGTAAACATAAATTCTATTGTGATACTCCATGGTAATTCTCCAGACAGAGTGCCATAACATATATACTGTATCCATCCTACTGACAGTGGCAGGCACTCTCCAAAGAATTCTGAACAGAATGATAAATAACCAGCTGGAGTCATGGGAAAAGTAACAACACTGGCAGACGGTCTCTGTTTTTGGCTCTTTCAGTACTCTCTTTCCCTGTGTAAGAAAAACACACATATTTGAAATAATCATTTTTATCAATGGCTAATGCATTTATTCACTACTGGACATTCCGTGATGTCTTACAGTTGCTTTTAATTTTGAATGACGGATAGGACTGGTATTTAAAAAGCAGTAGTCTGTTTGTTAGTCTATACACCTCTGCATTATAGAGAGTTTTTAAAAACAATTTTGCATCAGGCTTAAAATATGGATAACAACTCAGAATACAGCAACAAAACTAAAAAACTGTTAAAACAAAAAACACAGCTCACGAGCAGGTAGTTCCCAAACGTTTACTAGATGTAAAAAAGATAAAACGAGACTTAAAGCGCTTTTCGTTTATACTGAAGCAAACTTCTTCAGAAGTACTTATAATTAGAAACAACACAATTTAAATTGTAAAATGACTGACGTCACAAGCACATTTCCTGTACATCAATAACCAACTTAAAGTTGTAGGCTTGGAGAGCCCTCCGTTACATACATCAAAACAGCAGTGGGGTTACCATAAATTGTTAAACTTAACTCTGTTTTATAAAATCATATGCTAAAGGAACTTACAAAAAACACATTATAAAAAATCAAATAACAAACTAAAATCAAGTTCTTTAACCAACATTGAAATTAAATACTGACTGAACACTAATGACTCGGTCTGAGATGTTGCAGCTTATGTAGTTCCTGCACTTTATATATTCACTTTCATACATGATATATTTACACAACAAGGTGTCTGTACATTGGTCTTGGATTCCAGTAGAAATAACTGGGTAAATCACCCACGTAGACCGAGTCATTAGTGTTCACTCAGTATTTAATTTCAAGGTTGGTTAAAGAACTTGATTTTAGTTTGTTATTTGATTTTTTATAATGTGTTTTTTGTAAGTTCCTTTAGCATATGATTTTATAAAACAGAGTTAAGTTTAACAATTTATGGTAACCCCACTGCTGTTTTGATGTATGTAACGGAGGGCTCTCCAAGCCTACAACTTTAAGTTGGTTATTGATGTACAGGAAATGTGCTTGTGACGTCAGTCATTTTACAATTTAAATTGTGTTGTTTCTAATTATAAGTACTTCTGAAGAAGTTTGCTTCAGTGCAAATGAAAAGTGCTTTAAGTCTCATTTTATCTTTTTTACATCTAGTAAACGTTTGGGAACTACCTGCTCATGAGCTGTGTTTTATGGATAGCAACTCAGGTTGAGTGACCATTTTGCTTTATTTATTTGTTGACTAGGTTTGTCCCACTAGGCTAGAGTGATTTTCTTAGGGGGTCCTGCAGTGTTATTTATGCTATTAAGAGAATTTTGGCCAGGGTATCAGGGAACGTCTGCTACTCACGTTTCATGTAGTGCAGGTATGAGTGCATGTACTGTCCCTAGAGTAGTTGCAATTGGTAGAAAGATGAGCAAGATGCACAATGGAATGGAAGGACTGGAGGAGAATGCCATTTCAATAAAAAATGTTTCTAGAGTTATGGTGGATTCTGAAACAGTTTTTTCATAGGATCATAGTGGGTTACTTGACTAATGGCACCAGGGCCCTTACAAGCCTAGCCAAGTCCAACCCATGTTCCCAAGGGTGTCTGGCTCAAGCCGACACTAAAATCAGCACGTATTGCTCCTGTCCAGGAGGAACACAGGTGGAACCCCCAGGGTGAATTTCTGGTTACCCAGCCAATTGTTCAAATTATGCTTAAACAGGGCCAATGAGAGGCTTTGTTTAATATGAATAGGAAGCTTGTTCCAAAGTTGGGGAAGCCTGTGTGAGACATATCTGTCTCTCCAGCAGGTTCTGTTGATGTCGCATACTAGGTTAAGGTCCTTTGAGTGAGTAACACATGTGCCATTTAACTTGTGAATGTGCAGCATTTCCATTAAAGCTTGGCCAGAGATTGCTCTATATGCAAGGCACAGGTCATTTCTGAGCAATCTGTATGACACAGAGTAAAGTAACAATGATTTCAGTCTGTCCACATAAGACAGATCTTGAAGACCATGAATTTTCTTTGTAAGGAACCTTTGCGGTCTCTCCAATTGCAGCAGGTGATTGGAAAGGAACATACCAAAGGGAGTGTTATACTCTATTATTGGCCTTATGATGGAAGAGTACAAGTGGGTTATAATATCTTTTTTTCTGGAGGCAATGCCCTTACTTATAAGATGAGCAATATAAAATGCACTTCTTACCACAGTGGAGACATGGAGATCGAAGTTGAGGTTGCTGTCAACCTGTGTACCCAGATCTCTCATCACTAATTGTGCGCTTAGAGTATTGCTATTGATGTGGTAGTTTGCAGGATCATCACCCTTGCTGAAGGAGATGATAATGCATTTTGTAGCATTTAGTTTAAGACCACAGCTTTTGCACCAGTTATTAGTCTGCTTAAGACCCTCTTGCAGGATGCTGACATTGCTAGGGGTTTTGATGATCACTCCCAGTTTGCAGTCATCAGCAAACTTGTCAGCCATGGTCTTTTAGTTATAGCCTGTACTTTGAGAAGTATATTCTTAACAGTAGGGGTCCTAGAACTGATCCCTGTGGAACACCACTGGTTAGGGGTTTACTGGAGAAGGTGGAGTCCCCTATGTTGACCGCATGAGTTCTATCAGTGAGCCAGTTTGCAACCCACCTGAAAATATATGGGTTGATACCCAGCTGAGTGAGTTTATCAATGATGCCTGAGTGGAGGATTGTGTCAAAGGCCTTGGCTGAGTCTAGGTAGGCTGTATGCATAAATCTGCCTTCACCTAGGGCTCAAAGAAGTCCACCAAGTTTAACAGGCATGATCTCACCTTGAGAAAGCCAAACCTGGTGGAGTCGAGTGTTTGGAGATTTCCTGTATCTTTGTTAATAAAGTCCATGATGATTTGTTCCATGGCCTTGCAGATAAAATTGGTCAGGCTAATGGGTCTATAGTAACCAGGGTCCTTTGATGCACTCTCCTTGTGCAAAAGGATAACAGTAGTTGTTTTCCATTCTGCTGGGATGAAGCCAGTGCTTAGGCTGTGTTTGAAAAGCCTGTTCAGTGGTAATGTTAATTCCTGTTTTAACTCATGTAGAACACAGCGCAGGATGTTGTCTGGTCCCATATAGGCTGTGAATGAAAAGCCCACTCAATGGTGATGCTAATTCCTGTTTTAACCCATGTAGAACACAGCCTGGGATGTTGTCTAGTCCCATACAGACTGTGTTTTTGGCTTTGGAGAGGGCATGTAAGACCTGCTGCTTGGAGATACTATGTGCGGGACAGGTGTTAGGGATGATTTGGAGTAAATATGGCGGAGACAGGGGAGTGAAATTTTCACTGAATCTGTCAGCCTGCAGGCTTGCTATATCCACAGGTTCTGTATATGTAGTACCATTAACTACGAGTTCAGTGCAGATCTGGGCCTTACCTTTGAGGTTACAGATGCAACAAAAGAATGCCTTGTGGTTATCTTTAGTTAGGGAAGCTAATTTGGATTCATAGTTAGCTTTGGAGGACTTCACTAGGAATCTTATTTAATTGTTTAAGTTGAGGAGGCATTGTTTCCAATTTTGAGACCATTCCTTCCTACTCTTAGACAGCAAATTCTTTCTCCTATTTTACAGCCTACTAATGGCAGTTGTACACCAGGCAGGTTTGTTTTTCATTGAAGATCTTGCTTTGATTCTATCAGGTATGACAGAGTCAACACAATTGTACAAGTACTTGTATAAAGCACTGGTGTATAACTCAACACAAGTCTCTGTTCCTTCAGTGGGGGGAGAGGCTATGAATCCATTTATGCTGTCACATAACAGGTTATAATTGGCCTTGGTAAAGTTTTTTATTCTAGTTGTTGCTGGAGGGAAAGGGGTCTTGCGATATAGTTTGTTACAAGACTGATTTGTGGTCAGATCTCACCAGGGATGGCTACAGACTGGGGGTGGTGCAGCGGTCCCCCATGTTTGTAAGCACCAGGTCCAGAATGTTTGAGCCCCATGTAGTTGTGTCAAACAGCTGGTCCGGGGCATTGGAGTTAACAAATTCCAGGAACCTTTGGGCAAGTGAGATAGGATATGTATAATTTACCAGTCTATGGAAGCATACCTTTCAACTGTCCATGTTTTTGCAGAATGTCCATATTTTTCCTCTAATTTTTGGTCCATTTTGCATAAAATCTGTGGTTTTCTGGCAAAACATTGAGGAATGAAGTCACAAAATAATTACAGACATTTGAGTTTCAGACTTCATATCCCTCCAAAAATGTGTAATAACACAAAACCTGTTATTCTAGCAATTTTCTAAGTTTATAAGAGCAATATTTAAAATGTGTCCCTATTTTTGGGCCTTTATCCCACCATTATTTTAAGTTTTGTCCAGATTTCTTGTGTGAGGAGGTTGAGAGGTATGTATGGAAGGGTAATTAAAGTCACCCAAAACCAGGGTGTTTTATTGTATCTTGATTGACTCAAGTATATCCAAGTAGGTTGAGTGGATGTCCTGATTCATGGAGTGGGTCCATTAGCTGGCAATAACCTTAAGAGGGGTCTTACCTACAGTCCAATGCACTTGAAGTAATTCAAGGGAATCATGTTGTTTAACCAATCTAGAGGTGTATTTATCTTTAATGAATAGTGATACACCACCTTCTTTAGATCTCATGCATTCAGTTTGTGGTCTGAATGTGTGGAAGGAAATGTAACCTGGTATAGCTGGAATGCTCTCTGCAGCCTTACATCAGGTCTCAGTGACTGCATAAATGGCAGCATCTTCCAGGGTGAGGACTGCTTGACTGCTACAAGTGAGTGCAGTTTCTGGTTTAGACCCCTAGGGTTTAGCAACAATACCTTGAGGTTGTTTTTAGAGTGTATTTTTACATCAGGGATTTTGTTCTTCTGACATTACATAAAAAAGACACCATGGGGATGACAAGAGCCTTAGCCAGTAACCAAAATCCCAGGGGTGACAGATGAAGATGTTCTCTGGCAAAGCATCAGGATCTGTCGACCATGTCATCCTACACTGATAGATACTGGATCCCCTTTGAATGACACCAGAAACTAAGCCAATTGTTGAAGTCAATTATTTTTTATTTGTATTGCGGTATCATCCTAGGCAAAGGTAAAATGCTGCTTAAGGCTAGGGACGTACCTGCCTGAGACACATAATCCAAGAGCTCAGTACATCTAAAGTTGTTCACACCAATATGGACTATGACAGAGTCATAACAGTAGCTGCTGTTGAGATACATGTGTCTGTGTGTGTGTGTGTGTGTGTGTGTGTGTGTGTGTGTGTGTGTGTGTGTGTGTGTGTGTGTGTGTGTGTGTGTGTGTGTGTGTGTGTGTGTGTTGTGTGATGTGGCGGATCCTGGCACCTGATAGACAGCTGACAGTGACCTTTTCTTTATCCAGCCTGCTGAGAGGGATGTCTGTGTGTCTCACAATTGAGTGACCTATGACTAAGATATTTGTTTTTGTGTTATTTATTTATTTATTTTTATTTTATTTTATTTTACATTTGTTAACTGGGGGTGTCTGACTGAGCTGAAAAGGCCCTTTTTCAGCAGTGGCCTAGAGAGAAAAGCTTCACATAGAAAAATTACAGATACATTTAGATATTTAGACATGATCAGTATACACACAAATTACAATAGACATGTTTTTACAGTGGTATGCAGCACATCAGCAGTTACAGTGGACAGAACGAACAAGAAAATATTAATTTAAAAATAAAGGTAATTAATTGATTTGTGGTGTACAGCTGAAATTTGGAACATAGGTAGAATGCATACATAGTACACAGTTACAGTACATACATTGTGCATTAGCCAGTGTTTGTGAGTAAGAGTGAAAACTATCATCAAGTACTCTAGGTTTAGTATGTGTACCTTATTCGCTTTCACTAGCCTGGGGAGCAATCATAGCACTGCCAACTTTGCTTGAGATGTTGCCTGATGAGGTCTTTAAAAGAGGCTTTGGATGATGTGTTTTGAATGCTAGTGGGGACAGAGTTCCATTTATTAGCCACTGAACTGCTATATAGTGCATCTCCAAAGCTATTGTAGCTGTTGGTGACTTCTAGCAGTAGTTTGCTTGATGATCTAAGAGGACTTTTGTCTGAGTGATGTTGTACTATTTATTTGAGGGCAAGACACTTATTGTGGAGGTAATAGATTGAATGACAGAGGCAGAGCTGATTGTAGGTTAGGAGGTTGGGCAGTTCAAGCTAGTGGAGCTGTCTCAGAGCAGTACAGTGATGAGTTCTGTATGAGCAATTTGCAGCAAAGTAGGCAATTCTGTTATAGCAGGCTTCCATTATGCTTAGTTCAGTTTTGTTGAGATTAGTCAGAATGGGAGATGCATAGAGTAGGGTAGATAGAAGTTGGGAGTGAGCAATGGCTGATCTTGTGTTGTTGGTAAGAAATGGTTTGATACGGTAGAGTGATCCCAGTTTGGCATGTACTTTTTTAATAGTTAAGTTGAGATGACTATCAAATTTTAGGTGGAAGTCTATGTTTATACCGAATAACTTAGCCAGTGCCACTGGAGCGATTGGAGTAGCATTTGTGGAGTAGATAGTGAACTGAATGTTATCAGTATTTTTGTTAGAACTGGATATAATCATAAGCTGAGATTTCTTTGGATTGAGGATACATTGGGCTTTGTTAAGATAGTTTTCAACGTCAGAGAATGCTAGTTGAGTTGTTTTCAGGAGTGTGAGAAAGGTTTGTGCAGCACAGATTAACTCATTACATCCGTATAATACCTCCAGGTGCATCTGCAGTTAACTCTTGCTTACGCCTCTAGGTGTCAAATATTGCTTATTCATATTTGCATCAATAATTCCAAAACCATATTATGTACATGGTTTTAAAAGATTTCATCTTAAAACTTAATGGCAAACTCAACTGCATTAATATTTGATCTCTGTCTAGTGCAGGTAAATAGATATTAACTGATTTTATGATATTAATTTATATAGATATAATTTTCACATTTTTCTAAATATCTGAACAGCAAAGTGACACAGACAGAACTCCTTAGACTCATATGAAAGCTCTTAGCTAGATGAATAAAATGCTTCTGACAATATGTGTATAACTTGAATGGTTGCTCAGATATTGTAAGTTGTAATAGTTACTGTGTTTACTTTGATTTATAAAATTTGGTTTAAGACCTAGAACCTAAAGAATACTACCACTATAAAACCAGTTTGTGCTGAAGAGTTTGTTATTTATACTTCTTTCATAACCCCTGTGGTTCCAGAGATTCAAACATTTGTTTGAAATGTGAGGACATAATTTCATTCTGTAAAAAGGCTTAGGCTCAACCCATTTGAAGCTACAGTGCAAACTTCCTGAACTTCACTGGAGGGAATTAGTTAAGGTAGTATCATCTGCATACTAAATGATAGATGCATGCTGTATGGAGGTATGGAGATCATTTGTGAATATTGTGAATAGTAGTGGACTTAAGACAGAACCCTCTGGGCCTCCTATAGTTATGGGCAGCTGAGGAGAGAGAGAATTTTCTCATTTCACTGCTTGATACATGTCAGTTAAGTAGCTTTGGAACCAGGTAAGAGTGGAATTTGATAGGTGATATTGGTTTAGTTTGTTTAGCAGGATTTGGTGTGAGACTGTATCCAATGCTTTGGACATATCCAAAAAAAAGAGTTAACACCCACAGGCCTTCATTTTTGAGATGGTTTACTGTGTCTCTGAAGCAGAGGATGGCTGTAGTGGTAGTATGGGCAGGTCTGAAACCATGTTGAGTAGGTGACAGGATGTTGCTGTCTAGGAGATATTTTAGCACCTGGGTATGGATGCAATTTTCTAGGATTCTGGCCAGGGGGGAGAGTATAGCAATGGGTCTGTAGTTATTAAGTTTAGTGGAGGTCCCACCTATATGTATGGGTATAACATGGGATATTTTCCAGAGTTTGGGCACATGGTTTTCAACAACTGATCTGTTTATGAGAGTGGTGATTGGTATAGCAATAGCATCTGCTGTAAGTTTCAAGAAATATCTGAAGAGTAGGTCAGCTGCTGTTGATGAGGTTTTTAGTTTGGAGAGCATGTTTTTGATTGAAGTGGTGGAAACTGTTTTGAGGGTAAAGCTTGTATTAGTGTTATTTGTGTTGGGAGGGATAATGAGGTTGAAACTGCCCTGCGATACTAAGGATAGAATTGAGTTCACAAAGTGGGAGTTGAATTGTGTTTCGATGGGAACTTTAATGTCAGGGGTGGTTGGTTTGGGGGTCGACTTTTGGGTGGATTTTAGTAGCTGGTTTACAGTTTTTCAAAATTTTTGGGAGTTGTGTTGGTATTTAGTTTGTAATGTCATGCAGTAGGATTCTTTGTCTAGCCTAATGCATTTTTTGCACGATTGCGCAGTTCTTGGTATTTAGTTAGGTTTTGTGTTTCTTAGTTTTTTTTGCTAATAAAGCCAGGCAGTGTCTCTGGAGTTGAGGATTTGTTTGGTTTCTTTACTGAGTCAGGGGTTTATAGAGGTTCTAACCTTGATTTTGCGCAATGGAGCGACAGTGTCTAGGTGTTGTAGAAATGTTTTACTGAAATATACTACAGCATGGTCAAGTGGGAGGGTTTTTTTTTTTGGGGGGGGGTTCAGTCACAGTTACAGAGTAAAGTATTGAGGACCTGAGCATAGAATTTGTGTTTCTAGTGGATTTATAGTTAGTGGTTTTGCATATGCTTGTTTTACTACGTATAAAGTATATTATGTTGTGGTCACATAAGGTGTCTGTGAGACTGCCTGTGTGGTTCTACAATGTGGGATTGTTAGCTAGGACCCAGTCAAGGATGGATATCCTTTTAGATTTTTTATCACATTTAGTTGGAATTTGGACTAGCTGCTGGTAGCCATGGAGATTTATTAGATTACTTGGTGGTTCTGATGTACAGGTGAACCAATCTAGGTTGAAATCCCCCAGAATAAGAGTTTCTTGTGTGTGTGTGGAAGAACACCAGGATACAAAGTCTTCAAGGCCTGCAGATGCATTACCAGGTGGAATATAGATCATAATTGTGGTGATGACCTTTTAAGGGTGAAGTTGAAGTTGTGAGATAAGTATGGCCCAATTATTGGGGGAGAGGAGGAGTTTGGTATTTGACATATATTTAAGCTGGACTTATACATTAAGGCAGTTCCACCCCTTTACAAAGTGGTCTGTCTTGTCTAATGATATTGTAGCCGGTAGGGAGAACGTCTGAGTTAGCTATGTTTTTATTTAGCCAGGTTTCTGTTAAAGCAACTATGCCTGCAGAGTAGTGTGCTATTGTGGCCTGAAGTTCAGGTATTTTATTTTTGATACTTCTAATATTAATATTTAGCATTAACAGATGGTTGGTTATGCCGTAAGAGCTTTACTGGTGAGACACTGATGTGTGATATGTTATGTGTACTGTGTTCTGCAGAGGATGTATTATGTGAATCATGCTTGTGTTTATGTTTGGGAGGTCTTTGATGTTTAGGTAAGCTTCTTGTAAGGACATCCACATATGTAGGTTTATGTGTTGTTTTTTTGGTAGGTGCAGGAAATGAAGTGTGTGTGCTGACAACCAGCTTAGTATCAGATGAACTGACTGGTGAGCGAGAGAGCCTGGATTCCAGGTTCTTGACATATATGCATCTCTCACATAATGAATTTCAAAAAGCTTTGTTTGTGAAGTTCAGCAGTTGGCAACAGAAGAGTGTATTGTTACAATCCTCCAGTCAGTAGGATTGCGGGATGATATACTAGATGACTTAATCAACTAGGGTGAACCGGAAAATGAAGTATCTTAGGGTGAAGAAAATGGAAAAGATACAGGGAGATGAACTGAAGGCTAATTTAAAAGGGGACAGCATTCAAAAGACAAAGACATACTCTGAGACAGTCACAACTAGTCATAGGGGACATAAAGAAATAAAAATAGAGGATACCATGACAATAAAATATATGGTGAGAGTATAAAGTAAATCAAATTGGAAGATGAACACATATGAGGTATGGGGCACTATAATATTGCCTTTGGGTGTGAAGACACTAGAGGTAAGAGTCTTTATTCAAATAAATAGATATTTTGTAACATTTTTTGACATTGCACAGATTATGGGAAAGGTTGTGTGTGAATATGAAAAGAGGTATAGAATGAGAATCTATGGAATGAGTATATGGTAAAAGCATTTTCCCAAGAGAGAAAAATGAAAATACACATACAGTGGTGGAAAGACAAACTTTCAAAGGACATTTAAAATATATATAAATAAGTGATGGACATTTCAAAAGTTTATGATAACATGGGATTGTGGGCTGGGCGATAGGACTGCAAAGTTATTTCAAAAATGGAAATGGATAAAACTGTGTACTTCCAATTATTATAAATGTTAAAAGAAACAAGTATGTGGTAAAATACTGGGTGCAACAAAGAGCATTCTTTGTAGGGAGAAGGAGATTTAGTGAATAATTGTGACAAAAAGAAATGTTAAGTACGTGGAAAAGGTGCAGGATGCAAAGAAACATGAACCTGAATATCATAAATGTTAAAAAAATGGACATTTATGGATGCACTGTAAAGAAAAAGATAATGAAACAGATGATAAAAATAAGGGTGATCATAAATAACAAATTAGAAACAAATTAGAAATAGAAACAGAGGACACTTTAGAAGGAGGAAAGCATGATAACAAAGAGAAGAAGAGTACATAGGAATAGACTTGAAAGCTAGTGATAAAAGAAGATATAAGTTGGAAAAATGGTAACAGGAAAAATCTATTGCTAAAAGAGTAAAAGAAAATGTAAAGACATAAACATAAAAGAAAAGAAAAAAAGGAAATGGATAGCAAGTATTATTTTTCAAAATAAAATGTAAAAAGTAGTATAAGAAGAAAATGGTGTCCTTCAAGGAACAGAGAAAGTGCTAATTTAAGAATTTTTTCAGTTAAAGTAAACATCATGAACATATATAAGAAGAAGAAGAAGGACAGGGATTTTAAAACGGTGCACTAAATGTCATATAGACATGATTGCTTAGGGGATATAAGATTTCTAACAAGATGAATAATATGGGATTGGTAGTTTGGTGTTTGGGAAACAAGCAGTGCTGAGGAAGAGCAGTACTATGAAGAAGAGTAGGGAAGATGCTAGATGTTGCATTAGTTAGAACGGGAAGACTAAGAATTACAGATTCAAGATGGCAAGGGAAGGTTTAGAGAATTATTGCAGTATGTGTGTATTTTATATGTAAAGAACGGGAGAATGGATTCAAACATATGTTGGATTACGTTGTAATAAATATAAATATTGTAATAACAGGAAAGTTCAAATGTGATTTAAGGGGTAATAAAGAAAGGAAAGGACATAATAAAATGATAGAAATTATAAAATGAGGCAAATCGGTAATATGGAATAAAAAATAAGGACATGTAGAAGAGAAATGTGAAACTCTGGGATTGATTACTTTATAATATTCAAAGGCATAAGTAAAAGAGGAGAAGCTGTTATAACAGGATTTACATATCATTCTTTAGTAATATCAATGGAAATAAATGATAATAAAGAATATCTTAGAATAGGAAAGGGTATACAAAGAATAAATTAAAAAGCATGTAATGAAAAAGGAAAGGAATTAATTTTACAGTTATGGAGAGATAACCTTACTATGAAGGCAATTCATGCTAGGTAATCAGAATGCTGGATTATTTTAAGGAAATAATATATATATATTACTATGGCAGAACAAAATAAGGAGAAAAGAAAACAGGTATATGCTAAAACATAAAAAGATTATTTTGAGAACTTAGAAAACAAGAAAGAATATTATGAAAAAGAGAAAGAAGCTTATAAAGGAAACTGAAAAAATAAAGAATTATTATATAAACAAAGGTATTTACTGCAAGGTTAAAAGGAAAAAGTATCCATATAATCCACAACATCCGTATGTTTAAGTAAAATAGTGAAGGAAAATAATAGTGTAATGGGACAAAAGAAAGATAAAAATGGGGTTTAAAGCAACGTTAACCTCAGATTATGGAAATTGCATTAAGTTATTAAGAAGAAATGTTTTTAAAAAGATAGAATGTAATACAATACTGGAGGAAAAAATCTAAACGAGTTAATAAGGAGGTTGAAAAAGAGATTACTTTGTATGAATTAGAGAAAAGTATTTAAACAGTTAAACATAGAATTACAGCAGGTCCAGATGTAATTAAATTTGAGATGTATAAAAATTTAGGAGAATGGAAAAATACTTATATCTTTAAAAGTATGCAGTGGAATATTATAATTCATATGGAAAAAAAGAGAAAAAGAAGATATAAAGAACTGGAGACCAATAGTGTTAAATAATGCAGAGTATAAAATATTTATGAAAATAACACAGAAAAGATTTGAAATAAGATGGAATATATAATGAAAGAAAACCTATGGTGTATGAAAGGAAAAGGTTATCAAGATTTTTTTTAATTAAACAGAAAAGAGGATGTAAAACTTATTTAGGTGAAAATAATAAAGCTTTGGATTCAATAGAACATGATGTACTGTGTGAAGAAATGACAATGTACATAACAAGTGTGTATGACAGAAAGTGATAATAACAAAGCAACAATGAATGGTTAAATAAACAATAGAGATTAGTAATGGGATAAGTGAAGACTGCCCGATGGCTTATGTTTAGTTATGAATATGGCAGTGCAGTGAAATGTAAAATGAAGAATGCAACACACATAATGCATACAGGTATAGAAATTACAGTGTTAATGACATATGCAAATGACATTTCAATATCTAAAAACAATGTATGTATGAGAGAAGCTATATTTTGTTTAGCTGATTGAAGGCAATACGTATGTCATTAAATAAATATAAACTTTTCGTAAATGAGTGGGAGATACAATCAAAATAACAGGTATGCAATTCAGATGAAAGAATTTCTGTATTAGGAATACACTTTGATAAAGAAAAGAAAAGAAGAGAATGAGAAACATTAATAAAATAATTTAAATAAATTTGTATTTTATGGAAAACATATAGATTAACTTATAATAACAAAGTAAACTTGATAAATTCAGTATTAATAGACAAAATATATTTATCAAATGTGTTTATGATTCCAAAAATATGTGAGAAACAATGATTAGAAGTATTTTTTTTTTCATTTATATGAGGTCTAACCTAAATACATTTAAAAAGGAAGTACTGTATATGAACAAAGAGGTAGGAAGACTATGCAATTTAAATCTGGTAGTATATGAAACATCTTTAAATTTGTATAATAGATAAATGCAAGACATGAGAATTTATTAACAAGATGAATTAAATATAAGTATGAAGATTTTGGGGAATTAATAAAAAGAAATAAAAGTATGCTTTAATAAAGAACTAGAGAATTATCAACAAAAGATTAAATGTACAAAATGATGAGTGATGAAATATAAGATTGAAAAACATTGTCTCAAACATATAATGAAACAATATTGTGTTAATCCAAGAGAAAATGTACCACAGGAAAAGCAATAAAAGAAAGAAAGTAATGGCGTATTAATAAAGTAGAATGTCGAGGTTTTTACAGAGACTGGGAATAGAAAATACAAGTAAAAAGCTGCATGCTGTATAAAATAAATGAGAGAATATGCCTGCTTTCTGTGAAAGAAGAAACCACAGAACATATGTTTGTATGTAGTATGGGTATTACAGAATGAGAGATTAAATTAATTCATGTTTAATGGGAAACGAATATTGTCAATAATATAGAGGAAATTCAGATTATGTTTATGGAAAAAAGGAGTGGGGTCGAATTAATAAGACTGTATGTAAGAATGATAGACTATGTATAGAAAAATGAAAAGTGGAATTATTCAAGTCATTGTCTAATTCTGCAAACGTGGACACGTTTAACAATGCCAGAATGTAAATAATGTGTTATATAAATAAGATGTGCTGTGGGGTCTTCTGCATCCACCTGAGCTATCACCAACTCAAGCAGATGGGACCTTGCTTTAACATTTTCTAGCATGATAGGAAGTTACTAGGCTATCGGCCCTTACAACCCTAGACAATAATTTAGCCTATGTTTCAACAAGTCAGCACCCTATGCCACTGTCCAGCAGGGACACAGGTGAAGTCCTGGGGGTGTATTTTCTGTTCCACATCCAGTTATCCAGGTTGTGCTTAAAAAAGTTTAATGAGGTGCTCTGCTTTATGTGAAGAGGGAATCTATTCCACAAAAGGGGGAGTCTCTGGGACATAAATTTGCCCCACCAACATGTCCTATTGATGTCACAAACCAGGTTGAGGTCACCCATGCAGGTTACTCGAGTGGAGCTTGACTTGTGGATATGCAGCAGTCCCATCAGGGCAGGGTCTGAGATTGCTTTGTGTGCTAGACAGAGGTCACCTCTGAGGAGTCTGTAGGAGACTGAGTAGATGGACAGGGCTTTTAGCCTATCTGTGTAGGATAGATGTTTGAAGCCCTCGATTCTCCAGGTGAGGAACCTCTGTGGTTTCTCCAGCTACTGCATGTGCTTTGTGAGGTGCATGCCAGATTGGGCATTATACTCAATTATGGGTCTTATAAAGGAAGAATACAGGGATGTTATGGCCACCTTGTCCCTGGATATACCCTTACTACTGAGGTGAGCCATGTAGAAAGCTTTCTGTACAATGAAGGCAATATGGTGGTCAAAAGTCAGTTTGCTATCAACCTGGGTGCCCAAGTCCCTCACGACTGATTGCATGCTTAGTACCTTATTATCAATATAATTTGTGGGGATGTCACTCTCACCAAAAGAAATGATGATGGATTTTTTTGGCATTCAGTTTGAGGCCATGTTTTTGGCACCAGTCATTTATTTGGGTGAGATCCTCTTGGACAATGTCCACATCACTAGGGGAATTCATGACAGCACCCAGCTTGCAGTCATCCTTGGTCAGCCATAGCCCAGTAGATTTGACCTGCACCTCTGAGAACTATATCACAAACAGCAGAGGCCCCAAGACCGATCCCTGGGCTACACTGCACGTTACGGGTCTACTACTTGAGTTGGCTTCCCCTATTTTGACTAGGTGGGTTCTATCAGTAAGCCAGTTTGCTACTTATCTGATAACATATGGATTGATGCCTAGTTCAGAGAGTTTATCTATTATACCTGAATGGGAAATAGTAATGAAGGCTTTGGCCAGGTCAAGGTAGGCAGTGTGCACCATCTTCGCCTTGTCTATGGCCTTGGTGACTGATTCAAAGAAGTGGACCAAATTTAACCAACATGATCACCCCTTGACAAAACCAAACTGTGTGGGATCAAGTATTTGGAGGTTGAAAATATCAACCAATTTTATCCAATGAGTGATAAAACTCAGAAGTGCAGTACCCTCCATACCACACTGCAGTGTTAGCAATCCATTTCCCTTCTGTGGGAATAGAACCCACCCCCTTCTGGATCAAAGTTGAGTGTGCTACCTGTTATACCACTGGCATTTAATTTGCAAGCTACATATAAGTGTTAACATTGTTTGGTCTTTCTTTCCTGCTGAGAAGATGTTTTTCTAGCATGCATTTTCTGGAGTATAATTTTACCAATGGTTCATGCATTAATTTTAACAATGGTTATCATCATGAAGGCTGACATTTCAGAGCTGGGCATAAACCCTAGTGATGTGAAAAAAATGAAAATAACTTTTGTGCAGGGATAAAGTCATACACACCTCCCTGCAAAGTAATATGTTCCCTGAACCTACAATTTTTAATATTCCAACTCTATGCTACAGGGATATAGCAAGTATTTGGTATTTTTATTTTAGTTGCCTTCAGCCTGTTATTAATTCAACCTGACTCTGACTAGAACTGCTTAATTCTGGCTTTTATTCCAGTCTGACTCTAACAAGAACCTCTTAACTCTGTCTTATTATTCCAGTCTGACTCTAAATAGGACTGAATAAACCTGGCTTTTATTCCAGTTTGATTCTAACTAGGACTGCTTAATTCTAGCTTATTATTATACTTTGACTCTGACATGAACTGCTTAATTCTGTCTTATTATTCTAGTCTGACATTGACTATGACTACTTTATTCTGGCTTATTACTCCAGCATGACTTTGACTAGGACTGCTTAATTGTGGTTTATTATTTCAGTCTGATGCTGACTAGGACTGCTTAATTCTGCCTTATTATTCCAGTTTGACTCTAACAAGGACTGCTTAATTCTGTCTTACTATTCTACTCTGACTAGGAGTGCTTAATTCTATCTTAAAATTCCGGTCTGACTCTGACTAAGAGTCCTTATTTCAGTCTCACCTCAGTTCCCCTGCATTAATACATGGATCTTCTATCAACAACCAAGAATAAGTTTACAACATTTCCTGATTTGGTTCTGCAAGGTAGGACTACTTCAACTGGCCATATAAAATGTATGTGCTCTGTAACTGTATGCCCTCTTTGTGGGGCCTAGAAAATAAGTTATTGTCCCTCTGCTGTTGTAAAGAAAAATCTGTGCAGTATTCATGCACTTCATCAATATAGCCCTTTACATTCCTCCTTTTATGTGATGCATGACATGTTACATCAGTGTTACAGCTTGACTCCTCCACAACTGTGGACTCTGCACCAGTATTCATATGACACCAACTGTCAAAAAAAATAACTTAGATGAAATCCCACATCTTCCCAATGTAAGGAGAATTATGTTTGCCTTTGAGCAGTTCAGGTCAGTTCCATATCCCATGAGAACTATTTCCTTTACATCAGAGAACATTACTTTGTTTACATGTTTTCCTATGCACCGCACAGCTGTGATTTATGAACTGAAAAATAAAGCAACTGAGGATAGTAGTGTCCTTTAACTCAAAACAAGGAACCCACTCAAGAGCACTTTACATAGATTTGTTCAAATATAACAATATTAAACCAAAATTCTACAAGAACAAGACTCAAACCAGACAAATCCAATTCCACAGCAGATAGAAACCAGTGTCAGTTTATTCCAAGCAAAAGTTCACACAATGGAAGCATAGTGGTTCTGGTAGGGTAACAATTGTGTTCTTGAATAATATACATTCAAAACAAGAATTTTTTTGCTTTTGCTGTTTTTATATACAGCAATTTTTTATGGCAATATATATTAGTATGTCTTTTACATATGTGATTTTAGTAAGTTTATTTGTTTAAATAGATTGTGCTAATGATATAATTATTTAATTGCTGGAAATGGTGGGGTTATTCTTTATAAGGACTGCGTTTTACTTTGTAAAATGTTCTGAAAAAGTCAAGATTCAGGGAAGAAAGCGCTTAACAATTGTGTGGAATTTTGCTTGGAATAAACTGATGCTGGCTTCTCTCTGCTGTGGAATTGGTTTTGTCTGGTATAAGAACATTAAACTTGCATTTCAAAAACCAAACAAGCAAAAAGACAAAAGAAAAAAAATGAAAACAGTAACTGATCCCTCTTTTAGGGATTGAAATGGGCATCCTCCTGTATAATGGATTTTGGCTTCATGCCCACAGCTCCCACTGGATGCCTCAATCATTGGGACAAAAACTGAGCTATCAAAGAGATCAACTCCTCAAGGATTTTGGGGGAGCATCTCATAAAGGATTATAGCCATGAGTACCCAATTAGGACCAACTGGGGATCTAGGACGGCGTAAATGCAGAATTCAGGGGGTGGATGGTGGAAAGGAAGTTAAAAATAAAATTGTCATATTCCTTATCTGGTTAACCCATTAATATCCAAAGTTCTTTAATTTTTCACATTAGTAAAATACTTAACTTCTACTGGCTTATACTAAATAAAGGCTAGATTGCACAGCATCTTAACCCCCAAAACTCACACACACACACACACACACACACACACACACACACACACACACACACACACACACACACACACACACACACACATAGCTATACAAAAGGGTACATGAAATGTCTGTTTTTGCAGTTGTATTTGTTGTGCTCCTAAAACTCCACAATGTAACTTGTCAGCCATATGACTAAACACTATACATATCCTTTCTGATGAAATGTTAAACAAAGGATTGCCTCATCCACATCGGGGACTAATCGACTGCATTTCCTCTTACTCTGACATAGTCACATTCACAGGGGCAGTAGCTGAAGGGATAGTTACACTGTATCTGAAATCACACCTCTACAATACCCTCACATTTTGGTTTCCATCATACTGGGCAATCATTTCTCCTAAGCATCTCACACCAATTTAGCTAGAGAAAAACACTAGGCATGTTGCTAAGATGAGAAACACATGTCTACCTATTGTTACATTGCAGATAACAAGATCACTGTAATCCTTGAACCTCATGTAGCAAAAAAGAATATCTTCTATCATTATGTCTGTGCAATTTAGGTAAACTATTGTCAAGGAATCCCAGCCCCTGAAACTAGAATATGAAACTGCAGAAGAAAAGTAATAGTGAGTCTTGGAGCTTCGAGAATTCAGAACACACTCCATACTGATGAAGTTTGTTATTCTTCTATTACAAACGTCCACATGTACATCGACCTGCATGCTACACTTTACAGTACTCTTCAAAACAAATGTGAAACAATACACAAAAGCAGTATGTGCACTATGAACATTCTCCACTTCAGCTACAAAACTCCAACTTCCAGGAAGCTGAAATTTCAAAAGATCAAACAAAAAAATGCACAAATAATACCATGGGGTAAGACACATACACTAGGCTTTGTGAGCTGTAGTAGCTAAGTTCAAATTTTTCAAACCAATACCTTGGCTGTTCTCTGGTATCCTTTTATGAAAAAGCAGGATGATTCTGACTCTGTTGTACACTTTGTTCAGATTAATGATTCCTAATAGTACTACCTTTGAAACAAGTTATTTGTTGTACACGTTGTTCAGATTAATGCTTCCAAATAGTACCACATTTGAAACAAGTTATTTGTTGTACACGTTATTCAGATTAATGCTTCCTAATAGTACCACTTTTGAAACAAGTTATTTGTTGGACATATTCAGATTAATGCTTCCTGAGAGTACCACCTTTGAAACAAGTAATTTGTTGTACACGTTGTTCAGATTAATGCTTCCTAATAGTACCACTTTTGAAACAAGTTATTTGTTGGACACATTCAGATTAATGCTTCCTAATAGTATTACATTTGAAAGAAGTTATTTGCTGGACACATTGCTCAGATTAATGCTTCCTAATAGTACCACCTTCGAAACAAGTTATTTGTTGTACACAATGTTCAGATTAATGCTTCCTAATAGTACCACCTTTGAAACAAGTTATTTGCTGTACACGTTGTTCAGATTAATATTTCCAAACAGTACCACCTTTGAAACAAGTTATTTGCTGTACATGTTGTTCAGATTAATGCTTCCTAACAGCACAACCTTTAAAACAAGTTATTTGTTGTACACGTTGTTCAGATTAATGCTTCCTAACAGTACGACCTTTGAAACAAGTTATTTGTTGCACAAGTTGTTCAGATTAATGCTTCCTAACAGTACCACCTTTGAAACAAGTTATTTTTTGTACACGTTGTTCAGATTAATGCTTCCTAATAGTGCCACCTTTGGAACAAGTTATTTGTTTTACATGTTGTTCACATTACTGCTTCCTAATAGTACCACCTTTGAAACAAGTTATTTGTTGAACACATTGTTAAGATTAATGCTTCCTAATAGTACCACCTTTGAAACAAGTTATTTGTTGTACATGTTGCTCAGATTAATGCTTCCTAATACTTCCACCTGTGAAACAAGTTATTGTTTGTACACATTGTTGACATCAATGCTTGCTAATAGTATGACTTTTGAAGCAAGTTATTTTAATTATACGTCTTTCAGATTAATGCTTCCTAATAGTACCACCTTTGAAAAAAGTTATTTGTTGTACATGCTGTTCAGATTCATGCTTCCTAATAGTGCCACCTTTGAAACAAGTTATTTGTTGTACATATTGTTCAGATTAATACTTCCTAACAGTACCACCTTTGAAACAAATAATTTTTTGTACACATTGTTCAGATTAATTCTTCCTAATAGTAGCACCTTTGAAACAAGTTATTTTTTCTACGTTGTTCAGATTAATGCTTCCTAATATTGCCACCTTTGAAACAAGTTATTTGTTGTACACATTGTTAAGATTAATGCATCCTAATAATACCATCTTTGAAACAAGTTATTTGTTGTACACATTGTTCAGATTAATGTTTCCTAATAGTACCACCTTGTAAACAAGTTATTTGTTGTACACGTTATTCAGATTAATGCTTCCTGCTACCTTTGGAACAAGTTATTTGTTGTACACCATGTTCAGATTAATGCTTCCTAATAGTACCACCTTTGAAACAAGTTATTTGTTGTACATGTTGTTCAGATTAATGCTTCCTAATAGTACCACCTTTGAAACAAGTTATTTGTTGTACACGTTGTTCAGATTAATGCTTCCTAATAGTACCACCTTTGAAACAAGTTATTTGTTGTACACGTTGTTCAGATTAATGTTTCCTAATAGTACCACCTTTAAAACAAATTATTTGTTGCACATGTTGTTCAAATTAATGCTTCCTAATAGTACCACTTTTGAAACAAGTTATTTGTTTTACATGTTGTTCAGATTAATGCTTCCTAATAGTACCACCTTTAAAACAAATTATTTGTTGCACATGTTGTTCAAATTAATGCTTCCTAATAGTACCACCTTTAAAACAATTTATTTGTTGTACACATTCTTCAGATTAATGCTTCCTAACAGTGCCTCCTTTGAAACAAGTTATGTTTTCTACATGTTCAGATTAATGCTTCCTAATATTGCCACCTTTGAAACAAGTTATTTGTTGTACACGTTGTTTAGATTAATGCATCCTAATAGTGCCACCTTTGAAAAAAGTTATTTGTTGTACACGTTGTTCAGATTAATGCTTCCTAACAGTACCACCTTTGAAACAAGTTATTTGTTTTACACGTTGTTCAGATTAATGTTTCCTAATAGTACCACCTTTGTAGCAAGTTATTTGTTGTACACATTGTTCAGATTAATGCTTCCTAATAGTGCCACCTTTGAAAAGTTATTTGTTGTACACAATGTTCCGATTAATGCTTCCTCATAGTACCACCTTTGAAAGAAGTTATTTGTTGTACACGTTGTTCAGATTAATGCTTCCTAATAGTACCACCTTTGAAACAAGTTATTTGTTGTACACGTTGTTCAGATTAATGCTTCCTAATAGTACCACCTTTGAAACAAGTTATTTGTTGTACACGTTGTTCAGATTAATGCTTCTTAATAGTACCACATTTAAAACAAATTATTTGTTGCACGTTGTTCAAATTAATGCTTCCTAACAGTACCACTTTTGAAACATGTTATTTGTTTTACACATTTTTCAGATTCATGATTCCTAATAGTACCATCTTTGAAACACATTATTTGTTGTTCACATTGTTTAGATTAATGCTTCTTAATACTACCACCTTTGAAACAGGTTATTTGTTGTGCATGTTATTCAGATTAATGCTTCTTAACAGTACCACCTTTGAAACAATTTATTTGTTGTACATGTTGTTCAGATTTATGCTTCCTAATAGTACCACCTTTGAAACAAGTTATGTGTTGTACACATTCTTAAGATTAATTCTTTCTAATAGTGCCTCCTTTGAAACAAGTTATTTTTTTCTACATGTTGTTCAGATTAATGCTTGTCAATAAATATTGTCACCTTTGAACAAGTTATTTGTTGTACACGTTGTTTAGATTAATGCATCCTAATAGTGCCACCTTTGAAACAAGTTATTTGTTGTACACGTTGTTCAGATTAATGCTTCCTAATAGTGCCACCTTTGAAATAAGTTATTTGTTTTACATGCTCTTCACATTAATGCTTTCTATTAGTGTCACTTTTCAAACAAGTTATTTGTTCTACACATTCTTCAGATTAATACTTCCTAATAGTACCACCTTTGAAACAATTTATTTGTTGTACACGTTGTTCAGATTTATGCTTCTTAATAGTACCACCTTTGAAACAAGTTATGTGTTGTACACATTCTTAAGATTAATTCTTTCTAATAGTGCCTCCTTTGAAACAAGTTATTTTTTCTACATGTTGTTCAGATTAATGCTTCCTAATATTGCCACCTTTGAACAAGTTATTTGTTGTACACGTTGTTTAGATTAATGAATCCTAATAGTGCCACCTTTGAAAGAAGTTATTTGTTGTACACGTTGTTCAGATTAATACTTCCTAATAGTGCCACCTTTGAAACAAGTTATTTGTTTTACACGTTCTTCACATCAATGCTTTCTATTAGTGTCACTTTTCGAACAAGTTATTTGTTCTACACGTTCTTCAGATTAATGCTTCCTAATAGTACCACCTTTGGAATAAGTTATTTGTACTCCTTCTTTGATTACCTCTCTCTCCAGTTGCATTACAAGGGATTGAACAAGTCATCTAATTAAAATAGCCTTGCTGTCACCATTTGAAAATAGGTATTTATGCTACTGGGTTTCACTGGCTAATAAAAAATAATAATAAAAAGCAATATCTAGAGGGTAGATGACAACTTATCAAACAGTAGTACATTGAAAGTAATACTATTGAAAGCAAAATCTTGAAATGTCAATAATTTAAAACCATACAATGTTGAACTAAAAATTCCTACTAATAACATACATGCATTACATATGTTTACAGAATGGGCAAACTGTAAAACAGCACCCTGACTGGAGAACAAACGTTCTCCACCAGGGTATTAATGTGCAAGTAATGCCTGCCAAAAAACAGGTCCACCACTTCTCAGCAGCATATTAAGCTGCCATGGAGCTCAGACTGAGAAAATGGAATGGTTGCCATTATTTTACATTCACTAAGTAGCACTTTTGCTGTTTAGTGAGCGTAAAATGTGGAAAAAAAGAAGACAATTAAAAAAATGTGTGTGTGTGTGCTTATGTCTGTGTGTGAGTGCATCTGTGCATATCAGTGAAAGTGACAGTGAGCGAGCCATAATTTTACACTTTGTGAAGCAACACTTTTGCTGCTTAGTGAGTGAAAAATAAGAAAAGTCAAATAAAATGTGTGTGTGACAGTGTATTTGTGTATGAATGTAAGATAGAAAGAGAGAGAGATTGAGCTAAACAGAAAAAAGTGTGTGTGTTTGTGTGTTTGTGTTTCCGTCTGTATGTGGGAGTGAATGCGTCCATGAAACCAAACGCAGAAAAGACTGTGTGAAAATGGTGTGTGTGTGTGTGTGTGTGTGTGTGTGTGTGTGTGTGTGTGTGTGTGTGCATGTGTGTGCATGTGTGTGCATATGAGAAAGAGGTGTGAAAGCAATCTAGCAATCCCCTGGCAGCAGCAGTTTTGGATAACTTCTCAACCTCAGACATAGTTCTCAATCTATTAGCACAAGAAATCTGGACAAAGCCTGACAATGGGGTGACAAATGCTAAGAAATAGGGGCACATTTTAAATATTGCTCTTATAAACGTAGAACGGTGCTAGAATAGCAGGATTTCTGTTAGCATGTTATTTTCTGAAGGATATGAAGTCTGAAACTAAAATGCATGCCATTATTTACTGACTTTAATCTTTAGGTAATCCCAGTGGTTTATCAAAAAAAGCATATTTTTTATGAGGAACAGACTGAAAATGAGACAAAAAGCTTGGCATTCTGCAAAAAAATGCACAGCTGAGAGGTATGCTCTTAGATCAAGGTATCTGGATAAGCCTAAAATAAATGGGTCAAAGGCTCAAAATAGGGACATATTTTAAATCATTTTTGTTAGCATGCATTTTCTGAAGCAGAGGTGTGTGTGTGTGTGTGTGTGTGTGTGTGTGTGTGCGTGTGTGCGTGTGTGCGTGTGTGTGTGTGTGTGTGTGTGTGTGTGTGTGTGTGTGTGTGTGTGTGTGTGTGTGTGTGTGTGTGTGTGTGTGTGTGTGTGTGTGTGTGTGTGTGTGTGTGTGTGTGTGTGTGTGTGTGTGTGTGTGTGTGTGTGTGTGTGTGTGTGTGTGTGTGTGTGTGTGTGTGTGTGTGTGTGTGTGTGTGTGTGTGTGTGTGTGTGTGAGAGAGAGAGTGAATGACATCTATTACTGGCAGCAGCAAAGAGGTTTGTATACCTCTGGGCCCTTCAACGGAGGAAATCTGGATAAAGGCTAAAATAAAAGGAGAACAAAGGCTTCAAAATAAGAACAGATTTTAATTATTGCTCTTATAAAATTACAAACTCGCTTAAATAAAAAGATTTGTGTTAGTGTGAATTTTCTGAAGGAAACTCTGAAACTCAAATGTTTGTAATTTAGTGACTTCTGTTTGCAATGACTGGCAATAAACCAAACGTTTTAGGAGTAAGGAACCAAAAAATAAAGTAAATACCTGGATTTTTTAAACTGTTATATTTTGGATGTAAAATGCTTCCTCCAATACCATTAACATATACTAAAGCAAGTTTGAAACATTAGGTGGATGAACTATTTTACATAAAAAATATATAAAAAAAATAATACAATATTTAAAAAATAAATAAGTAAAACACAGGAATTTTACAGAAAGCCCATTCTTTGAGCTCAATAATGCCCTCCAGGGTATTTGTTAATGTGTAATTAATGTCCTTCCAGCAGTGTAGAGTCCTCCAACTAAATAAAATATATACAATAATAAATAAACATCACACTCAACTGCATGGATGACATAATCATAATCCACCCAGCTATGTGCTTTCCCTGTGTTTACCAAAGAACATATCTTATGTCTGTTAATTTAAACTGTTATATTTTGGATGTAAAATGCTTCCTCCAATACCATTAACATATACTAAATTAATGTCCTTCCAGCAGTGCAGAGTCCTCCAACTATGGCATCAGGTCTCATAACACCCCCTGGGTGGTTGTTAATTACACATAAACAAACACCCTGTTGGACATTATAGCTTGCGTATTGCACCACTATAGAGCCAGTCAGCAAACGGTAACACAACCCTGTTCGTGAAAGTCGGAAACAAGTGCTAATATGCATCCTGCAGGGGGCAGGGGCACATCTGATTCTCAGAACCTGCATGGGAATAGTTATTTTGATTTCAGCATTTTGACATTTTACCATGGTCCATTCAGTATTATGACATTTAGTATATTGCTTTTCAGTAAGTTTAAGTGGACCCATAACAAGACACAGCTTTGTGTATAATATATTTGGAAATTAAATTTATTGTTCTTTCCATGCGTTTAAAAGTATATTATTTCTGTCTGTATTTTGAATAACCAATTGTAGAACTGTTTGATAACAGCATAAAAATATCCATGCATTTTTAAAAGTATAAAAACTGCACAGTTATGGATTATGTGCAATTCTTTAGTGTTTGCAGAGCAAAAGGAAATGGGAATATAAAGTTTGACATGGAATAATGAACTCTTCATTTGAATGTACCTTAATTAGAAATACTTAGCATAGTTAATAAAATGGAAAATTATTCAGCACAGACAGAAGAAGTATTTCAGCAGTCCCTTGAATTATGGAGTTGCATGAAGTGACATTTCTTGTTACATACTTAGAATCTAAGTGATTTTCAGAAGAGCACTAGAGCACTACACAGTCTGTACAATAAGTGTGATACTGCATGAATGAACAGTGACTACATGAGAGGCATAGCAAATTTATTACTGCAGAATAGCAAATTATGAGTGCAGTTGTAATAATATGAAACTCCCAGGCATTTTTAATACTGTCTAATAAATTAACAGACATAAGATATGTTCTTTGGTAAACACAGGGAAAGCACATAGCTGGGTGGATTATGTCATTGCAGGGTCCATGCAGTTATAGTGTGATTTTATTTATTCATGTATTTATTTAATATTTATTTATTTATTTTATTTAACATTTGTTAACCAGGTAAGAGAACCAAGTCAGATCTGAGATACTACATTTCATATTCTGTCATTTGTAGCACTGAGAGATGTTAAACTAGATAACAGAAAGTCAGACACACACACACACACACACACACACACACACACACACACACACACACACACACACACACACACACACACACACACACACACACACACAGACATGCACACACACACACACATGCACCCAAATACATAACACAGATATAAGTAAATGTATATGTATTATTTTCAAATGTCTGCTAAGTTAACCAGATTGATTATTTACACACCTCTCCCAAGTAGTCCTCTGAAGAACCTGTTATGGCAAAGCAAAGTAGGCCCCTGTTGAATCATTAAATTCTGGAGAAGCACTACCATGACAAGGAATAGAAGGAGAAAAAAATGGAGGCAGCTCATATGTATGTATGCACGTAGACCATGAACTAGGACACTGGCCTGAACTGAGACATGATGTTGTACATAGTGAAAGACACTGCTAGTCAAGGTTGCATTGAGTCCAGAAATATTTAAGCCACCTGAATTCTGGTGGGCAATACAAACAGAGCCAGGAAGCTATGAGACTTAAGAAGGGGAGAACAACATTGCAAGAGTTCAGCTGAAGCTATCCTTGATTATGTTGTCATCACAGTGCTATAAATTAACAATGACTTTTAACAACACCATCAGGTCCATCCAAAATGACATCACTTGAATAATCACTCCTATGTCCTTTCAAAATAAGTAAGGTCCACAAGAAGAAAATGCATGATTTTATTCTTGGTCCAAAAATTTAAGTCTGAAAAGGCGATTTTTGAAAATAAAAGTCAAAATAAGCAGAAGATGTTGAACAGTTTTGTGACAAATTTACTTGTGATCATACTACCTAGTTATACTCCTGGAACGCTAACTCCCTGAATACCAGTTTATTAATGTTACTGTTTTTTTTTTGTAATTTACATGTTTATCAAGATACTTAAGTACTTAATTCAGATAAACATTATATAAGGAACAAGCCTCTAGGTTAATTGACTGTAATGCGAATTCTTTATAGGAAATCTCAGAAACTAGGATTTGTCCTTGCCCTAAAGAGCAGCAACCTTTGAGATGATGATGATATTAGGTGTGATGTTATGAGGTAGTGCCATCTGTGCCAGGGAGAATAGGGTGATGCATGTGTATATACGCGAGTATAGCAGGCTGGAGTTTTGTAAAGAATTTTATGTTATTTGACTATCACACTGATTTGTACAGGTGTTTGACTTAAAATATGTTTGCAAAGTTACTTGTGTTAAAAATGCATCAACAGGAGATTCTGCTGGACAGAAAGAATGCATGCATGTATATCAGATTGTATTGTAACTGACCAAATGTGTATGTTTATGGAAGGCTGGAAAGTTTGAAATTGTGTTATAGCTTTCAGAAGCTACCATAGATCTTAACAAAGCTCTGTGTGTGTATTGTACCAGAGTCAGGTAACCAGAGGTAATGTCATCCTCTAACCACCATCTGGTTTCTTTGGAACCCTTGGAGCAGCACTTTGGAACCTCACAGGAAAGATTTCTGACAGGATATATATCTCACGCCTCCACACAGGCAAAGAGAGACATCATCTGTTTTTTGCTGTGGTAAGACACTCAGCACACATCAGCTTAAGTAGTCAAGGAACAGAAATTCTTTAGTTAGGCACATTTAGTGTGAATAGTTTAGTATTGTTTTCTGCATCTGTGAGAAATTATCCAGCTGTAGTATTTTTTACATCTCTGTGGTTGAATCTCTGTTGTTTATTGCATTCAGTATTCTCCTGTTTTCTGTTTTATTATTTGTCATTAAATATTGTTATACCTTTCATTGTGGCTGGTCCTTTATAGAATATTTTTAACATCTTGAGAGTACTTATGCTTGTTTTAGTGACACTGCAGTCACTCCTGAAAGCCTTGCTGCTTTGATCACACTCTACCATTTGTATCAGTATTAATTTTACACAGTATAATTGGGTACCCTTTGTAAAAGCCTTAGGGTAGCTGACTGGTGGAAGCATGATTACCTCAGAGTCTGGGCAGAAAGGGGCACAGCTGGTAAATCTGTACCAGCTTTTCCCAGGTGTATATATGTGTGTGAAACACAGATATCCATGTGTGTGTGGCATCTACTGGGAACAGGGTCACAGAGCTCCAAAGATGTTAGAGTGGAGTTTTGCTTGGGTCTGAAGAGAGAAGGAGAATCCAGCTCCAGGTCTGGAGCATGCTCCCTGTGTGCTTTTAAGGGAAATTGTGCTTGGTGCAGGGAGCTCCATCTGAAAATACTGTATAAATCCATATTTCCTCTTAGTAACCATCCCTCACTGTAGTCAGTGGTGAGGACTGAGTCTCCTTGATTGCTGTCCCAGAGTAGGGACAGTCACATTAGGGATGGGGCCAAAGAGGTGAAGTCCACTGTAAGTGCTGTGAGAACATGCCCGAAGTGAAAAAGAGAGTGCTTTAGAAAACAACTGATTGATTTGTTTTATACTGACCTGCCTAATATGGAACTGCTGTTCAGTCAATTGGCAAGGATTGATTATGCATATGTAAAATATTCTAATAAAACATACATTGATTGCTCATTTCCAGATATGTTAGCCAGTTTAGAAAACACATTAGAAAGTACTTTCTATTCATCCATACACATAAATAGGTACAGAATCACATGTTGAATACAGACATTATAGTTCCCTGCAGATATACTTAAAAGGGAAAAGTTAAGTATCATAATTTGAAAAGATAAAGTATCATGAGAGAACTGTGATGAACAATACTAAAGAAGAAAGCCTGAATGTGATAGACATAGACTGAGATAACAGCTTTAACTGAAAGGTAAATGAAAAATTCTGTACTTCTAATTTTGGCATTAGGTAAATGGAGACTGAAAATTAGGATACCAACAGGACGTTAGGTACAAGCTGCTGGAATAAGTCATGGCTTTGTTGTGAGGATATTTCAGTAACTGGTGGGAGAAGAAGCAGCACACATGGGGAGAAAAGAAAAAAACAAATTTCTTGTGATAGGGGAAATAAAGAATACATTTCCAGTGGTGCAGCAGTTAGCATTGTCACCTCACAGCAAGAGGTTCTCCCGTTCGATTATCAGCTGGAGCGCCTTCTGTGTGGAGTCTGCATGTTCTCCCCAGGTCTATATTATAACATTGAATTCTACAAAGATCGAATGTTATAATATCGACCCCGTAATGTCGAACGCTGAAAACAGCGAAGGTGCAGGACACCAAATTCTTTCCCAGGGAAAGAATTTGATGGGCCGTTTCTGTGGCTTCGCTGTTTTCAGCATTCAGTATGTTGGAATGTTATGGGTCAGGTACAGGTAAGTGCGCGATTGTGTGTACGTTAGGGTTAGGGGGCAGGTTAGGTGAGTTAGGGTTAGGGCATGGGTCAGGTAAGTGTGCAGTTGTGTGTAGGTTAGGGTTAGGGGTGGGTTAGGTGAGTTATGGTTAGGGCGCTGGTGAGGTGAGTGTGCGATAGTGACGGACCTTAGGGTTAGGGATGGGTTAAGGCAAGTGGATAGCTAGTAGCGTATGTAAAGTTTAGTTTAGGTGTAGGATTTTAAGTGTATGTGTGTGGATTGCTGTTTTTTGTGTGTGTTTGTGTTGTGTGTATGTTTCTCAGAATAGCAAATCTTTTCCCTGGGAAAAAATTCGCTATTCTGACTGTTCGATGTTTTCGGATTTTGGTGTTTAGGGTTCGATATTATAACATTCGATCTTTGTAGAATTCGATGTTATAATATAGTCCTGTCCTCTCCATGGTCGAGTGATGTACAAAGACATGCAGGTAAATGCGTGTGTGAATGGGTGTGCCTTCTTTGAAGGCTGGGCATCGGGCTGGCAACTCAGCACCGTAAAAATCCACTGCCAATCATTAGCGGACTGGAATTCCCCTGTGGCAACCCCTAACTGGAAAAAGCCGAAAGACATTACTTTTTTTATCTTAGGGAAATATAGATACATGGATGTATTTTTTACTTTATAGTACATGCTATGTGGACAGCAAAGCCAAAGTGCTGACAAATATCATCATCATTGTCATCAGCATCAGCATCGTCATCGTCATCATAAGTCGTTCTTCCATTTTACATGAGGTCACAATGTTACTTCAACTGTTGACACTTCTGTCATTTCATTTCCTGTCTTCTATCTTCTTCAGAAGTTAAGCTCAACAGCAACACTTATTGCCTTATGCAATCCATCCAGTTATTTCCAGATATTATCTCCTCTTGCCTTCTTTCTTTCTCTCCCATATCTGTTTTACCTAATCATCTTTGCTTTGCTGACCATGTGACCAAACCACTGTAATTTGGTTATATGTCATCTGGTCATTTGACCTTCTCTACTACTGAGGCTACTTTGGATTCATTTCTTCATCTGCCGTACATTATACATACTACCACCCATCTTGAACACTTCATCTTTATGACCTCAAGCTTCCTCAGCTGTTCTGGCTTCACTGGTTATATTTTTGCACTGTACTGAATCACTTTATATACCATTGTTTTGTACACCTTACTTTTCAGCTTCTTTGACATTTTTTTTTACATTTCCCCTGACACGTTGTGCCAGTTGACTGTAGCCTTTCTGAATGTAGATTAACCCTCCTCAGTTAGAATTTTCTACTCTTCATTCATACCTCACAGATACTTGACGATCTTGGCTTTGCACACTGTTTTCCTTCTATTCCATCCTATTTTCCAGCTTCTTTTGATATCCTTAATTTGCTGCTATGACCATGTCTTCATGTACTACTTTTCATCCCAATTGCATTCTGTTTAGCATTATATTCCACAGTAATTTGCTGACATTCCTATTCAGAGTCTGTTTACCATTGTTTGCATAAAACAGCTGTTGATATGTCATCTCCATCCTATTTGCTGGTGTAGTCCATCACAATTATGAAAAACAGAAAGCTCAGACCTGAACCCTTATGCCCACCCATCCCCACTAGAAACCCCTCTGTGTCTCTGAACACCATTCATACTTATATTATTGGATCCTAGTCTATAGCCTGCACTAACTTTTCCAGAGTTTCTGGTACTTTCGATTATAACAGCACTGCCCAAACTGACTTTGTTGGTACTTTCATCACAGATACCAATTTGGACTCTTTCCTCATCTCCAACATCTACTCCACTATGTGCTTCTTTGCAAACATCATTTTTTTTGTACTATATCTTGATATGAATCCAACATGCTCATGTTGGATCTCACTTTCTACTGCTTTGTGTAATAATTGATCAATCATCCATTCCAGCACTTTTATGACAGAAAATCAATGCCTCTGCACTGCACACAATTTTGACTATGCCCTTAGCTCTTGTATACTGACACTAAAATTATTTCCAAAACACAGGAATATCTCCCGCTCTCCACATACTTTGAGAAATACTAGCCAGAGACATGTTTCTTTTTTGACACACATCTTTTTTTAAAGATTATCTTAAAATATTTAGATTTTCTTAAAAGATTAAGAATGTTCATTGCCTTGATCATATCTGCTATGACATCATCTAAACCTGCTACTTTCCCTGATGTCATTTTTATTTAGTACACCTCATACTTCTTTATGACACGTTATGCTTCCACTCATTTTGTAGGCTTTGCACGTGGCAATACAGTTTTCTTCACTCTGAAGCTTCTTGAGATAATTTTCCATCTGCTATTGATGTTCTCTGGAGTAAGGATAAAATTGTTGCTGGTGTTCCTCATTGCTAACTGTCTTCTTCATCTTTCTGCCACCGTCTTGCAGTCTGATAGAGGTTCCTTCTGCCATTTTTCAGTTCATTTCAAAAAGCGGGTAGAGATTCTTTATTGTGACATCTTCTTTCTTAGCTTTTTTGTTAGCTACAAACATTTTCCTTTGTTTTGCTTGTTTTTTTCCTCTCCCTTCTGTTTCTTCACTGCTTTATTTTAATAACTCCCTGCATTCCACCACTATTTATTCTTGTCTACCTTATTTTTACCTTATTTCTATATGTGGCTTGCCTGCAGATCTGCTCTAAAATCTTCACATCGCCTGTGATGACAAATAAGCACTAGTCTTCTCTAAATATTTGCCTCGCCTTAGTGAAGGGTTAGAGTCATGAGCATTTCCTTGAACTTTTGTGTTTTTGTTTCACAAATTCCAAGTCATCAGCGTAATCTACATTCATCGTATGTTCTTCACAGACCACTATTTGCAGCTGATTGTGGCCACAAGTCACTTATGCTGGGGACCGACTATTTCACAAGGGATGACCTTGCAATGATTAATCCAACCTCAATTCACATTACTTATTAGAAGGAAGCCTATCTGAAGGGCATGTTAGATACTCTCGTATGTGATCTTGTTCCTGCCTCTCTAGATGAATCATGTGCTTTCCACCATGATACCATTTATAAAACAGAAGTCTAGAACAGCCTCTCCTTTATTATTTATGTTGCCCAAACTATATGGACCCAATCAGTCTTTGTATCCACTTCTCTCAGTCCCAATTTAAGCATTCAAAACAGCCATTATCAAGGGCACCTCAGCTTGCTCTGCTTTATTTAGGATATCCTCCAACTTTTCTTGCATACCCTTTTCTCCTTCTTAGGCGCAACGTTACTCACTTCTACAGAACATAAATACCACAAACAGAAATATACATCTGTGAGCACATAGTCAGTTTCCAACAGAGGGAAATGGGAAATTATTAAGGCAGAGCATCATTTGCATGTGGCATTAATTTCAGCAAAACACTCTCTAAGTATAAGCACAGTGGCTGTAGGATGGCTTACCAAATCCATTCTGAGCAAACATTAGGGTAGCAACATGCATGTTACATCTGCAACATAATATCCTGCAGAAGCTGAATAAGAAGAGAATGAAGTGGTCAAACAGCACACTGGGCAAGGTGCTCTGCATATATCTATAATTTTGGTTGCGAACATACTTAACATATTTGTAGGGCAGTACAGAAAGCAAATTGTGCAGCCAGAAATAGAATAGCTCATTCTACATTAATGGGAGTGTGTGTGTGTGTGTGTGTGTGTGTGTGTGTGTGTGTGTGTGTGTGTGTGTGTGTGTGTGTGTGTGTGTGTGTGTGTGTGTGTGTGTGCATGCACATATGAGTGAGCACGAATGCACAGGCATGCAAGTGTTTGTGACACATGCAGACAAACACACACACACACACACACACACACACACACACACACATATATATATATATATATATATATATATATATATATATATATATATAGATATATACAGAGGCACACATACACACAGACACACGGATACAGATACACATACACACATGGACACACAAACACACAGACATACAGATGCACATAGGCACACTGGCACATCTATATACAGACATGCATAGCCCATTAAAGATCAATAAGGTTGGGGACTCAACACCCTGGATAATGCAGAGTGCATCTGCATGGGGAAGACTGGTATGGGGAGAAGAATGGATAGAGAAACAGCAAATAGTCTGTGACTTACCACAGACACACACACCCACACACAGACACGTGCACACGCGCACATGCATGGACGCACACACACACATGCACATGTGCACACACACACACACACACACACACACACACACACACACACACACACACACACACAGGAACATAGACACACACACACACAGTCACAGGTATATAGACACACATACAGAGACACACATACATATATACAGCAGAAACACAGACACAGTCTCAGATATACAGACACACACATACACCCACACACAGACAAATACACATACAGACAAACACAGATACATAGACATATAGACACACATAAACACACACTGATAAACACAGGCACACAGGTGTGCAGACACACATTCACATACACACACGTGCACACACAAACACACACACACACACACACACACACACACACACACACACACACACACACACACACATATATACACATTCAGATACACAGACACATACACATACACATGCAGACAGATACAGACACACACAACAGACAGATACACAGATGCACACATACACACATTGACACACACAGGCACATGCAGGCACACACACACACACACACACACACACACACACACATTCAGATACAAAGACACATACGCATACACATGCAGACAGATACAGACACACACAACAGACAGATACACAGACACACACACACACACAGGCACACACAGGCACATACAAACACACACACACACTCACACACACACACATATGCATATGTATACATTGGCACACAGACATGCACACACACACACACACACACACACACACACACACACACACACACACACACACACACACACACACACACACACACACACACACACACACACACACACACACACACACACACACACACACACACACACACACACACATACACACACACACACACACACACACACACACACACACATGCCATATGCTCTTGTGTATGTGTGTGTTGTGTGTTGAAATGCATGTGTCTTGGTTATGTGACTCCATTTGTGAGCATGTAAGAGGCAAGGATGCAGCAGACATCCCCAAGGTAGGATGTAAACAATATAGACCATGGGAACTGTGCTAGAGTAGGAGTGAACTGCACATTCCCCAGATTCACTGATGTGATTTTTACCTCATCCCTCATTCAATTGTGCTAAACCTCACAAGCATCTAATCTGGGTCTTTTACTCTTTGGGTAATGTTGCAGGTCTCTGCTGTGCTATACTGTTGGCAGTTACAACAATTAAGGAACTATTTTGTAAATGTCCAGATACAAATAACACCACTGAGGATCCAATCACTCAAAAAATAAATACATTTTATTAAAATAATAAATGAAATGATTGAGCGATGAGTTAACAATAACTGGAATATTTTTAAAGTTAATAAAGACATTCATAATATTGTGGGAGTAGCACCGACATTTATTACTAAAACAGCCAAAAATTTAAAACAATTATTTGAAAATAAAATGTCAGGCATTTTACCACAAGAAGTGGGGACATATTCTTGTGGTTGTTGCAAACAGTCTTCATTTTACATACCTCTCAACTGTATACAGATTTTCGCATAATGTCCAGATTTTTGCCTCATATTTTTTGTCCGTTTTTCATAAAATCATGGGTTTCTGACAAGTTAGTGGCAAATCATTAAAGACTGAAGTAAGAAAATAATGACAGACATTTGAATTTCAGACTTCATACCCTTTAGAAAATTCATGATAATGCTAAACCTATTATTCCATCCACTTTCTAAGTTTGTAAGAGCAATATTTAGAAATGGTCCCTATTTTGAGGCCTTTGTCCCACTTTTATAAATGGCTTTGTCCAGATTTCTTGCTGTAAGAGGTTGAGAGGTATGTGTTCCTACATTACAAAGGTGCAAACCCTTATACTGGACAACATTCTTAAAAGTCACGATACCTTTCAAAAGAGTAACTGCAATACACCCAGAGTTGTTTATTTAGTGAAGTGTGATCAATGTGTAACATATTATACAGGTAAAACTGAAAGATCACTTTAAACAATAATTTATGAACACATCTATAATATTGCAAACCACAAACAAACCTTCACATTATACAAACATTCTAGAGGCTGTTCTGGTTTTAAAAAAATTTCCTTTAGGATTTTAGAAATTATCAGCATTAATCCCAGAATGTATGTGGGAGCTTAGATTTTGTGCTACTTTTCCTCCAGGTTTAAATGAATATGTGTCAATTGCACCAGTACTTAATATTATGACTGACAGATTATAAATATATTACTTTGTTTTTAACAATATGCATTATTTACCAATAGATTTGTACATTAAATTATGTTTTTATGGAGGTCTGTGCCTTTAAGAAAAGTTCATTTAATCACCTAGCATCCTGTGCAACTGTTTGCATCAAAGCACTGGCTTTTCAACAATATTAAAAGTGCTGGCTTATCTGCTCGTGTTATTCTGATGAAGTCTCATTTGAGACGGAAGCACTCTATCATTTTATTTATTATTTTAATAAAATTTCTTTATTTTTTTTAACCAGTGACTGGATCCTCAGAGGCGTTATTTATATTTGGATTTTGAGTTTAGTTAACATAATGCTGCACCTTTCTACTTTTTCCTGTTGCTTTGTAAGTGTGTCTGCATAGCGGCTGTGTTAAAAACAGATACGGATGGAATTTGTGGGTAGCATAAAAATGTAATGTGCTTTGTTTGCAAGTGATAACTTCTTTAGCTATACTTCGTGTGAAGAGCAGTAGCATTTGTCCTTGTTATTTTGTAGTGTAATTTCAGATGATGCCTTTCTCCACACCTTAGGTGTCCCTGAAGTTAACAGTATCATACTTCACCTTCATACACGCTGGAAACTTGGGGCCTACTTGGTGTACATTAACATACTGCTTCTACAACACTGCTGTGCTGCACTGTTTGATACATTTGAAGTAAATTGAGGATTTCAAGAGGAATGCAAAAGGGTGGTCTATATTCAAGCTACAGGAGGAGACCCTCTTTCCTGATAGCAATCCTTCTGTATAGTATAAGAAATGAGCAATGTTTTTGTCCAGAGGAGGAGTTTGTTTACTTTGTTTTTGTGAGTTGGTAGTGATGCTGGAAACTGAGAACTGGCTCTAACCAGATCCCCAAGCATCTGTAATTCTGGACAACTTCAAGGGTTCTTTATTACTATGTGTGATGGACCAAGAAGAAGAACATTTATTTAGTCTTTGTGGAGTTCCAAATAACATAGTTTTGTCTTTCTGACACTGAGTAGGAATTTATTTTGTAGTCGACAATGATGTATATTAGGTCTTCTTGGAGTAGTACCATATACAGACGTGTGGAAGATATCAATATCCCTGAAAAGTATTTTCTCCCAATTGCATACCTCAATAGCACATTGCCCTTCATCAGTACTAGTTTATATTACCTATATGATTACATTTTGGGATGATTCTCAACTCTGTTCCAATTATATCAACCCCTGTGAACGTAAGTATTTCCCTTTCACTGTGCATAACCTCGTACTTCCCTGCATCAAACCTGTTATTTTTTCAACATTCAAGTCACAGATTGCTCTAGAACCTATTCCTTTGTCTGTGACCACAACAGTGATGTCATTAGAGGCATTATTGATATTACTTCCCAGTCCCCTTGAGATATCAGACAAAAGCATGATGAATGTGACAGGTCGTCCTCTTGAACATTAAGGAAAAAAATATATACTTCATGCGGACTTATATTTACAAGAAATTGATAGATAATATTGCTTTTGCTGCATTTGTAAGGACATTATTTACAATGTATATTCAGGAGTAATAATTATTGTAGATTATAAACAAACCCACCTGGGAACTGAACATACTGGACATTGCTTATATTACCAAGGAGATAATTTATATTTCATGTCAAGTTTTATCACCTTTAATGTTCAGCAATCATGAGGTTATACAGATTAAACTACTGCAATGTAATTCTTCCAAAATGAAATTTAAACTAATGCATGTCAGATTAACAACAGGCAACATGGAAGCAAAACAGTCACTATATAAACTTAATTGCGGTGGTGCATTTAATGGTAAGACTGCAGAAGGAATGCATTATGTTTTGAAAGGGAACTTGTTTAAATGCAAAAAAAAATATTTAACATCAAGATTTAGTCACATAAAGTCAGAAGCATGTATTACCATTTTTCTTGTTAAATGAAGAACAGTACTGTAGTATTATTGTATGTTGCTAACAATGTATAAGAAGAGCCTGAAAAAAACATATGCAACAATGTCAGACTTGCAGAAAAATAAAAACGAAACAGTTTATACCAATTTTTTTCTGATACTATGCACCTTTATTTCTGAGACTGTGTATATTTGCATATGTGCACATAAAAGTATGCATACGTAGCCTAGTTAAAAAAGGTGGGATACATAGGATAGGATAGTCAATTCAAAGAAAGGAGACAGGTAACATGGAGCAATTGAATAGGTGGAGGTAACCAGAATGGTGTGGGATTGGTTCTTGTTGGAATCTTCTGTGAGCACAGATACACTTAAAAAACACTACTCCACATGAAGACCTGTCTTCTAGCAGTACTTGTCCTGTTCAGGATACATGTCAGAAACAGGTTGAGAAAGCAAACTTTCAGACAAATGAGGTAATTCAAAAGGTTTTACTGTTTTGCCATGATGAAACAACATTTACAAAGAAATTCCATTTTGAATGTTTAAAGAGAAGATGTAATATTACTTTAACTGAAGTTCTAGAATTGTGCAGTAATTATTGTTTGGAGTTTGACTTCAGATACTGCACTTTCTGTATTTTTAAAGTTTATACTGCCATGTGAATTACCTGAATAATATAAACAGCCAGGCAGTTATGTCCTCATGCATCTATAGAAAGGCAGCACGTGTCGAATGTAAAAGAAATACTCAAGGCTCATCTGCGTGTTACATGTCATTAGTAACAACACATTTCAATACTGCACCTCCCTGGTGTTGGGAGGGTGGCCTAATGGTTAAGGTGTTTGCCTTACAAACACAAAGTGCAGGGTTTGAGTCTCACAAGGGATAATTGGCTAGGCTTAAAATGGCTCACAAGGGCAGTTAGCTTAGTACTAATCTATGAACCTAATGTGAAAGCAGTTTTCATCCTTCCTTGGAAATGTTATGGCTTACATTCCTTTGTGGATGGACTGCAACGTATTTGTCTTAATGTCTCATTTTTCAAGTGAGAAAGTGGAGAACAAGCACATACAAGAGGAATTCATTATTACACATTTGTGAGATTGCAGAGTCCTCCTTCCCTCTTGATCACGGGTACAAGTGTTCATCCTCAGTCTCTTTTCCATTCTCTAGGATCAGGACAAGTGTCATACAGAGGCAGGCATACTAGGGCAGCAAATAAGTTACAGATGTTAAGTGCATTTGTGAGAATTGGAAAAGGATTGTATCACTTGCCAAGTAAAATCTAATGGCATACTGAAATTCTTATTCTAACACCAGGTACACAATGACATTATCATATTAACTCACTTGTTTTCAGATATAAACAATTTACCCCTCTCTCCCCCTCAACCTTCCCTCAGTAAATGCCATCAACTGCAACTATCTCAGCTATCAATAGGGAACAGATGCTTAATGCTCTCCCTAAGGCCAAGAGCACTGCATCAATGGGCCTACACAATGTCTAAGGATGCCTTCTAAATAGCATGAAGCATGACCTATCAGGACCTCTGGAATTGCTATTTAACTGTAACCTCCAAATAGATTTAGTGCCTCATTGATGGAGAACCTATGCACGAAGGTGAGCCATCTACAAACTCTGTAAACTACAGACCCATAAGTCTCACTAGTCTTTTATGCAAAGTCATGGAAAGAATTATCATGGAAATGATCAGTAATGATATGCTACACGTCCAGACACTGGACCCACACTAGTTTGGTTTCTTCAAGGGCACATCATGCCTACTTAACCTGGTGGACATCTCTGGGAAGGTCACCAAAGCAATGGACGAGGGCAAAATGGTTCCCACTTCCTACCTTGACCTGGGCAAGGCATTCAACACAATACCCCACTCGGGCATTGCTAACAAACACAGGAGGTTAGGCACAAACCTGTATGTCACCCTGTGGATAGCCAACTGGCAGACAGACAGGACCCAGGAAGGTAGAATTGTGGAGTCCACCTCTACAAAGAGGCCAATCACAAGTGCAGTCCCTCAGGGATCGATCCGTGGACCATTTCTTTTTAGCATTTACTTTTCTGAAGTCAAGGCCAATGTCAGTGGTCTGTGGCTGACTAAATTTGCGGATGATTGCAAATTATGATTGCAAATTAGGAGCTGTCATTGAATCCCACACTGACACAAATGTTCTCCAGGAAGGGCTGGCACAGACAAACAATTGGTGTCAAAGGCATGGACTAAAATTAATACCAAGAAATATATAATAATATCCTTCAGGAAGTCATCCACTCCTGGTAACTGTTATATCGCAAACACACCCCTTAGAGCTGACCCAGTAGTCATGGACTTAGGGATATACATGGGCAGTAATATAGCCTTTGACCATCATGTGTCTACAGCAGTTAGGAAATCATTCTGTGTCACACAACTTATAAACAAAGGTATGACATCTAGGTCCAAATAAGTCATTGTTCTACTGTATTTGGCATTCATGAGACCTATCACTGAGTATAATGCCCACTTTGGTGTATACCCAATAAGGCAAATCGAACAACTGGAATGTGCACAGAGGTTCCACATTAAAAGAATACAGGGCGTAGGTAAAATGCTCTGTGCACACTGCCTTAAGACCCCTATCCCTGTATTCTGTCTCCTACAGGCTGTTGATGAGAGATCTATACCTGGCATACAGGGCATTGTCAGAAAATTATCTGATGGGCCTCCTGCATATCCACAAAACAAACAGCACCAGAATTACCTAACTTAAACCTTCCCTGTGATATAAATAGGACCTGATGGGGAGAGAGGTATTCATCCCAAAGACTACCTCATCTCTGGAACAAGCTCTTCATCCATGCGAAGCAGAGTTCCTCCCTAACCCAATTCAAGGGGAGTAACTAGGACAATTGGATGGGGAACAGGAAGTTCATCCCTGGCTTGGCACCTATGACTATAATGGACACAGGCAACCTGTAAATGTTTCATCTCCGAGGAACCTGCTTGTAAATGTTTCCACTCCCAAGCCCCTGCTTACACTTATCAAGGGTAACAGAACTTGCCAGAGATTTGGGATGCATATCTAGGCCTAGAAATGGGATAGTAAGGGTGCTAAATTTCCCCAATCAGTGCTTATGATGGGTAATAATCAGGGGACATATCTTTATAGTTTTGAATTAGAGTTTTCCATATGATTCACAGTTCTTTAGTCATTGTAGAACTTAATTGTGAAAACTGTTAGTCCAGATGTGAGAAATAAGGTCATTATGGGAATTACCAGATAAGTAACTGAGCCCATTGCACTTTATGTATCAGCTAAATAAATAGGGCTGACTGCATTAACAGCAACATGCCGTGCCACCAGCATGATAGTGTGCTGTTTGGTACAAGGTATAGGGCTGCCAAACAAAGTTAAATGGCAGAATATGCTAATGAAAACATAAAGAGTTGACACACATGCTAATAACAATCCAATATGGCAGAGGTGTTCGGGAAGCTATAAAGCAATCTTGTACTCTGAGTGTAGACTTTTGTATTGTACACCAAAACTCTTTGGAATACGGGTGTGATTACACTTAAAAAAAATGTTAGGAGTTGTTACTGCTATTATTATGTTGTGTGTGCAACAGGCTTTAAATCATGATCCTGCTGCTGATGTTACTGCCAGACTTTAAATCTCATTTGATTTATCATGGAATGCATGCCACGAAACTGTTGAGTTATACAGTGTAGACAGGGGGACACTGGAGGAAATATCCAATATATGCCACCCCCACCTCAGGCCACAGAGAAATCATGGGGAACCCACTAGAGTGGAAACAAAGGTATGTGTAGCATTATGTATAATAGTTACTGATATTTTCCATAGACCCACAGTTGTCAGCTGGTAGATGGAGGCTTGCAGAGTATGGCCTGGCTTTGGCTAAGAGACAAAGGATAGCACAGGCAATCACTACGTAGATCAAAGCCTAACATTCCACCCATGTAAAAACAGAAAAAACGATGCTTTCAAACAGCATAACCTTTACTTACCCTTGTAATGGCTGTTTTCTGATAGCATTAGGAAGGAACAACCCCAGGGACGCAGTTTGTATCTGCATTAATGACAGGGTAAGTGTGGAACCTGTAAAACAAAACAAAAAAGTTATACAACTGATTACTCTCATATTGAATATGTATATGTCCCTAAGCAGAGCATTTGTCTGAGCTGTACAGTTATGTCAGTAATACCTCTTCAGTCTTATTCACTTACATATGACAAACAATACTGTGTTTCAAGCACTTCAATTGACCATCATTTATAAAATATGGATCAGATCAATTATATCCTCATTTGCTCAACTATACCAAGCAGGAAGACTGTGCTACCAAATGCTTCCACTGCTGTTTAGACAACACTGTCTGAAATACAACGAGGTTCAACAATTATAGAAGCAATCATTCACAAATGTGTATGAACAAGAAATCAACAACTTTTCTTCTGCAATACATATTGATAAATGCAAGCTTGTGAAAAAGTAAGCATTAGCTGTCCACTGCATGCATCAGACATATATGCAACCCTAAGTCAAGAAGACATGTGCAAAGGGTAGGCCACAGTCATCATTTGCATAGGGGGGGGGGGGCGTAGCAGGGCAAGACTGAACCAAAGAAGAGAGTGTGTATAAATAAGAGCCACATATGTCTTCCAGAATATGCAGTGCCCAGGGCTACTAACAACAGATGTTCAGCACTCAAAACTACCGATTAGATAGTTTGCATATGTGTGAGGTGGTATGGGCAATTGAAAAACACAATCAAAACAAAAACTGATAGCACTACATCCTGGAATCTCATACAGGTGTGAGCCACGCATGGTAGAGTACTCAGTTCAGCATCATCAGCCCCATTATGAGAATCACCTCTTCCAGGAGTTGTAGTGCTACTTCCACGACCCTGGCTAGAAGTTGGGGTGCTACCTGAATGTGAATGATGGCTGCTGGTCAAGTTCTCCTCACAACTATGTACAAGACCATGACCCTGTGGCCTGCAATTTCTGGGTGTAGACACGGCAATCACTGAAGGAGCAGTGGATGTAGGGTCACTAAGGGAGGGGGATCTTGCATGGCTACTTCTGCTAACACCATAAGATGTAGCAGCTCTCCAACTATGTGGATGTCCGCCCTCCCCCAACAGATGTTCGATCACAGACACTGCCCAATCCAGTATGACATTCATCCTGTCTAAGGAGTTGCCGATATGGTTCAGGGAGTCACTTACATTAGAATGCACCATATTTAGAAGTAAAACTATCTCTTCTGAGGCCCTGGAAAAGCATTCCTGTGCCTCCATTACACCCTACATATACATCTGGTGGTATCTAATGACACACTGGTATCAGGTGGAGAGTGGAGAGTAGGCCTCATCCAAGAAACCCTACCGACCCTCCTGTGTGGCACCATGCCCTCACGATGGCTAACTGAAGAGGCAGATGGTTCTGCAACTGGAGTAACCAAACTAGCCTGATCAACTCTGTCAACCTGAACCTGTCCTTTATCAGAGGTTTCTATGTCCTGGGTATGCATATGCATACTGACTGTCTCAGCCTGTCATTTATCAGAGTTATCTATGTCATGGGTATGCATAGGCATAATGACTTTCTCATCCTGTCCTTTATCAGAGGTCTCTATGTCGTGGGTATGCATAGGTATACTGACTGTGTCACCATGTCCTTTATCAGAGGTCTCTATGTCGTGGGTATGAATAGGCATACTGACTGTCTCAACCTGTCATTTATCAGAGGTCTCTAGGTGGTGGGTATGCATAGGCATACTGACTGTCTCAACCTGTCATTTATCAGAAGTCTCTATGTCGTGGGTATGCATAGGTATACTGACTGTCTCAACCTGTCCTTTATCAGAGTTCTCTTTGTCGTAGATATGCATAGGCATAATAACTTTCTCAACCTGTCCTTTATCAGAGGTCTCTATGTCATGGGTATGCATAGGTATACTGACTGTCTCAACCTGTCCTTTATCAGAGGTCTCTATGTCGTGGGTATGCATAGGCATACTGACTGTCTCAACCTGTCCTTTATCAGAGGTCTCTATGTCATAGGTATGCATAGGCATACAGACTGTCTCAACATGTCCTTTATCAGAGGTTTCTGTGTCATGTGTATGCATAAGCATACTGACTGTCTCAACCTGTCATTTATCAGAGGTCTCTATGTCATAGGTATGCAGAGGCATACTGACTGTCTCAACCTTTCCTTTATCAAAGGTACCTATGTCATGGGTATGCATAGGGATACTGACTGTCTCAACCTGTCCTTTATCAGAGGTCTCTTTGTCGTGGGTATGCATAGGCATACTGACTGTCTCAACCTGTCCTTTATCAGAGGTCTCTTTGTCGTGGGTATGCATAGGCATACTGACTGTCTTGACCTGTCCTTTATCAAAGGTCTCTATGTCATGGGTATACATAGATACCGACTGTCTCAATCTGTCCTTTATCAAAGGTCTCTATGTCCTGGGTATGCATAGGCATATTGACTGTCTCAGCCTGTCCTTTATCAGAGGTCTCGATGTCGTGGGTATGTATAGGCATACTGACTGTCTCAACCTGCCCTTTATCAGCGGTCTCTATGTCATAGGAATGCATAGGTATACTGAATCTCTCAACCTGTCCTTTATCAGAGGTCTCTATCTCATGGGTATGCATAGGCATACTGACTGTCCCAACCTGTCCTTTATGAGAGGTCTGTGTGTCCTGGGTTTTCATAGGCATACTGTCTGTCTCAACTTGTCTTTTATCAGAGGTCTCTATGTCGTGGGTATGCAGAGGCATACTGACTGTCTCAACCTGTCCTTTATCAGAGTTCTGTATGTCATAGGTATGCATAGGCATGCTGACTGTCTCAACATGTCCTTTATCAGAGGTCTCTATGTCCTTGGAATGCATAGGTATACTGACTGCCCCAACCTGTCCTTTATGAGAGGTCTCTATCTCCTGGGTACGCATAGGAATACTGACTCTCTCAACCTGTCCTTTAACAGAGGTCTCTATGTCATGGGTATCCATAGGCATACTGACTGTCTCAACGTGTCATTTATTACAGGTCTCTATGTTGTGGGTATGCATAGGCATACTGACTGTCTTAGCCTGTCCTTTATCAGAGGTGTCGATGTCATGGGTATGCATAGGCATAGCGACTGTCTCAACCTGTCCTGTATCAGAGGTCTCTATGTCATGGGTATGTATAGGCATACTGACTGTCTCAATCTGTCCTTTATCAGAGGTCTCTATGTCGTTGGTATGCATAGGCATAGACCTGTCCTTTTTCAGAGGTTTGTGTGTCCTGGGTATGCATAGGCATACTGACTGTCTCAACTTGTCTTTTATCAGAGGTCTCTATGTCGTGGGTATGTACAGATACTGACTGTCCCAACCTGTCCTTTATCAGAGGTCTCTATGTCATGGATATTCATAGGCATACTGACTGTCTCAGCATGTCTTTTATCAGAGGTCTCTATGTCGCAGGTATTCATAGGCATACTGACTGTCTCACCCTGGCTTTTATCAGCTGTCTCTCTGTCATGGGTATGCATATTCATACTGACTGTCTCACCCTGTCCTTTATCAGTGGTCTCTATGTCGTGGGTATGCATAGTCATACTGACTGTCTCACCCTGTCCTTTATCAGAGGTCTCTATGTCGTGGCTATGCATAGGCATACTGACTGTCTCAGCCTGTCCTTTACCAGAGGTCTCTATGTCGTGGGTAGGCATAGGCATACTAAATGTCTCAGCTTCTCATTTATCAGAGGTCTCTATGTCATTGGTATTAATAGGCGTACTGACTGTCTCAGATTGTCCATTAAAAGAGGACTCTGTGTGGTGGGTATGCGTACGCATACTGACTGTCTCAGCCTGCCCTTCATCAGAGGTCTGTATGTCCATGGAATGCATAGGTATACTGACTGTCCCAACCTGTCCTTTCTGAGAGGTCTCTATGTCCTGTGTATGCATAGGAATACTGACTGTCTCAACCTGTCCTTTATCAGAGGTCTCTATGTCGTGGCTATGCATAGGCATACTGACTGTCTCAGCCTGTCCTTTACCAGAGGTCTCTATGTCGTGGGTAGGCATAGGCATACTAAATGTCTCAGCTTCTCATTTATCAGAGGTCTCTATGTCATTGGTATTAATAGGCGTACTGACTGTCTCAGATTGTCCATTAAAAGAGGACTCTGTGTGGTGGGTATGCATACGCATACTGACTGTCTCAGCCTGCCCTTCATCAGAGGTCTGTATGTCCATGGAATGCATAGGTATACTGACTGTCCCAACCTGTCCTTTCTGAGAGGTCTCTATGTCCTGTGTATGCATAGGAATACTGACTGTCTCAACCTGTCCTTTATCAGAGGTCTCTATGTCGTGGGTATGCATAGGCATACTGACTCTCTCAACCTGTCCTTTAACAGAGGCCTCTATGTTATGGGTATCCATAGGCATACTGACTGTCTCAACTTGTCCTTTATTACAGGTCTCTAAGTCGTGGGTATGCATAGGCATACTGACTGTCTTAGCCTGTCCTTTATCAGAGGTCTCTATGTCTTGGGTATGCATAGTCATACTGACAGTCTCAACCTGTCCTTTATCAGAGGTCTCTATGTCGTGGCTATGCATAGGCATACTGACTGTCTCAGCCTGTCCTTTACCAGAGGTCTCTATGTCGTGGGTAGGCATAGGCATACTAAATGTCTCAGCCTCTCATTTATCAGAGGTCTCTATGTCATTGGTATTAATAGGTGTACTGACTGTCTCAGATTGTCCATTAAAAGAGGACTCTGTGTGGTGGGTATGCATACGCATACTGACTTTCTCAGCCTGCCCTTTATCAGAGGTCTTTATGTCATGGGTATGCATAGGCGGGTCTATATTATAACATTGAAGTTCGTAAACATCAAATGTTATAATATCAAACCCTAAACACTGAAATCCGCAAACATCGAACAGTCAGAATAGCGATTTTTTTCCCAGGGAAAAAATTGCTATTCCAAGAAACATACACACAACACAAACACACACAAAAAACAGCAATCCACACACATACACTTAAAATTCTACACCTAAACCTAAACTAAACTTTACATACACTACTAGCTATCCACTTACCTTAACCCAAACCTAACCCTAAGGTCCGTCACTATCATACACTCACCTCACCCGCACCCTAACCCTAACTCACCTAACCCGCCCCTTAACCCTAACCTACACACAACCGCACACTTACCAGATCCGCTCCCTAACCCAAACTCACCTAACCCGCCCTCTAACCCGAACCTACACACGATAGCAAACTTACCTGAACCCGACCTGTAACGTTCCAACATATCGAAACGTTGAAAACAGCGAAGCCACAGTAACGGCCCACTGAATTCTTTACCTGGGAAAGAATTCGGTGTCCTGCACCTTCGCTCTTTTCAGCATTCGACAAAACTGGTTTGAAATTATAACATTCGAACTTTATAAAATTTGATGTTATAATATAGACCCTGCATAGGCATACTGACTGTCTCAGCCTGCCATTTATCAGAGGTCTCTATGTCGTGGGTAGGTATAGGCATACTGACTGTCTCAGCATGTCCTTTATCAGAGGTATCTATGTCGTGGGTATGCACAGGCATACTGAATGTCTCAGCCTGTCCTTTATCAGAGGTATCTATGTCACGGGTATACATAGGCATACTAAATGTCTCAGCCTCTCTTTTATCAGAGGTCTCTATGTCATTGGTATTGATAGGCGTACTGACTGTCTCAGATTGTCCATTAACAGAGGTCTCTGTGTTGTGAGTATGCATACACATACTGACTGTCTTAGCCTGTCCTTTATCAGAGGTCTCTATGTCATGGGTATGCATAGGTGGGTCTATATTATAACACCGAAGTTCGTAAACATCGAGGTATCTATGTCGTGGGTATGCACAGGCATGCTGAATGTCTCAGCCTGTCCTTTATCAGAGTTCTCAATGTTGCGGGTATGCATAGGCATACTGACTGTCTCACCCTGTCCTTTATCAGAGGTCTCTATGTCGTGGGTATGCTTATGCATATTGACTGTCTCACCCTGTCCTATATCAGAGGTCTCTACGTTGTGGGTATATAAATGGGCATACTGAATGTCTCAGCCTGTCCTTTATCAGAGGTCTCTATGTCTCAGGTATTGATAGGCATACTGACTGTCTGAGACTGTCCTTTATCAGAGGTCTCTATGCCATGGGTATGCATAGGAAAACTAACTGTCTCAGGCTGTCCTTTATCAGAGGTATGTATGTTGTGGGTATGCATAGTCATACTATCTGTCTTATACTGTCCTTTATCAAAGGTCTCTATGTTGTGGGTATGTTTAGGCATATTGACTGTCTCAGCTTGTTTTTTATCAGAAGTCTCTATGTTGTGGGTATGGATAGCATACTGACTGTCAGCCTGTCCTTTATCAGAGGTCTTTATGTTGAGGGTATGCATATGCATACTAACTGTCTCAGCCTGTCCTTTATCAGAGGTCTCTATGTCGTGGGTATGCATAGACATATTTATCAGAGGACTCTATGTTGTGGGTATGCATAGGTATACTGACTGTCTCAACCTGTCCATTATCAGAGGTCTCAATGTCATGGGTATGCATAGGCATACTGACTTTCTCAATCTGTCATTTATCAGAGGTCTCTATGTCCTTGGTATGCACAGGTATACTGACTGTCTCAACCTGTCCTTTATTGCAGGTCTCTATGTTGTGGGTATGCATAGGCATACTGACTGTCTTAGCCTGTTCTTTATGAGAGGTCTCTATGTCGTGGGTATGCATAGGAATACTGACTGTCTCAACCTGTCCTTTATCAGAGGTCTCTATATCGTGGGTATGCATAGGCATACTGACTGTCTCAACCTGTCCTTTATTACAGGTCTCTATGTCGTGGGTATGCATAGGAATACTGAATCTCTCAACCTGTCCTTTATCAGAGGTCTCTATGTCATTGGTATGTACAGGCATACTGACTGTCTCATTCTGTCCTATATCAGAGGTCTCTATGTTGTGGGTATGTAGAGGCATACTGACTGTCAAAGCCTGTCCTTTATCAGAGGTCTCTATGTCCAGGGTTTGCATATTCATATTGACTGTTTCAAAGGTCTTTTTGTTGTGGGTATGCATAGGCATACTGACTGTCTCAACCTGTCCTTTATCAGAGGTCTCTATGTCGAGGGTATGCATAGGCATACTGACTGTCTCACCCTGGCTTTTATCACATATCTCTCTCTGTCATGGGTATGCATATTAATACTGACTGTCTTACCCTGTCCTTTATCAGAGGTCTCTATGTTGTGGCTATGCATAGGCATACTGACTGTCTCAACCTGTCCTTTATCAGAGGTCTCTATATCGTGGGTATGCATAGGCATACTGACTGTCTCAACCTGTCCTTTATTACAGGTCTCTATGTCGTGGGTATGCATAGGCATACTGAATCTCTCAACCTGTCCTTTATCAGAGGTCTCTATGTCATTGGTATGTACAGGCATACTGACTGTCTCATTCTGTCCTATATCAGAGGTCTCTATGTTGTGGGTATGCATAGGTGGGTCTATATTATAACATCGAAGTTCGTAAACATCGAATGTTATAATATCGAACCATAAATACCGAAATCCGCAAACATCGAACAGTCAGAATAGCGATTTTTTTCCCAGGGAAAAAAAATCGCTATTCCTAGAAACATGCACACAACACAAACACACACAAAAAACAGCAATCCACACACATACACTTAAAATTCTACACCTAAACCTAAACTAAACTTTACATACACTACTAGCTATTCACTTACCTTAACCCAACCCTAACCCTAAGATCCGTTACTATCGCACACTCACCTCACCCTCGCCCTAACCCTAACTCACCTAACCCACCCCCTAACCCTAACCTACATACAACCGCACACTTACCTGACCTGCTCCCTAACCCTAACTCACCTAACCCACCCCCTAACCCTAACCTACACACAATCGCAAACTTACCTGAACCCGACCCGTAACGTTCCAACATATCGAAATGCTGAAAACAGTGAAGCCACAGCAACGGCCCACCAATTTCTTTCCCTGCGAAAGAATTTGGTGTCCTGCACCTTCGCTGTTTTCAGCGATCGACAAAACTGGTTCGATATTATAACATTTGAACTTTATAAAATTCGATGTTATAATATAGACCCTGCATAGGCATACTGACTGTCTCAGCCTGTAATATATCAGAGGTCTCTATGTCGTGGGTACGCATAGGCATACTGACTATCTCACCCTGTCCTTTATCAGACATCTCTATGTTGTGGGTATGCATATGCATACTGACTGTCTCACCCTGTTCTTTATCAGAGATCTCTATGTCATGGGTATGCATCGGCATACTGACTGTCTCACCCTGTCCTTTATCAGAGATCTCTATGTCATGGGTATGCTTAGGCATACTGACTGTCTCAGCATGTCCTTTATCAGTGGTCTCTATGTCTTGGGTATGCATAGGCATACTGACTGTCTCACCCAGTCCTTTATCAGAGATCTCTATATCGTGGGTATGCATATGCATACTGACCGTCTCAGCATGTCCTTTATCAGAGGTCTCTATGTCTTGGGTATGCATAGGCATACTGACTGTCTTACCCTGTCTTTTACCAAATGTCTCTATGTTGCGGGTATGCATAGGCATACTGACTGTCTCACCCAGTCCTTTATCAGAGGTCTCTATGTCGTGGGTATGTATAGGCATACTGACTGTCTCACCTTGTCCTATATCAGAGGTCTCTATGTCATGGGTATGCATAGGCATACTGACTGTCTCACCCTATCCTTTATCAGAGGTCTCTATGTCGTGGGTATGCATAGGTATACTGACTGTCTCAACCTGTCCTATATCAGAGGTCTCTATGTCGTGGGTATGCATAGGCATACTGAATGTCTCAGCCTGTCCTTTATCATAGGTCTCTATGTCTCGGGTATTGATAGGCATACTGACTGTCTGAGACTGTCCTTTATCAGAGGTCTCTATATCGTGGGTATGTTTAGGCATACTGACTGTCTCAGCCTGTTTTTATGAGAAGTCTCTATGTTGGGGGTATGGATAGCATACTGACTGTCTCAACCTGTCCTTTATCAGAGGTCTCTATGTCATGGGTATGCATAGGCGTACTGACTGTCTCAACCTGTCATTTATCAGAAGCCTCTACGTCGTGGGGGTCCATAGATGTATTGACTGTCTCAAACTGTCCTTTATCAGACGTCTCAATGTTGTGGGTATGTATAGGCATACTGACTGTCTTAACCTGTACTTTATCAGAGGTGTCTGAGTCCTGGGAATGCATAGGTATACTAACTGTCTCAACCTGTACTTTGTCAGAGGTCTCTATGTCATGGGTATGTATATGCATACTGACTGTCTCAACATGTCCTTTATCAGAGGTCTCTATGTCGTGGGTATGCGTAGGCATATTTATCAGAGGACTCTATGTCGTTGATATGCATAGGCAAACTGACTCTCCCAACTTGTCCTTTATCATAGGTCTCCATGTCATAGGTATGCATAGGCATAGTGACTGTCCCAACCTGTCCTTTTTCCCAGGTTTCTATGTCTTCGGTATGCATAGGCATACTAACTGTCTCAATCTGTCCTTTATCAGAGTTCTCTATGTGGTGTGTATGCATAGGCATACTGACTGTCTCAACCTGTCCTTTATCAGAGGTCTCTGTGTCCTGGGTATACATAGGCATACTGATTGTCTCAACTTGTCCTTTATCAGAAGTCTCTATGTTTTGGGTATGCATAGGAATACTGACTGTCTCACCCTGTCATTTATCAGAGTTATCTATATCGTGGGTATGCATAGGCATACTGACTGTCTCATCCTATCATTTATCAGAGGTTTCTATGTTGTGGATATTAATAGGCATACTGACTGTCTCAACCTGTCCTTTATCAGAGGTCTCTATGTCGTGGGTATGCATAGGCATACTGACTGTCTCAACCTATGCTTTGTCAGAGGTCTCTATGTCATGGGTATGTATAGGCATACTGACTGTCTCAACCTGTCCTTTATCAGAAGTCTCTGTGTCTTGGGTATGCATAAGCATACTAACTGTCTCAACCTATGCTTTGTCAGAGGTCTCTATGTCATGGGTATGTATAGGCATACTGACTGTCTCAACCTGTACTTTGTCAGAGGTCTCTATGTCATGGGTATGTATAGGCATATTTATCAGAGGTCTCTATGTCATTGGTATGCATAGGCATAGTGACTGTCTCAACCTGTCCTTTTTCAGAGTCTTGGTGTCGTGGCTATGCATACTGACTGCCTCAACCTGTCCTTTATCAGAGGTCTCTATGTCGTGGGTATGCATAGGCATACTGACTGTCTCACCCTGTCCTTTATCAGAGGTCTCTGTGTCGTGGGTATGCATAGGCATACTGATGCTCTCAACCTGTCCTTTTTCAGAAGTCTCTATGTCATGAGTATGCATAGGAATACTGACTGTCTCAACCTGTCCTTTTTCAGAGGTCTCTATGTCATGTGTATGCATAAGCATACTGACTGTGCCTGAAACATGGACATGGGATTTAGAAGCCACAACCTTAGTATCAGAATGACCCTCTGCACCTCCAGATTGTGCCTTTTCATCACCACCATCATCATCAGAGGCTACCGATACTCTGACATCTGCTGGTAGGAGTTCCACAGTGCCACTGCCGGGATCACCTTTGATAACAATCGATAAACACAACAAAAAGAAAAAGGGAGTATACATACATACATACATACATACATACTCAAGCACAGGCATTAATGTCCTTCTAGCTTACCAACATACCAAAACACTTGTTCCCATAATAAGTGTCCAGGCTGTTTTTAAAATTATCTAAACTAGTGCTTGCTTTTATGTAATTTGATAGGCTGTTCCATGCATCAGCTACTTTGTCAGAGAACCAATTAGTACACTTCTCATTCTTATAGAATCTTCTACATAGGTTGTTTTATGATTCTCTAGTACTTTTTGATAATCCCAAACATTCACAGAGGTAGTGGTCACTAAATGACCTACAGTATATACCTGAATAAGATCTCCTGTTAGATATCAGTAAGAGACACTGTACAAATTCAAATATTTTAGTCTTTCATAATAACTTACATTTTCACAAACATGGATACCCTTGGTATATTTCCGCTGTACTCTTTCCAGTTTACTCATGCTTGTTTTCTTATAGGGTTTCCATATTGTTATTCCATACTCAAGTTTGGGTCTAATGTAACTAACAAACAGTGACTGCATTATTTTTGATTTCCTAGACTTCATAAATCTTTTTATACAACCTATAGTTCTACAGCTATCATTAACCAACTGGTTGATATGATTAAAAAAATTCATAGCTGAATCTTCCCATATACGCAGGTCCTAAAATGAGTCTACATTTTCAATCACTGTGTGCTCTATTAAATATTCACCTTTCAGTTTATGCCTACTAAATTTCATATATTTAGTTTTGATGTATTTATCAGTATATTATTCTCCTGTGCCCAAATATTTAATTTAGTCAAGTTATTTTGCAGACATGCCTTATCTGTAACACTTGTAATCAGTTTACCCAATTTCAGGTTGTCAGAATATAGACTGTAGAACACCTCAGATGAAAAAGTTAGGTCTGAAAGATACAATCTAAACAAGTAAGGGCCTAGGACAGAGCCCTGTGTGACACCCTGACTGTAACCAAGGATTTCATCTGTCCAGTTGCTGTATGATACTTGCCATGTCCTATTTGTAAGCCATGCAGCTATCCATCTTATCAAAAGTATATCAATACCTAGTTGTACTCATTTATTAATCAGTGTTATGTGTATGACCCTGTCAAATGCTAAAGTTAAAGCTACGTAAATTACATCACAGCACAATTTTTCATTCATAACTGTTATTGTATTGTTATAGAACATCATGCTACAGGTGGTAATAGATCTATTTTCCACATATGCATGCTGATAAATGGTTTCTAGTCCCAACCTATCCAGTTCTAACAATAACTTATCCAATATTACCTTCTCCATTAATTTTCCACAACATGAAAATGGACTTAAGGGTTTATATGACTCTGGGTTTGTCCTACTCCCCTTTCCCTTAAGGACAGCTTTAATAAGCACATCTCCAATCTTGAGGAAACTCACCATATTTATATGACCTAGTGAATAGTAAATATAATGGTAGTGTAAGTTCTTGCTGAAGTGTTCTCAGGTAAATAAACTGATCACATATTTTGCTTATAGGAAAAGTATGTAAACTTTAACAGATGCTAAAACAGCACAAACTTTACTCTCATATAGATCAGAATCTACCTTATAGACAGTACGAACAGAAACTAAATGTGCACTTGTCATGTGCAGGTGGGCTGGCAGCCTGCAATCCAGAAGTGCATGTATGTGAGGGATGGAAAGGAAATAAGGCTGATAAGTATCACAATGCAAATGAAACAAAAACAGAGAATAATTCCCTTTAGATGTGCAGATTAAAAATGTACTCATACAATAAGCAGCCTCCACTATATTTGTCTGACTGTAGTCTGACTCACAGTTGTTGCTGTCTCTTTATATATATATATATATATATATATATATATATATATATATATATATATATATATATATATATATATATATATATATACAAATACATACAGAGAGAGGGAGAGAGAGAGAGAGAGTGAGAGAGAGAGAAAAAGATGGATCTACTGTATGT
>NC_056749.1:716018605-716238605 GCF_019279795.1 Protopterus annectens
GTGCGTGTGTGAGGGGAATGTAGCTTGTGTAGTGGTGTTTTCGTGTGTTTGTCTGTGTAGTGCGACCTTAGAGTTAGTATAATTAAGTAGGGGGGTGGGGGTGCAGGGGGGCTTGTCCCCTTGCTTGTATGTAGGGTGTCTATTTGTGTGTGGGGAGGAAGGTGTATGTATGTGTACGTGTGTGGTGCATGGTTGGTATAGAATTCACAATATTGAATTTCGTGCTTCTGGGGTTTTGATGTCTTAGGAGTTCGACTTTTTGATCTCGAAATTCTGAAATCCGATATTTCAGGATTTCGAGATTATAAAGTGAACTTATACAGATATATATATATATATATATATATATATATATATATATATATAGATAGATATATATATAAAACACACACACACACACACACATATATATATATATATATATATATATATATATATATATATATATATGTGTGTGTGTGTGGTTTACCTTTAAAACCGTAAATTGCATTGGTTCGAGTGCTCACATGAGTGACCCAAACCACAAAACTGACAATGTCGACAAACCTACATGTTTGAAAAACAGCAAATCGAACAGCAGATTTGCTATTTGTCGAACATGAAAGTCAAAGAAAAAAACAAAGCGTAGAGCAGGGGGGCAAGCCCCCCCTGCACCCCCCATGTGGGGTGCTGCACCCCCTACTTTATTATTCTAACTCAGAGATTGCACTATAGTGGGGAAAGGAAACATTTCCGATCCCCACTATAGTGCAATCCACCCCTGAATGTCGAATGTGCAATGAGAGAATCTCACTGTGCATTCGCTCATTGCACATTCAAACCTTTTTCCATTCAGTGTTTGCAAACCTTGCAAACTGCCTTTCGGAAATGTTCTGTTTGCCCTTCTGCAATATGTGGTTTTAAAGGTAAACATATATATATATAAATAAATATATATATATATATATATATATATATATATATATATTATTTTTTTTTTTATTGCACATCTTAGTTATATGCATATAAAGATACAATAATAACACTTACATACTTGGAAGGTCTGCTTGTGACACAATCTGGATTTGTCATCCACATCTGCACCAACATCAAGGATTCTCTGGGAACTGTCTGCCATTGTATTGTAGATCTCTGAAGGTGGATAGAAATGCTTCTGTTTCAGTTAGTAGTTAGGTGGCAGCACCACCCTGTATAACCACCTGCTCCCATTCAAATGTTTCTACCTTATGGCAGGCAGTTGTCATCATGTCACTTGCCTGGTGTCATATCTGGAAGAAGGTTCTCCCATTCCCTCAAACAGCATTAATCTCACTGACCACTGGCTGCCATATCCTTTCTCAAGCAGATTGACCACCTCTACCTATTTAACAGAAAAGTTCCATGGCAACTTAAGGCCTGGATAATGACCTCATTTACTGATCACTACACGGTGGTTTGCAGTGTCCAGATTTCTTCTGGGGTGCTATATCCCTATAGGAGATGAAATGGAAAGCAGGCACACGGCACACATAATTACCGATAGGATGGCTGAGAGCTCATTTTTGTGTGACTGCATGCATCCAATATGCAAGCAAGCAATTTAAAAATTAATTGTTTAGTATGACTACACACAAGTTAGATCAATCCCCCCTCCCCACAAATAAATTTTTCAAAATCATGTATCAGCAGCAATTTATAATACTTCTGTAATGGAGATAACACAGGTTTAACTATGTAATGCATTGCAGCATAAACAATAACAATTAAAATGTCGCACTAGAAATGTAACACAAAAATATCGTAACTGCCATATTCACTGCTGTGGAGGTCAGTCAGGTAAAAATCCATAAACGGAACAGTTTTCTTTTTCTGCTAACACAGGTAAAAATGACAGACCCTCCTACAAATTTAAATACATTCATCTGCAATAACTTTGCAAAAATCAAATGAAATAGAAACTGAACAAATAGGACATGTAGCACCCTGTGGCATACCTTTTGTAATGCAGACATGGCTATGTCAAGAGAAAGGGATAAAAGAAAAAAATATTTAACATAAAAAATGCTTTTCAGTGGTCACTGCAAATCACCATTTAATGTTAAATGGTGATATGCATTGGCAATACAATAATGTAGAACATATGCAATTCTCTAAAAGTTTTCTTTTTTAGCAGTATCCAGCTCTCTGGATCAAAACAGTCTAGCCTGTATGATACAAGGGCATCAGGGTTACTAGATACTTAAAAAGAACAGCCCAAAAAACTTTGAAAACCATCCCAAAACTATCCCAATGTATGTCCTCATATCCCCAAGAGTAAATTAGAACAAAATGCCATAATTCAGCTATAGTTATGTATGTCTTCATATTCCCAAGAGTAAATAAGAACAACACGTCCTATATCAACCAATTCATAGCCCTGTTACTATACTAGGTATCCTACAGACTGCTAAAAGCCAGTTCTATAAGAAATTTGATAGAAACTTGTGCCACTTTTACAGTCAGGAATCTATTTATAGTCAGGGCAATCTATAAAGTGTGGAAAGCAGTACTTCTTCATATCCCCAAGTGTAAATAAGAACAAAAAGCCATAAATCAGCTATAATTAAAGTCATAATCAACCCTATAGTAACAAGAGACTGCATGTGCTGACAACATGATGACACTTATTGTAAAATATGTCATGGATTGCTAATAATTAATTTTAATTACCTGAGGCTTATTTATCTGTAACTGCTAAATATTTGTCAGGTAGGACATCATTGTCATCATGATCATCAGCCGAATATATGTTCGAATTGAATGTAGTCAGCATTGTTGTTGTTGGGAGAAATCCATTGCAACACATCCCTTTGTGCTTTGTGTAGCTTTGAATGTGTAACAAAACTTCTAGATTGCCTTGCTGCATTCTGTTTCTCAGGTTTATTTTAATCAGATTAATTTCAGAAAAAATTCTTTCCATGGCTGCATTACTGAAAGGCATCATCAACACACTCAAGACAAAATGTCCCAGCTGTAGAAAGCCAAATTCCCCTGAAGCCTGTGTGTGATACAAAACTGCTTAATGTCATTATTGTTGAAGTTTAGTCACGACATTGGGCCTATTCGTATCCACTGCTGTTCCAGATCTCCCAGATTCCCTTTGTACAAAAGTAAAAATGACAACTTTGTGGTTTATGTGCTCCAAGGATGACCGAAGGTAAGAGATGAGCCAGGGACTCTAGCTGCTGCACATTTGCTGGAAATCTCTGATGCAAACGCAGTTTAATACAGTACTTACCCAGACAGTGGCCATGAAAATACTTTTTTAATTGCTTGCAGTCTCTTGTTACTATAGGGTTGATTATGACTTTAATTATAGCTGATTTATGGCTTTTTGTTCTTATTTACACTTGGGGATATGAAGAAATACTGCTTTCCACACTTTATAGATTGCTCTGACTATAAATAGATTCCTGACTGTAAAAGTGGCACGTTTCTATCAAATTTCTTATAGGTTCATAGGTTCATAGGTTCATACTAGGCTATCTGCCCTAGGGCATTTATAAGCCTAGCCAGAGTGTGTTTGGCTTTCGCCACCCATTTTAAATTAATTTTGCTATGCCCTTTTTCGAGGTTAGTATACTGTGCCTCGGTCTAACAGTGACACAGAAGTGATACCCGGGGTAAACCTACGATCCCCCATCGACTCATCAAGATTCCTCTTGAAGAAAGTCAATGAGGGACTCTGCCTAACCTGGTCTGGGATTTTATTCCAGAGTGAAGGGAGCCTCTGGGTTATGAATCTGTCCCTCCAGCATGTACTATTTATTTCAGTGCTGAGGTTCAAGTCTCTCGAGCGCGTAGCTCGATGGGATTTGGATTTTCTGAGGTGCAGCATATCCATTAATTTCGGGTTGGACATGGCTTTATACGTCAGGCACAGATCGCCTCTGAGCAGGCGGTATGCCACTGAGTAGAGCTAGAGTTTCTTTAACCGGGCAGCATATGGCATCTGTTTGAGCCCTTTGATCCTCTTGGTAAGGTACTTTTGGGGTCTTTCCAGTTGCTGCAGGTGTCTGGTGAGGTACATCCCAAAAGGGGCATTGTACTCAATTATGGGCCTGATGAGGGATGAGTAAAGAGGCACGATGACCTCCCCTGATCTAGATGTGAATCCTTTCATGATTAGGTGGGCTATATAAAATGTTTTTCTAACCACTTTGGCCACGTGGTTGTCAAATGAGAGATTCTATCAACTTGGGTCCCCAGGTCCCTAATTACTTCTTCTGTACTTAATGGATTACCACCTATGTGGTAATTTGTGGGCACTTTGTTTTTGCCAAAGGGGATGACTATATACTTTTTGGCGTTTAGCTTGAGGCCATGGCTCTGGCACCAGTTGTCTGTTTCTATGAGGCTCTTTTGGAGGATGCTTGTGTCGGCTGGAGAGTCGATTATAGCACCCACTTTGCAGTCATCTGCAAACTTGGTCAGCCACAGTCCTTCCATGTTGGCCTGTACCTCCGAGAAATATATACCAAACAGGAGAGGTCCCAGGACTGAGCCTTGTGGGATGCCACTTGTAACTGGTTTGGAGTCTGACATGGCTCCAGCAATTCTAACCATGTGGGTTCTGTCCTTGAGCCAGTTTGCAACCCATCTAGTGACATAGGGGTTTATATTTAAGCTGGTGAGCTTATCTATAATGCCCGAGTGGGGTATTGTATCGAAGGCTTTTGCGAGGTCTAGGTAGGCTGTGTGGACCACCTTCCCCTTGTCAATGGCCTTGGTGACTGTTTCAAAGAAATCGACCAGGTATAAGAGGCAGGATCTGCCCTTAACAAAGCCGAACTGGGTAGGATCCAGTGTCTGTAGGTCCCCAATATCTTTTTTTATGAGGTCCATGGTGATCCTTTCCATAGCTTTGCAGACCAAGCTAGTCAGGCTTATGGGGCGATAGTTTCCAGGATCTGTTGAGGCACCACCTTTGTGGAGAGGGGCCACTGTTGCTGTACGCCACTTTTTGGGTACATATCCTGTGGTAAGGCTGAGATTGAACAGTAGTTTTATGTTTGGGTTTAGCTCTTCTTGGAGTTCATGTAGGACGCAGCCCGGGACACCGTCTGGTCCCATTGATGCTGTGTTTTTTGCTTTGGAGAGGGCGACTCTTACCTGAGCATCTGAGATGTCAGGGGGGCAGCTCTCTGCTGGGATAGATATTTGTCCTTTTGGTGGGGATGGGGGGAGACGTTTGCGCTGAACCTGTCAGCTAGGATGTTGGCAATGTCTGTGAGTTCTGTATATTTTTTGTCATTTTGGACTAATTCTGAGCATATCTGGGAATTCCCACCCAGGTTCCTAACATAACTAAAGAAAGCCTTGTGATTATCCTTAGTGTCCTGTGCAATTTTTCTCTCGAAGCTGGCCTTAGACGATTTTATGAGTGCCCGTAGTTTTTTGCTAACACTGATCAGAGATGCCTTCCCTTTTTGGGATTTTGCTCTATCATGTAGTAGCTTCCTCCTTCTATTGTATAGTTTGTTTATGGCTGGGGTCCACCAGACAGGACGTCTGCCTTTGGAGGATTGGGTCTTGGTTTTATTTGGGATTGCATGATCCATGCATTCCTGAAGGTGTTCATAGAATGCGTTCGTAAAGGATTCTGCAGTCTGAGCCGTATTTTCCACATGCCCGGGGGCTTTGAAGGATTCCACCTCAGCTTTGAGGAGTGTGAAATTTGCTTTAGAGAAGTTATTCACTGTGGCTTTCTGGGCAGGGGGTGGGAGTCGGGATGTGAATATCCAGTGAGATTAGTTTATGGTCTGATCTTACCAGTGAGGGATACTCTTCTGGTCTGGAGCATAGAGTCCCCATGTTGGCGATGATTAGGTCCAGTATGTTTTCCCCTCTTGTGGGAGTGGTAACAAGTTGTTCCATAGCATTTGAGTTTATAAATTCTAGGAAACTTTGAGCTAGGGTGTTGGAGCTAGAGTAATGCTCCCAGTCTATGTTTGGGTAGTTGAAGTCACCCAATATAATGGTGTTTGGAAAGACCTTCATATTTTCCAGTGTTCTCAGGAAGGCCAAGTGGGGTTCCTGGGTTTGGGAGGGTGGTCTGTAGCAGGCTATAAACTGGAAGGCAGTTTTACCCACTGTTAGTTGCACATGGATATTCTCTGATGCTTCGTGCTGTGCCAGCAACCTGGAGGTGTGGGTATCTTTGATGAATATTGATACTCCCCCTCCTTTTCTGGTTCAGTCCAAGTTTTGGGGCCAAAAAGTATGGTATGAGATATAATCTGGTAGTGCTGGGGTGCTCTTGGGAGCCTTAAACCAGGTTTCTGTTACTGGACAGATATTGATGTTCTCCATGCTAAGGAGAGTTTCGAGTGCATGCATCTTGAGGTTTAGACTTCTGGCGTTGAGTAGCATTACTCTTAGTTTCTTATCCCTTGTGATACCTATGGAGGTGGGTTTGTCTTTTGAGCCTTGCCTAAAAAAGGCACTATGGGGGTAGCAACAGCCTTTGTCAATATCTGAAAGCCCAGGGGTGACAGGTGCAAGCCGTCCCTAGCGAAGCATTGTGGCCTGTCGAGCATGTCATCCCAGGCTGACAGGCATTGGATCCCCTTTGAATGACACCAATACTTAAGCCAATTGTTGAAATTGATCATCTTGTCTTCATATTGTGGCATCATTCTTGGTGAGGGTAAGATGCTACTCAAGGTCATGGTCATACCGGCCTGGGCCACATGCTCAGAGAGCTCCTATATGTCTCTTTTCATGTAGTCCAGGGAGGTATGTCTCAGGTCATGCACACCAGCATGGACAATGACTGAGTCATATTTGTACTTGCCTTATAGAACTGGCTTTTAGCAGTCTGTAGGATACCTAGTATAGTAACAGGGCTATGAGTTGGTCGATATAGGACATGTTGTTTAGACCTTTTATCCATTCAGTAAGGTATCTCTGCTGGCTTTCCAGCTGTTCCATGTACCTGGACAGATACATGCCAAAGGGGCACTATATTCAATGATTGGTCTAATGAGTGCAGTGTAAAGGGGGAGGGCAATGATTTCCCTACATGTAGACACAACACCTTTGTTTATAAGCTGTACAATATAGTAGGACTTTCTTACAACCCACATGATGGTCAAAAAATAGGTCAATATCCATTTAAGCTCCCAAATCACGAACAGTTGGACCAACTCTTAGGGATGTACTGTCAATCTGGTAGTTCCTGGGGTAGACGACTTCCCAAAAGATATGATAATGCTTTTAAGTCCTTGATTTTCTCAACAGTTATTTGGGACAAACCTTAATACTGAAGTCAAGGCTATAATGCAGAGTTCTTTCAGTAATAACATTTTAAGTGGTGCTGTTGGAGCGGTAGTTAAAATTTAAAGTTTCACTGATAAACATAAGAGGGGTTATGGGAGAAGACAGCCCCCTCCCCTGAGAGCAGGAAGCACTGCATATTTTGGAGACTGACTGGAGCACAACATAATGATTAACAATTCTGTCACCATTACTTACCAAGATGAGATCTATACCTATATATATGTGTGTTTTACACTTTAAGAGATTAACTTTTGTTTATACTAAAGGTACAAACTTTTTAGTCACTATATGCAGTCAGTGCATATGTTTTACCATGTACATAAAAAAGGTTTTCTACTGGAAAATTACTTTTGCTTTTACATGTGCTACACAAGTCTGACATTAAGTATGTTAATCATGTTTCATTTGCCCGTCAACCTGCGCATGCCCCAAACTTCAAGAAGTTAGTGACAGAGACCAATTTTATATAGGAAAGCATCAATAAGTTATAGTAATGGTGATATGGGAAAACACTGGACTGCACGTAAGTCGCATTCAAAAATGAAGATGGCAGTGCTGCCTACATCACTATCAACAATATAACATTTGGAAAGCTTTTTTTTTTATAACAAAAGTTAAGAGATCAGAAGCATGCATTTCATGAACATTAAGTCTTATTAAACTCTAATGTCTGTCATTACAGACTGACTGCAAGCCTTGGTAATTTATCTGAAAACCCAAATCACAGATGTTGAAAGTTAATAGAACAACAGGTTCTGCAATCAAACATATATCTGAACTAGGAAGGTCTAATGGCTGATGCTGATTGAATGAATTTTCAGTGGTTTACCATAAAAACATTTTATCATGAACAGGACAAAATCAAGGCCGTAGAAATGTTTAGTGTTTCAAGTGAAGGATCATTTAACATCGGCTAGTGATTTTTTTAAACTTGTTTGGTGGGTTTTTGTTTGACATGACTTTTTATAATATACTGCTTGTGATAACGTTTAGTTTGTTACAACAACAGGAAGCAGCTGTGAAGCAAGTCTAATGCCGCAACATTCTAAGCAGTGTGCAAACACACTACTGTGGTCCAGTGCTCTCCATTATCGCCACAGCCCTTCTACGTCCCACCTAAAACTGAAGGCAGTCCAGTTATTACTGCAGGTTACAAATGTGTATCATACACAAGCTAAGCTGCAGTTAAGTGAAAAATGAAGATAAAGGAGCACTACAACAATGTAACAATACCACTTTCCTTTTACACACATTCTGCATAGCTTCCTGAAGTATGATGTGTGTCTGTTAGGCTGGTGCTGCCAAGCTATATGCAACAACCAGCTTTACCTTTGAACCTACACGTAGAAAGATTCATAGGCTAGCTATCTTTCGGGGCCATTTTAAGCCTATCCAGTTTCCCAAAGGAGAGAATCAAACTCTGTACCTTGTGTCTGTGATGTAAACACCTTAACCATTATGCCAACCCATCCTTCTCTAAAACTTTTTACCTATACATTCGAGAAGACCAACCCACTTAGGTTCTTAACCTTGAATTATCTTCTGGTCCTCCTTTCTCCCTTTCCACTTTACTAAAAAAAAAAAATAAAAAAATCTAAGCTTGTTTCCTGCCTTTCCTGTAACTAGTCTAGTCCAGGTACAGATCTACTGTATCCAGAACTGTTTGTAAGCTTCTGAGCCCCCCCCAAGCCTTTCTGTGTTGGAGGGAAGCCTACTAGTTTATCAGTGGGAGTGGTAAGCACTAGGTAGACTATCTACCACAAGAGAAGTGGTTTCTGGCCCAGGAATTGTAGTTTATTGGCTGTTTCAGCAGTGTTTCCATATCTTTCAACTTTCTAGATTAAAAGCCTGTATTTGCACTTGTTTCCTGCCTTTCCTGTAACTAGGCTAGTCCAGATACAGACTTGCTGTATCCAGAACTGCATGTAAGCTTCTGCCCCCCCCCTCCAAGCCTTTCTGTGTTGGAGGGAAGCCTTCTAGCTTATCAGATGGAGTGGTAAGCACTAAGTATCCTATCTACCACAAAAGGAGTAGGTTCTGTCCCAGAAATGATAGTCTATTGGCTGTTTGGGCCGTTTTTCCATCTCTTTCAACTTTATAGTTTAAAAGCCAGTGTTTGTGCTTGTTTCCCACCTTTCCTGAAACTAATCTAGTCCAGATACAGATTTGATGTATCCAGGACTATTTGTAAGCCTCTGAGTGGTGCCAAAAAGTCTACTGTTCAAATTTTAACTCAGATCTGCTAGTTCTCTCCTCTCCTGCACTTTTACTAGCTTATTAGTCTAGCACTTTACCAGACTTCTTGTAGCAATTATTTTAGCACACAAAAGTGCTGCACTAAATGTTCTACAAGGAAACAGCTCCACTACTTATTATAAATGCCCACATCCAGGCATGTCTAAAGGTCTGTTCCCTGTGCTTTCTCCTATTAACCTGGTGAGCTTGGGCATTCTGAGACAATGTAGCAACTGCCTCTACTACACTGACAATCCTCTCCTCTTACCTCCCAACACTCAGACTTGTGAGAGATGCACTTATATATCCAAATTGGAAGCCACACACTCTCCAGCCAAGACCGGGATAGCTGGTCAACAGGAGAAGGTCAACACTTGCACCAGACCACATGGAACACATAGCCCTCCAGAACACACACTAGCACTGCCTTCACATAAAAACACAAACCACACCCCCCCCCTTTGCGGAGACTCTCAATAAAAATCTACCCAAACAGCAGAGACCTCCAAGGCAGAAACGCACTTGACCAATACAACACAACACTAATCACAAGACACATAACTCCTACACAGTGTGCCACTCAACCAAAGCCCCTAAGGCAAAACAACATGCACAACATACTAGTCATAGGTGACTCAATAGTGAGGCACAATGATGTTCCACTCACTAGGTTGAATAAGGAGAAGGTAACAGTCAGCTGCCTGTCAGGTGCCAAGATCCACCACATAATGCATGAACTCAGGTCCCTCAACAGCAGGTACAAATACGACTCTGTCATTGTGAATGACTTGAGATATACCTCCCTGGACTACATGAAAAGAGACATGGAGGAGTTCTCGGATTATGTAGCCCAGGCGAGTAAGACCCTAGCCCTGAGCAGCCTCCTACCATCACCCAGAATGATACCACAGTACAAGCAGAAAATGATTGATTTCAACAATTGGCTAAGTTTCTGGTATCATTCTAAGGGGATCCAGTATCTGTCTGCCTGGGATGACATTATTGACACACCTTGATGCTTTGCCAGAGATGGCCTGCATCTGTCACCCCTGGGCTTCCAGATGCTGGTCAAGGCTCTTGTCATGCCTATAGTGCCTTTTTTATGTGGTATTTCAAAGACCAAATTACCACCATAACAGCTAGAAACAAATGCAGTCTAAGGGTCATGCTGCTGAATGCTAGAAGTCTAAATCTCAAATGCACTCCCTCGAAGCACTCCTTAAAATGGAGAACATTGACATTTGTACTGTAACAGAGACCTGGTTCAATGCAGCAGAAAGCACCCTGTACTACCAGCCTATAACTCATTCCACACCGTTCAGCCCCAGAACTTGGACCGAAGCTCCAAATGCAGTGGTGTTTCCATATTCATAAATGATGTGCATGCCTCCAGACTGGTAGCCCAACATAATGCATCAGAGATACTTCAGGTGCAGCTAGCATTGGGTAAGACAGCAATTCAGGTCATAGCCTGCTATAGGTCCCCAACCATGTCCCAAAACTCACACTCCACATTCTTAATTACCCTGGAGAATATTAGGGTCCAACCTAATACTCACATACTGGGCGACTTCAACTACCCCTCCATTAACTGGGAAAACTACTCATGTATCAATACACTTGCCCAACATTTCCAGGAATTCATTGATTCCAATGCCCTGGACCAGCTCCTTCTTACCCCCATAGATGTAGCAACATCCTTGACCTGGTCATTACTAACATGGATGACCATTGCTCTACATCATTAGTCAACTGCTCCCTAGTTAGATCCAACCACAAACTAATCACCTTGGAAATCCACATCCCTCCCACCCACCCTGCAAAGGTGACCACCATAAAAAACTTCTCCAAAGCTAACTTTGGGCTCCTAAAAACATAGGTAGCTAACTTCACTGCACCCATGCAAATGGAGAATAGTTGCATGAATGCCGAATCATTCACCAATGAGCTGTATGAACATGCACACGAATGCATGAATCTCGCCATACCCAATAGAACCAAGATACTCTCCTCTAAACAAAGGAAGCCAATCTGGTGGTTCTCTGTCATAAACAAACTCTACAAAAGAAGGAGGAAACTGATGCAGAATAAGGTGAGGTCCCAATACAGGAAAGACTCCCTTATCAGCCTCAACAAAAAGTTGAGATCTGTCATCAAATCCTCTAAAGCTAGCTATGAAAACAGAATTGCAGCAGATAATAAAGAAAAAGACAACCACAAGGCCTTCTGTAGTTATGTAAAGAATCTCCACGGCAATACCCAGATTTGCTCTGAGCTACTGCACAATGGTACCTCCTATACCGAGCCAACAGATATTGCCAATATACTGGCCGACAGATACAGTGCCAACTTTATCCCTCTCTCCACTACCAAAGGACCAATCACAATACCAGAAGATTGTCAGGCACCCAGTATTACTGCTGCGCAGGTTAAAACAGCACTGTCCAAGGCCAAGAATACAGCTTCTATGAGACCTGAAAATATCCCTGGCTGTGTTCTACATGAACTACAGAGTGAACTGGTACCACACCTGTGTGCCCTGTTGAATCACAGCCTCACCTCAGACTTTTTCCCTACTGAATGGTGCACTGCTACATTCATCCCTCTCCACAAAGGACAAGTGACTACAGACCCTGGGAACTATCGTCCCATCAGCTTGATGAGTCTGATATGCAAAGCTATGGAACACATCATTATGGACCTATTAAGCAAGGATATAGGGAATGTTCAAATTTTGGATCCCACACAGTTTGGTTTTGTGAAGGGTAGATCATGTCTGATCAACCTGGTTGACTTCTTTGAGTCAGTCACCAGAGCTGTGGATGATGGCAAAGTGGTCCATACAGCCTACCTTGATCTGGCCAAAGCCTTTGATACCATTCCCCACTCATGAATCATAGAAAAACTCACTAAGCTAGACATCAACCCCTATATCACTAACTGGGTTGCAAACTGGCTCACAGATAGAACACACAGTGTGAAAGTAGCTGACTCTAAGTCAGACTGCCAACCAGTCATGAGTGGAGTCCCACAGGGTTTGGTCCTGGGTCTTCTCCTGTTTGGTATCTACTTCTCTGAAGTCCAGGCCAACATGAAGGAACTCCGGCTGACAAAGTCTGCAGATGATTGCAGGTTTGGGAGCTATTATTAACTCCCCAAGTGATGTTTACATTCTACAGCAAGGCCTCACTGAGACCAACAACTGATGTCAGAAGCATGGCCTTAAGCTCAATCCCAAAAAATGTGTCGTCATCCCCTTTGGGAAAAACCTGGTTCCCATGAATTACCACATTGATGGTAGTCCACTGAACACAGAAGGCTTTATAAGAAATCTGGGAACACATGGTGACAGCAACCTCTCTTTTGACCACTTTGCCACTATGGTCAGAAAGTTCTTCTGTGTGGCACATCTCATTACTAAGGGTTTTGCATCTAGGAAGAAAGAGGTCATTGTCTCCCTCTACTCTTCCCTCATTAGGCCAATCATTGAGTACAATGCCCCACTTGGCATGTACCTCACTAGACACCTGCAAAAACTAGAGAGGCCACAAAAGTACCTCACAAAGAGGATCCTACACCTTAAACACTTGTCCTATATAGACAGACTCAAAAAACTCTAACTATTCTGTGTCTCATATCGCCTACTTAGAGGTGATCTCTGCTTGACTTAGAAAGCCATGTCTGACCCAGCTCTGTTAGAAATGCTACATCTAAAGAAATCCCAATCCCTCCACATCATACACTCCAGAGACCTCAACCTCATTACCACACTCAACAGAACAAGCTGAAGGGACAGGTTCATAACCCAGAGACTGCCCATGCTATGGAATAGACTTCCTATACATGTCAAACAGAGCACCTCACTGGCCCTCTTCAAGAGAAATCTTGATGAGTGGATGGAAAATAGAAAGTTTACCTTGGGGATCACTCCATTAGCTCTACTCGACAGAGGCACTTGGAACTAAGGTCGGGTAGCATGATGCCAGGGTATTCCTATGGGCAAGGCTTGTAAAGGCTCCAGGGCCATTAGCCTAGTACACACCTATGAACATATGAAGCTCTACCCAAAGCTTACAACCTTTTGCAGAATAAGATAAAAAAATCCAGGTATCTCCCCCCAGCAATGGTATTATTTATTCACTGAAAAGCTGACAAACAATTTGAATCATGTTAATGTAAGTTTGCTGGAAATATCACTTTAATATTTGACATTTAGTAAATTGTAAATCTGTGTCCTTTCACAGTTATATATTTTACAACAAAATTTTGAAATAAAAACTGCTGACAATGAGGTAAGTATGGTCTTCCTTTTTACTCCACTTTCATCAGTTTACACAAATGTTTTCCACTAAACTAGTATGCCCTGAAGCCAAGTATTAATGCAAAAGAAAAAAATATATATTATTCCACAACTTACACCTCGTACATACACAACAATTCGCTCAAGAAAGCAAAAAAAAAAAAAAAAAAAAAAAACAAAAAACAAAAAACGCTAGGTTAGTAACATCATCCACCAGAAAAGGAGCACCTATTCATGTAAATAAAACACATGCATGTACCAACATTTTAAATAGTATCACAAGCAGCAGAAAATGCATGAAGCTCACTGGGGAACTAACTGAGCTGCCCCTAAGTAGGCTAAGGCAGAATTCTGAAAAAAATAGTAGCTTGTCTGCCTCCTTGAATAAGCTGACTATGGAAATGTACTCTAACTCACTTACTATCTCTGTCCAGCATGTAATTCATAGCTCATTGGAACAGGAAGATGCAACAAATTAAGAAAGCTTTGAGTCTCTGACTCTGATGCATGCCTGCTGCCTTTGCTGCTGCTGTGTGCATGCATGCGTCATCATGGAACATTACTTACTCAGCCAAATGGAAAGCCACCATGGCACCACCTGACTTTCCTTTCAGCCCAGATCCACCTCCCAGAAGTTCCAGTGAATCCAGCCCATTTCCATCACAAAAAACCTCACCCCTTAACAGTTTTCAGCCCAAAAATCCACAACCCACAGCTGCTTCAAATTTCCTGCAGGCAACTGCCAAAACCAGCCCAGTTGGGTGGGAAAACTGTGGACCTTGCATCTCTGAAAGGCATTAGCTGCAGTATTACCTTTATATAGTGCAGAGCCTACCCTGTGAGCACTGCAAGTATGCAAATGAAGTGTGAAATCATTAGCATTTCTAATCTATAATCTGCACTAAGGTGTAGCAAGGAGCTACATGATTATACATGCACATACCTTAGCACTGCAAGGATGAGAATTGAGAAGTGTTATATGCCAATGTCTTGCCAGTGTTTATGATTAAAGTGACTGCAGGAACAATTAGCTTTCACAGCCTCCCCTTTTTGATGTATACCTACTAAGGGTGTGTCAGGGAGAAGAGACTTACAAAAATGTCAGAAAGTCCATTAACTGATTTAAGAGACTGACAGTCCTAATATTCAGATACTGACTTTAATAACCACAGTTACTGCCCTTCAGTATGAAATGTGGTTCACATTGAAGGGGTCACTTTAAGTATTGGTAAAGATGACATCATATGGAAATAAAACAGAGACAGACTTTCTATTAAGAAAGTATAGATAAATGAATGAGGCACCATACAGAAAGAGACACACATGCAGTGTTTGCAGCATTTTTAATATTGTATGGGCACATGAGTATTCTAACTGTCTGCAATATCCAAATGATTCTGACATTTTCTGTCAAATGAGAAAGAACAACTTTCATAACTTGTTCCTGTTGCACATTCGGTGTGACTTGATACAATGTCACATTATCAGTACATCTAAACTCTTTTCTCCTTGCTAATATATGTCTTTGTCTGTGGCAACTTTGTGCTTGTTTGAGGGTTCAAGTACATACAGGTCCGTGTTGCAAGAAAAACAAAGGTGCTTAAACATGTATTTAAAAAGTATTTGATCTACCTGTTTTCCTTGTATGATTTAAGTGCCATTTGGCAATGGGGTTTTTATTTGACTGGCAGCAGTCAACAGTATTGAACTCCATTTCAATTTCGATGCCCAAAGTAAAACATGACAAATCTTATTTGGACTGCCATAAATAGTGCAATAAAGAATGACATTGTTTCACTTTCCTCAGCAGTCTGAATAGTACTGAGTGAAGAAATTAACATTGTCACACTCCTATCTCTGTGGCATATTTTAAAGGTATAGCAGTTAGGGAAGCAGTCCAGGTGATACAGGGATCAAAAGCTCTTCTCAGATCATTTTACTGTGGTAGTTCATATTAAATCTTGATATTCATTTTGTTGCATGAATGTGTTGATATGGGAAACTCAAAGTCAGTACTGACTAAAGCTGTAAGAAAGATAAGTAATTTGAAATTATGTAAATATTCTGTATGAGCAATTCAAATATTTCTGCTGTTCCTTGTTCCCTTCTCCATTCTCATGGCAGTAGCTAAAGTCTTGATATTGTAGCATGTGTATGATAGTAACAATGTGGCAATGAGATCCAAGATGGCTGAATGTATCGCTGTAATGCAGTAAGGAAAAAAAAAGAAAACAATTTGTTTAGGCTACCTTATGTAGTGCAAACCATCCTGCTGGCATTGCACAGCCATCACCACTCTGGATAGTACTTAGGGATGAAGATACTCCTTGCAGGTACCATTCTCTGTGGCACCACATGTAAGTCCACTGAGCTTAGAGATAAAGGACATCTGATACATTGTTCAAATCCACTTGAATGATAATTTTACAGAGGGTTGTCTAAGTGATGCCATTGCATTGTTGTTTAAAAGGCAATTGTTGTTACTATTGATAACATGTGATCTTTTGTCTGTCCACTTTTGCATTATTCCTGATAAGGTGTTCCACAAAGAATGTCTAATGTTGCAAGGAGATGTGAGAGGGAGGAATGTATCACTTTAATGCACTTCTTGATGTGGTCATTGCTACATATACCCCTATTCATTGCATTTCATTTATGTTCTGCTTTCTTCTCTATCGTATATTTACTTTTTGATGTTTTTTTTCCATTTGCTGTCTGCTCAGCAGTGTGCAAACATGGCTCACTGCCTAAGGATAAAAGTGAAAGTTTTGTTTAGACTATCTTATGTAGAGCAAATATGCCTGGCGTTGTTGCACTGCCCTCTGCAGCATAGATAGCAATTACTTCAGAGACTGCACCGAAAACAAGTCAAATTCTCTGATACAAGGTATAACTAAAGTAAATTAGAGAAATAAGGCACATGAAGCATTGTGCAAATCCTATTTAGAGAACATATTGCAATTAATCACAATATGTACTTTTCTCTCTCTTTTTTTGTAATTTTAGTTTGCATTTGCTCTTCGCTTGGCAGTGCACAAACAAGGTTCACTCCCTAAGGAAAAAAGTAAAAAATGTAGTTTAGGCTGCTGTATGTAAACTAATTAAGCCTGGAATCATTGTGCTGCCCTCCACAGGATGGATAAACTTCAGAGAATGCACCTGACATATGTTAAATTCTCTGGTACAAGGTGTAACTGAAGTGAATAGAGAGACCTTGGTACATGAAGCATAGTTCAAATCCTGTGTAGAGATCACATTACAATTATTCACAATTTTGACTTTTCTGCTGTTTTTGTCATTTTAATTTGTATTTGGTCTACATTTGGAAGTATGCAAACATGTTTTACTACTTAAGGGACAACATGAACAATTTAGTTTAGTCTGCCTTTCTTAATGCAAACGCACCTGGCTATGGTGCATCTTTTCTCAGCACTCTGGACATAGGAGAAATTCCACCTGCCATAGAAATATCTCTGTAGTACAAGGTGCAACTATAATGACTTTAGATAAATAATACACCTGATTAAAGGTTTGAATCCAGCTACAAGATACATTTTTTACAAAGGAAGTAAAAAGCCCATTTCTCACAACATTTTGATTAAGACTGTAACACGAAAGAAAAGTGATAATGTTAAGCTATTTTCTTGTAAGCAATGTATTAGTAACCCTTGTAACATATAACCTCAAGCTAATGTGTGTCCAATTTCCTAGACATGGTGATGATGATATTTAATATAAAATTAACTTACATTACATTTGTTATAATCATCATTACTCCTCAAATATACCAACTATGTGTTTACGACAGTTATGTATTGTGAAGTATGAATGTATGTAACATCAAACAAACTGTATTAATCAGCACATTCAGCCGCATCCATCTGAAATATATTTACAACAGAAATATTGACTTTTAAATAGGAATGCATGTCCAGAAATAATTAAAATCACACACATACAGGCTTGTCTGAAGTGTATCTTTATTCATTCTGAAATTACTATGTGTCCAATTTTCTTCTGTTTTACTGTCAGTTAATAAAGAACATAAGTTTTAGTTTTTATATGCTTTATCCCATGGGTCTAATTCCTGGTTGGTACAATAATATTTTACATTGTTTAAGCCCTAGCCTCACAGTATGTCACAATTCATCATCTTTTCCCTTCCAAGCTGAAAATATTAAAATAAATACCATTAAGCATTCCATTGTTAATCATTGGAACCCATGTTAATAGGCTGATCATCACACATCAAAGCACAATGTCGTGTTTCATACCTTTACTACTGTCTGATGTAAGTTGTGCCAATGTGTATGCGAAGGAATCCATATGCTTTCAATTATAGATCTGCATTAGCAAGGTGGTGGGTCTTTGTACAATACCACTAACACTAGAGAACTGAATTAAGCACCAGTTCAGACATATTTTGTTAGTTTGCCTTTTGCAGACATGGCTGGTGAGAGAGAGAATGTTGCTAAATTTAAAGCACAAAGGTGGAGTGTTGAGGAGTCCAGGATATTTGTGGCAGTCCTTATGAAGTGCTACAGCCTTAAGTTGCTACAGGGACATTTTACTAGGTCTCAGTATAATGCTGAGGCTTGGAATAGCTTAGCTAAGACTGTCTCTAATGCAACAGGTACTCCAGGCAATGGAGACTAATGTCATTACCACTATAGTGACCTTAAATGTACAAGCAGGTCCTCCTAAGCTAATGGAAGGCTGCATTTAGAACTGAGAACCCCCCCAAACTTATGTAAGTGTATTGACCCATAACCTGTCACTATATGGCATTAATGACCAGCCAATGGAGGTAGTCATTATGCTTTCATATATATTTAACTCACCTCAGAAAGGCACAGGGTAATAAGAGTTGGGTACAAATTCAAGCCAGGAATTTATTTTCATTCCCTCAGGCACTAGCATCTTGATCAGGCATACCTCAACCTTCCTCTTAAGCAAGAATGCCTAACCCAATGATTCCTGCTGCTTGCAATAGGCAAAAAGAACATTAGCTTAACTGTGTGTGGGTTCAGTACCCAGAAGCAGCAATTACTTGCTATTACTGGATAAGTATTTACAAAATATTAGCAGCAGCATGCTAGGAAGAATTAAATGACAGTAATTGCAGTTATTGAATTATAATGCATAGTTCCTATCTGTCATGGGAAATAAAGGATGTAGTGTCTTTTATCATAGCAGAGAGATTTGTTTATTTTATGACACATAAATACCTTTCCATCATATATGGATGTGGCAAATGCGTACAATATTAAATTATCATCATTTTTTATGCATTGCCAAATCAAGTTTATGTAAATAAAATACAGTACTGTAATATACCATGTATCAAATTCTCTCTTTTATCTCCCCCTACCCTTTCTCTGCCTGTCTGTCTATCTCCCTTTTTTAGTGGGGGGAGTATGTTTAAAATTTATCAACAATCTGCTATTTGCATAACTCATTGCTGAAAAATTAATTATCAGCAGCAAGGTGAGGCACACCGATCACTCCAAAAAGAAATCTAGAAAGTGTATGCTTTCCTTAAGTTTGCAAATGTGACCGTTGTGAGTAAACCAGACTGGTGAGCTGTTAGCTAAAATGGCAATACAATATGCTTACATTGCTATTTTATTTATTTATTTAGCAAGTCCAAGTGGGTAAATACTTCTTTAATCAGCAAAACAAATGTGTTTTGCTTATTAAAGAAGTGTTTACCCATTATTTGGCCCAAGGACTGTGTTTTTTTCCTTCCTGGGTGCTAATTTGGACTTGGTTTATTTGTTTCTTGGTATTGGCACATTTCTCCTTTGTATTTACAGATTTATTTATTTATTTAACATTTGTTGACCGGGAAAGTCCAACTAGGACAGAGCCTATTTTCAGCGATGATACTGGGGAAAAATGTTCCAGATGCATGTCTTTGGAATGTGAGAGGAAACCAGAGTACCTGGAGGAAACCCATGCGAATGGAGGGAGGACATGCAGACCCCCCCACAGAAGGCACTCCAGCCGAGACGAGCCAGACAAGCTTTTGTTGGGAGGTCCACCCAAATGGATTAATTTTAGCATGCATGGCTGGATTTGGAAAACTTTGTCAGATAAGTGCAAAGTGAATTTGAGCGATCAACAGCCATGTGCATGGTGGGTGAGATTCAAAAACCTAGCAACATGACATTGCTAGGCCAGATTATGTGGTTGGTTATGTTATATTCTAATCACTAAAATGAAGCACTGGGTATGAGAATGAGGCAAAAACATGGCAAAGTGATTTAGACCATTTAACTGGTGTGCAGCAATGCTGTAGTCACCTCAAATTTGAACTTGACCACATGCTCATGTTCAGACAGTGGACATTGTATAAATATGCTTGGAGTTACCACAAATACTGTAAATGTGCATCTGCAGGAAGCTCTTATTGCACCTGCTTAGCAGACTGTGCATGACATTGCCACATACACACACAATATATAAGGATCTAAGATCTATGTCAGATTATCAAAGTTCCAAAATTTTTAAATTCATATTGCTGAGACCATATGATCAAAGTTTTAAAACTTCAAACATTAAAAAAATCTATTTTTACTATTTTTGACCCCACACACACCAGCTAATTAAATATACCAACTCAAAGACCACACTACATTCCAGAAAAGGGGAAATTTCCTATTCTATGCTGTACCACAATCTCCAACGTTTGAAGTTTAAAAACTTCGATCATATGGTCCCAACCATATCAGTTTTGAAGTTTTTAAATTTTGATAATCTGATGGGGACTCATGTATGTATATAGATATACACAGATATAGATGTAGATAAATAGATAAACAGATATGCATGTGCAAAAATACTTCAGTGTGTGGAAAGCTATAACCAGCCAGTGCATACCGATAGCCAAACCAACTAAGAAAGTAAAAAGGGCTAATCACAATTATCATTTACACAGGTGAGTTGGGGAACTGGCTCTTCCAGGAAGTGCACTGCATGAACTACCTGAGACAGTGAAGATAAAGGTAGTACTTCTTTTGGGACAGAGAGGTGGTAACAAAAGAGTCCAAGACTCTTTGGATATCCTCAGTAAGATTATTGCTAGAGATCTCTGAATGAGGACTATAAAGGGTCACAGTATAAGGCTGACGCCTGAAATAGTTTCGCCAAGACTGCCATCTGTGCTACTGGTGTCCCACATATGGAGGAATAGTGTCATCCGCACCACAGTCACTTGAGTTGAAGGAAGTCTGAAATCTTTTGCTGATGGGAGGAAAAACTTAAGGTGTGGTCACCACCTCCATACTCTAAATATACCATCTTTTATCTAAACAAATAACCTGCCACTTCAAAGCAACATGACTGAAATATGTGAGGTGACCTGGATTACCAATCTCTGGGCAGATCGCTCTCTGGGCCTGAATGCAGTTGTACCACTTAAACTGATTTTAAAGGCAAGGCGCATATCCATATGTTGACAAGTGCACAAAGGACTCTGTAGTTGGTCTACTAGCAAAGGAATGTGAAGTTTCAGTATAAGGATGTTGTACAGAGATAAGTGAAGTATTAAGCACTGAGGAGCAAAGAAAATCACTTCCTTGATGTTGGTATTCTTTAAGTTCCTTTGGTAATTGAAAGATGATTCATGGCACAGAAAGTCTGTGTTGAGATAAACAAGTAGTGACTGCACATTTGTATTTATGCAATGGATTTTGAACAATTATGCCCTTTGGAAAGTTTTCATTAAGATGAACTTTTGACATCTATACGTGCCTTTGTCATTAATAATGGGAAAAAGAACAATGGAAAAGTAATATGGGTCAATGTTACAAAAGCTGTTCTAGCATGGTATGTATTTATCATAGAAAGAAGCAGATTTTGCTTGTACAGCTGTACCATCTTGAATGCACCCAATCCCATCTGGTCTTGGAAGCTAAGCAGGGTTGGGCCTGGTTAGTAGTTGCATGGGAGACAGCTTGTTAATACCAGATGCTGAACCAGTAACCCCATGGAGTTTGTTCTTATCAGCACAAGAAGTCAATGTCCACTATATCTTTATGTCTTTTGTTTTGCTTGACAGTTTGAACCAAGACAACTTAATTAATGACTGTCTCAGCAATGGAATTAGAACTACTAGATGTTTTGTTAAGTTTCATTATAAAAGGACTGATGTTATTTATACAAACCCTAAGCAGTTATATAAACCCAAAGTACTTACTGGGGAAGAAAGAGCTGAAGTAACATCAACATTGATTAGTGTTGACAAGGCTGCCTTAGCCTGGTATGTGCTGTTTCTTCAAATAAATTGTCTTCAATTGGCAACTTGGAAGTGTGCTTTCTTTAAGGTCACTGATTGGCTGTAAACTCATTGCTTTGAAAGAAGGTGTTGGCTTGGGTTGAGCCACATGATTGGTGTTTCACTCATTTATCTTAGCCCTGTGGAACCTGATTCTTTATGATATGAGGAAAGCTTTTAGCCAAAAGCGCTTATCATATACAAATCAACAAGGGCTTTGTTTTATTGTTTTACATCTCATTTTAAGTCTTAACAATTAAAGTTTTTATTTTATTCTGAAGAGCATATTTTTAGTAGCCTGTGGTGGTGTGTTTCAGTTTTTACACAGACTTTTGCTTAGCTTTTGAAGCCACCTTTGGCAGTCACAGGAGAGGTTTTTTTTTTTTCCTTGCTTCTGCTGTTTTTCGATCCTTTGACTGCACATGGCTGAATTTAACACTACAACCACTGCAACTGCAGTCCATGGGACCAGACAACATCCCAGGCTGCATACTGCATGAACTACAGAATGAACTGACACCCCACCTAAGTACCATGTTCAAGCATAGCCTCACCTCAGACTATGTGCCTACTGAATGGCACACAGCGACGGTTATCCCACTCCACAAAGGGGGTGCCACCATGGAGCCCAGAAGCTACTGCCCCATTAGCCTGATGAGACTGGTCTGCAAGGCCATGGAATGTATTTTATTTTATTTATTTATTTATTTATTTATTTTATATTTGTTGACCGGGCTATTCTAGCTGGATACATATCCATTTTCAGTAGAGGCCAGGGGAGAAGAGCTCCAAGTATGAGAAGATTACTACATCTTGGAGCTTATAAAAAAAGACATAGGTAACCTCCAAACCCTGGACCCCACTCAGTTTGGGTTTGTAAAAGGTAGATCATGTCTACTAAATCTCGGAAAACAAAAAGAAGTGTCTGGCAGTCAAACAAGTATCCGGAGCCTGAACGCACTTTTATTATAACAGTAAAATAAACAGCGTTTTCGCTACAACACCAAAGTAGCTTCTTCAGAGGCAAGAACACAGTAAAAAAGGCGCCAAATACATTTTATAGTAAAGTCAACCTCATTCTAATCAGCTGTAACAAGGGGAAAAATACATCACTTCCTGTATGTTTAATTGTGTTTAAAACAACGCAAGTTAAACAACAACATAGTATCTAGCCTTTTGAATAAAGCAGCAAATAAACTCAGTCTGCAAAAAACACGTGTATATTGCTGACAAGTTAAAAAGTCTATACTAAGATAGATTTCTAAAAACAAAAAAGTTTTTATAAAAAATATAATAAATAGTAAGAACAACCTTAAAAAAGTCAAAATACACTAATAATACATATGTACTATCAACGTAAAAAAGATCTATATTTAAGGACAGGGGCTATGTTGCAACTCTCGTTTAGTCCTGGAATGTTAAAGGCATCAAGCTTAAGTTGCCATTCCAGCTCTAAAATCTCTAATAAAAGATGTACTTTGACTTTTTTAAGGTTGTTCTTACTATTTATTATATTTTTTATAAAAACTTTTTTGTTTTTAGAAATCTATCTTAGTATAGACTTTTTAACTTGTCAGCAATATACACATGTGTTTTTTGCAGACTGAGTTTATTTGCTGCTTTATTCAAAAGGCTAGATACTATGTTGTTGTTTAACTTGCGTTGTTTTAAACACAATTAAACATACAGGAAGTGATGTATTTTTCCCCTTGTTACAGCTGATTAGAATGAGGTTGACTTTACTATAAAATGTATTTGGTGCCTTTTTTACTGTGTTCTTGCCTCTGAAGAAGCTACTTTGGTGTTGTAGCGAAAACGCTGTTTATTTTACTGTTATAAAAAAAGTGCGTTCAGGCTCCGGATACTTGTTTGACTGCCAGACACTTCTTTTTGTTTTCCGAAGTTTGTCTGCCTGTTACCTTTACTATGTCTACTAAATCTGATTGACTTCTTTGAAGCAGTCACTAGAGCCATAGACGAGGGCAAGGTAGTGCACGCAGCCTATCTTGAACTTGCCAATGCTTTTGATACCATCCCCCACTCTGGAATTATAGATAAAGTCACTAAACTGGGCATAAATCCCTATGTCACAAGATGGGTGGCCAACTGGCTGACTGACAGAACCCATACAGTAAAAGTAGCCGACTCCAAGTCCGACTTCAGACCAGTGAAGAGTGGAGTACCACAGGGTTTGGTCCTAGGTCCTCTCCTGTTCAGCATCTACTTCTCTGAAGTGCAGGCCAACACAGAAGGTCTTTGGCTAAAAAAGTTCGCAGATGACTACAAACTGGGAGCCATAATAGAATCACCTAATGATGTAGACATTCTACAAAAGGGCCTCACAGAGACAGATGCTTGGTGTCAAAGTCATGGCCTCAAGCTCAATGCCAAGATGTGCATTGTCATCCCCTTTGGGAAAAACATGGTACCCATGAACTACCACATAGGCGGTAGCTCACTAAACACTGAAAGTGTGATAAGTCACCTCAAGACACAGGTGGACAGTAGTGTCTTCTTTGATAACCACATTGTCACAGTAGTCAGGAAATTCTTCTACGTGGCACACTTCATCACAAAAGGGTTCTCCTCTAGAAAAAAGGAGGTTATTGTTCCTCTCTACTCATCCCTCATCAGACCCATTATAGAGTACAATGCCCCATTTGGCATGGATATCACAAGACACCTACAACAACTGGAAATGTCATAGAAATACAAAAGGGCCTCACAGAGACAGATGCTTGGTGTCAAAGTCATGGCCTCAAGCTCAATGCAAAGATGTGCATTGTCATCCCCTTTGAGAAAAATTCGGTACCCATGAACTACCACATAGGTGGTAGCTCACTAAACACTGAAAGTGTGATAACAGACCTCGAGACACAGGTGGCCAGTAGTGTCTCCTTTGATAACCACATCGCCACAATAATCAGGAAATTCTTCTACGTGGCACACTTCATCACAAAAGGGTTCTCCTCTAGAAAAAAGGAGGTCATTGTTCCTCTCTACTCATCCCTCATCAGAACCATTATAGCGTACAATGCCCCATTTGGCATGGATCTCACAAGACACCTACAACAACTGGAAATGCCACAGAAATACTTGCCTCACTAAGAGGATTATCAGCCTCAAACATATACCATAAGCAGACCATCTCAAAAAGCTCCAGCTCTACTCCATCACATATCGCCTACTCAGAGGCGATCTCTGCCTAACATACAAAGCTATGTCAAACCCAGAGCTGTTGGATATCTTACACTTAAAGAAATCCCAATCTCTCCATACCACACTCCCCATGGACCTACACGTTGTCACCACAATAAACAAAACATGCTGGAGGGATAGATTCCTATCCCAAAGACTTCCCATACTCTGCAACAAACTACCCATTCATGTCAAGCAAAGTTCCTCATTGGCCCTCTTTAAGAAAAAGCTTGACGACTGGATGGGAGATAGAAAATTTACCCCAGGGATCACTTCTGCGGCACTGCTTGACAGGGGCACAGGAAAATAATTTTCTTGGGTGGCGAAAGCCAGTTAACCTTTTTGGCTAGGCTTATATAGGCCCCAGGGCTGATAGCCTAGTACCTACCTATGAAACTACGAACCTATGAACAGAGACCTTGGACAAAAGGAGAGCTTCTTTAGACTTTATTAGAAGCAGGAACACCACAGGGAGCCGAGGTGAGAATGTCAATCCACTCTTTAGTTTGAATTTTGATACAAATACAATTTCTTTTAACAATGAGATACCAGAGATAGAACACTTTGAAAATGTACTTAAAGATTTAGAAAATACAGCCTACCACCTGAAAAGATTCCAGTGGCAGTGGTTCCATCTTGAAGCAAGTATGCACTACAGAGGTGATTCCTAGTGGAATGAGAGTTAAATGCATGCCTACCTATAGAAATAGTCATCCAGAATTGCTGGCAAAATGGCAAGTCATTAACCTAGAAACAAGCTTTAAGTATATAAGGTTGTTAAATGAATATTTCAAACCAGAAGATGAGAGTATAACTAAACACATTAAAACCAAGCCATTGGAATTAGAACAGATGGAATTGTCAAATGGCAGTCTAAGTAATCTGGAAAATTTGAAGTTTAATTTGAAAGTATATGACAGCAAATTAAAAAAAAAAAAGATTCACAAGCTATCTAGAGACCTACAGGATTTTAAGCAAGGACACATGTTTGAATGGCCTAAGTTAATTAGGACAAATTTTACATCTAAACAATCTTATAATAAAGCCAAGCAGCATCAATCAGCCATTAAAGAAACAGTGACTGCAGCACAAGCAAAAGGAGTGCAGAATAGAATCAACAGTGATGAAACAGCAAATATACCGTCAATCAGCCATTAAAGAAACAGTGACTGCAGCATAAGCAAAAGGAGCGCAGGATCGAATCAACAGTGATGAAACAGCAAATATACCGTCAATCAGCCATTAAAGAAACAGTGACTGCAGCACAAGCAAAAGGAGTGCAGGATAGAATCAACAGTGATGAAACAGCAAATATACCGTCGATCAGCCATTAAAGAAACAGTGACTGCAGCATAAGCAAAAGGAGCGCAGGATCGAATCAACAGTGATGCAACAGCAAATATACCGTCAGCCTCTCTAAATGTTGAAAGAAACTTAACATTAAGTATAGAAACAAATAATATAAAGAGTCTACAGAAACTGTCTTAGCCACAGGAACCAGACCTAAAGAGGGAACCGCCCATCAACCCATAGTTCACAATTTGCCATTTTTTCTCAAGCAGAACTTGTACAGAAATGCCAGATCCATGGGCCAAGAAAGGGCAAGGAAAAAAAACAATGAATTACGTAATAGCATACTAGTAATAAATATATCTCCGGTGGAATTGAACAGAGACCAAACTAATTTATTAAACAAAGGTCTCACATTTATACCATCATTGTGTTCAAACTTAAGTGAGTTTGCATTGGATGTCAGGCACTTCATGAGAAATGTTGCCCTGAAAAATATCTTTGGGAATGAACAAGGAAGAAGAAGAATCACGTCATATAAGACCCAGTAATGTTGTACCAGTCAGTCATCCAGCTGTAGATTTATTTATTTGGCTCTGGGAAAATGAAGCAGGAAGCTTGAGACAGGGAAGTGATTGTTTTAGACACTTCCATAATCTAACAGCACCTGAAAGACAGGCACTGAAGGATATAAGGAATAGAGAAGACATAGTGATCAAACCAGCTGATAAGGGAGGAGCCATAGTTTTGATGAACTCCCCATAGTATCAGGATCGAATGAAAGAAATGCTGACTGATGCATGAACCTATACACCGATCAGCAAAACTGATCTGAATAAAATGCTCTCAAGTGTAAAGGATGATCTCTTTGAGTTGCTGATTACTGGTCAGTTAACTAAGGAAATATAAGAGTTTTTTGAAGTTAGTATTACAACTGTACCGACTATAAGTGGTTTATCAAAGATCCATAAGGATAGACAGAATCCACTACTTCACCCCATTGTAGCAAGTAGGAGATGGCTTACAGAACCCCTATCCATATAAGTTGAGGAACAATTGAAGAAACTGTTACCACAAGCTACCACAGTACTGAAGGACACAGGTAGCTTTTTTAGCACACTATATTCTATCATGAACAGTAAAGAAGACTACTCAGAGATGCTGTTGGTGACCATGGACACCACTAGCCTCTTCACAGTTATTCCCAATACCTATGGGGTTGAAGCCATCAAGAATACAGTGGTTCCAAGAGATATGAATGTGAACATTGATCTCATATGTACACTTTTGGAAATTATTATTGAAAACAATGTTTTTATCTAGGAGAAGGAACGCTTTTGGCAATGCTGGGGGGTAGCCATGGGGACTCCTTGTACGAACAATTACTCAAAACTTGTATTAGCACAATGGGATCAAGAGTATGCACTTTCTGACAGAAATCCATGGAAAGAACACTTGATATTCTATGGACGTTTTGTGGATGACATATTTACATTGTGGAAAGGTGTTGATTCACAATTGATGCTATTCACAGATTATTTGAACCACTCTACTGACTTTCTTAAGTTCACAGTTACTAGTTACAAAGAAACAATTGATTTCTTAGTTGTGAAGATACTGGATCTGACATCTGGCATAGAGACATCAATCCATAGGAAAGAAACATGGAAGAAACCATTATTCACACAGGAACAGCATGCATCCTGGACATGTTTTCAAGAATATAATAGAGAACCAAGCCACACACATCTCTAGACTGTGTACTAAAGCCAAAGATTATGAATGCAAAAAGATTAAATTGGAGTATCATATAAAGGAGAGAGGTTATGCAACTGAAGACATCTCAATGAAACTAGAATCAACAGAAAACTTCAGAAAAGGAAAGGGACAACCTTATTTTTCTAAAGGAAAGCACAGAGGTCATCCAATGACAGTTCCAAAGGACAGCAAACTGTTGGTCTCATGCTCACATATAGTAATGATGTGAGGTATATATGTAACATTGTCATGAAGTTCTGGCCAGTGTTGACCCAAGATGAAAAAATGAAAGAAATAGTGGGAGAAAGTCCAAACTTCATTTTTAAAAACAAAAATAACTTGAAAAGGTTAATATGTATGAAAGATCATTTCTCCAGAAAAAGTTCTATCAATAAGAAATGAACTATCAAATGTGGCAGGTGTAAAGCCTGCCCTGTAATAGATACCAGCAATTTATTCAAACATCCCATTACGGGACTGTAATATCATTTTTCATGCAGCACTACCTGTAATAGCAAACATATTGTTTACTTAGCTACTTGTTTAAATTGTTCTGCTTATTATGTAGGCAAAACCAAACAACAATTCAAGGACAGAGTGCTGTGCCTTTCTGAGAGATATCCAGTATAAGGATCAGAAAAACTCTTTGGCAAATCATGTCATTCAGTATCTCCTATATTCCTTCATGTTTAAAGCCATTGATATTGCCTTTGAAGGTGCTAGAGGTGGAGATATAAGCAACAGGACTGAAATATGTGAGGTGAACTGGATTATTAATCTCTGAGCAGATCGCCTTCTGGGCCTAAATGCAGTTGTACCACTTAAACTGATTTGAAAGGCAAGGTGCATATCCATATGTTGACAAGTGCACAAAGGATCCTGTAGTTGGTCTACTAGCAAAGGAATGTGAAGCGTTCAATATAAGGATGTTGTACAGAGATAAGTGAAGTATTAAGCACTGAGGAGCAAAGAAAATCACTTCCTTGATGTTGGTATTCTTTAAGTTCCTTTGGTAATTGAAAGATGGTTCATAGCACAGAAAGTCTGTGTTGAGATAAACAACTAGTGACTTCAGATTTGCTTTATGCAATGGATTTTGAACAATTATACCCTTTGGGGAGTTTTCATTAAGAGGAACTTTTGACATCTATATGTGCCTTTGTCATTAATAATGGGAAAATGAACAATGGAAAAGTAATATGGCTCAATGTTACAAAAGCTGTTCTAGCTTGGTTTGTGTTTATCATACAAAGAAGCAGATTTTGCTTGTATGGCAGTACCACCTTGAATGCACCCGATCTCATCTGGCCTTGGAAGCTAAGCAGGATTGGACCTGGTTAGTACTTGCATGGGAGACTGCCTGTGAATACCAGATGCTGAACCAGTAACCCCATGGAGTTTGTTCTTATCAGCACAAAAAGTCAATTTCCACTATGTCTTCATGTCCTTTGTTTTGCTTGACACATTGAACCAAGATAAATTAATTAATGACCGCTGAGCAATGGAATTAGAACTACTAGATTTTTTGTTAAGTTTTATTCTAAAAGGACTGATGTTCTTTATACAGGTCCTAAGCAGTTATATAAACCCAAAGTATTTACTGGGGAAGGAAGAAATGAAGTAACATCAACATTGATTAGTGTTGACAAGGCTGCCTTAGCCTGGTATGTGCTGTTTCTTCAAGGAAATTGTCTTCACTTGGCAACTTGGAAGTGTGTTTCCTTTAAGGTCTCTGATTGGCTGTAAACTCACTGCTTTGAAAGAAGGTGTTGGCTTGGATTGAGCCACATGATTGTTGTTTCACTCATTTATTTTAGCCCTGTGTAACCTGATTCTTTATGATCTGAGGAAGGCTTTTAGCCAAAAGTGCTTATCATATACAAATCAATAAGGGCTTTGTTTTATTGTTTTACATCTCATTTTAAGTCTTAACAATTAAAGTTTTTATTTTATTCTGAATAGCATATTTGTAGTAGCCTGTGGTGGTGTGTTTCAGTTTTTACACATGTTTTTACCAGATGGCTTACATATGTCTTGATACTTAATTGTTACTTTTCTCTTTAAATAGATTAATATCAAATGCTTTACCAAGACCAAACTAAGCATTATGCACTTTCAGACCACTACCAAGAGCTGTTTTTCTTTTTTCAAAGAATATCACAAAATCCAGAAGGTAAGATCTCCACTAATCAAATTCATTCTATTTCAGTCCATAGACAAGTAGGTATTCTGTCTCATGTTGAGCAAGTTCCTTGTGGATTTCTCTGTGATGTTACTTAGCTGGCTAGTCTGACTGATGGTTGTAAAGTGTTTGAATTTGATGTGATCTTCCCATTAAAAATGGATGCCATTACAGCATGTCAGCATAGCCAGGAATGAGTCTGCATGCTATCATTTTGTGTAATATGTCTGACATTTCTTTTGTTAGGATTCCATTGATTATAGAGAAAAAAAACACAAGAAGTACTTAGCACAGTGGATTAAGGCTATGCGCTGATAATGAACTGCTTCCTCTGTAAGAGTGTTTGATGACCTAAGCCTCTAGCTTCCTACTATGTGACCTTAAGCAAATCACTTAACTAGGCAGTACTTCAGGTTAAATTGGAAAAATTGCTTTAGGATCCTCAATGGCCTCCTGGATTGCACATCTAATAATTACCTATGAATGAAGGTGTGACCTGAGCTTTTGATTTTGCTAGAGCCAGTAATAATCCTGTCTATGGTTAATAAGGAATGCCTCTCCTTGTGAGTATTGCATACTGATATTTCTTTTCTTATTTTTAAATTGTGTAGAAAAAGAGGAAACCAAAAGAGAATCACAGAGGATGTATACTTCCAAGCAATTAGCTGATTTTATTTTATAAAATAAATTAAAAAATGAGTTGTTTCATTCTTTTTCAGTATTAAAAATTGCCTTGTTTTTGTGATAGGATAATACTTAAAAGCTAACATTTGCCTCTTTTTCTTCTGCATATCTTATTGCGTGACTTTGCAATTTTTTTAAATTTACCTGTAGATTTTGAATATGTAACTTAATAGCATTTTAGATCTCATTGATAGCATTCTGAGCAGATTAATTTGGGTTTTCGAGTGAAGTACTTTAGTCTGCTTTGATAAATATGCCATTTATCTCAACATGGTTTCACCTTGGTAAGGTCTAGGAAGCATGATTTATTTATTACCGATTGTGATTTATTCTTATGTTAAAGATAAAGTTATTGTTATTGTTAATTGCAGATGGCTTAACCATAGGTGCAGAGAAATAGCCTAGAGTTGTTGGCATGATGCCAAAGATATTACCATCTTTTTTTTTGGATTTCATGCTAATGTTTCCAGATTGATTCACATAGACTAAAATAATATGCTGGCACATTTGCCTTTTGATGAATATTGTCTCTAGTATCTGTATAGACAAGTATATTCACATATAAGGGTTGCATTGTGAGTACTTTTATATCCTGTACTTCAATCTTCAAAGTACTAATCTATGAATCTATGAATCTTCAGAGAAATGCCTGACAAATAGTAGATTTTTAAAAAAGTATACCTATCACCAATAATATTAATTCATTTATAAATGATTTATAATCTGGAGTTGTATGTTTTTTTTTTTTTAGATTCTGAAATTAGACAGTATTCATGAACTAAGAAAATACCACCCATTATTTAAAGTGTTCTAACATGACCTTCATCATGTAAAGTCATTCCACCTCTGGGTCAGCACCACATACTTTCTTATATTTAGAAATTCTCCCCAACAGCATTGATATCAGAAGCTGACCTAGAGCTTAGCTTTCACAAACAAGATGACAGTTTCCAGCCATTCCATTCTTGTCACTCTACAGCTGAAAACAACTTTTGCCTTTTGAAATTCTTCGGAAAGCTTACTTTCATCTAATGGTCTGTTGAAAATGTTAACTAGAACATTACCAGCTCTCCACACAATTCTCTACAAATATGAAATGACTTACAAATGGTCCCACTGCCTTGTCTGCCTTTAGCTTTTAAAGGGATTCCATTATCTTCCTTCAGAATGCATGAAATGTCAACTTTCTCTTTCTACTATTTATGATAACTGTAAATTATTCTCATATATAAATCATAGATGTTTTCACTGCATAGCAAAATTTGTTTGCAGATTTATTTTTTGCCCACTTCCCATCTCTTTTCTGATGTTTGTTACCCTATCTTTCTTCTGTTGCATTTGTGATTAACTAACTGTAGGGCCAGATTCAATAATATTGACAACTAGTACACTCTACCACACATTTCTACCACATTTTTGTGCTGTTTATTCATCAGAAAGATTACATTAAGTGTACATGTTGAGTACATTTTGTGGTAACCTTTATGAATCCCTGTCAATATTTAAAGCTACACTTTGTGGTAACCTTTATAAATCTCTGTCAATATATAAAGCTACACTTTGTGGTAATCTTTATGAATACCTGTTGATATTTAAAGTTGCAAGAAAGTCAGTAGGAAAATTAAAATTCATAGCCTCATAGGTTCATAGGTATGTCCTAGGCTAATGGCCCTGAAGCCTTTACAAGCCTAGCCCGTAGAAGTATGCTGGCATTATGCCACCCCGACTTTAGTTCCCAGTGCCTCAATCAAGTAGAGCCACTGGAGTGATCCCCGGGGTGAATTTTGTATTTCCCATTCACTTATCAAGACTTCTATTGAAGAGGGCCAGTGAGGTGCTCTTCTTGACATGTATGGAAAGTCTATTCCAGAGCATGGGCAGTCTCTGGGTTATGAACCTGTCCCTCCAGCATGTTCTGTTGATTGTGGTAATGAAGTTGAGGTCCCTGGCGTCTGTGGTGCCGAGGGATTGGGATTTCTTTAGATGTAGCATTTCTAACAGAGCTGGGTCAGACATGGCTTAGTAAGTCAAGCAGAGATCACCTCTTAGTAGACGATATGAGACAGAGAATAGCTGAAGTTTTTTGAATCTGTCCATGTAGGATGTGTGTTTAAGGCCTAGGATCCTCTTCATGAGGCACTTTTGTGGCCTTTCCAGCTGTTACATGTGTTTAATGAGGTACATGCCAAATGGGGCATTATACACGATGACTGGCCTAATGATGGGAGCTTAGAGAGAGATGATGACCTCCATCTTCCTGGATGCAAAACCGTTGGTAATGAGATGTGCCACATAGAAGGACTTTCTCACCACAGTGGCAATGTGGTGGTTGAAGGAGAGGTTACTGTCAACATGTGTCCACAGATCTCTAATAAAGCCTTCAGTGTTCAGTGGGCTCCCATCAATATGATAATTAGTGGGAACTGAGTTTTTCCCAAAGGGGATGATGACGCATTTTTTGGCATTAAGCTTAAGGCCATGGTTACAACACCAGTCATTGGTCTCAGTGAGGCCTTTCTGTAGGATGTCTACATCACTTGGGGAGTTAATAATAGCTCCCAGCTTGCAATCATCTGTGAACTTGGTCATCCAGAGTCCCTCTGTGTTCACATGGACTTCTGAGAAGTAGATGACAAACAGGAGAGGACCCAGGAATGATCACTGTGGGACTCCACTCATGACTGGTCAGCAGTCTGAGTTGGAGTCTGCTACTTTCCCACTGTGGGTTCTATCTGTGAGCCAAGTTGCAACTCACCTAGTTATATAGGGGCTGATGCCAAGTTTTGTGAGTTTATCAATAATTTCTGAGTGGAGAGTGGTATCAAAGGCCTTGGCCAGATCGAGGTAGGCTGTATGAACTGCCTTGCCCTCATCCACAGCTCTGGTGGCTGACTCAAAGAAGTCAACCAGGTTAAGAAGGCATGATATACCTTTCACAAAACCAGATTGCATGGGATCTAGAGTTTGTTGGTTTCCTATATCCTTGTTAATTAGGTCCATGATGATGTGCTTGATAGCCTTACATATCAGACTCGTCAGGCTAATAGTTTGATAATTACCAGTGTCTGTAGTCACTCCCCCTTTATGGAGAGGGATGACTGTAGCAGTGCGCCATTTGGTAGGGGCAAAGTCTGAGGTGAGGCTGTGATTGAACAGGGCACACAGATCTGGTGCCAGTTCACTTTGTAGTTCATGTAGAACATATCCAGGGATATTGTTGGGTCCCATGGAAGCTGTATTCTTGGCCTTGGACAATGCAACTTTAACCCGTGCTGCAGTAATGCCTGGTGCCTGGCATTCCTCCAGTATTGGGATTGGTCCTTTGGGGGGAGATGGGTAAAGTTGTCACTGAATCTGTAGGCCAGTATGTTGGCAATATCTGTTGGCTCAGTATAGGAGGTACCATTGTGCAAAACCTTAGAGCAAACCTGGATATTGCCATGGAGATTCTTGATATAACTATAGAAGGTTTTGTGGTTATTTTTGGTGTCTGCTGCAATTCTGACTTCATAGCTGGCTTTAGAGGTTTTGATGAGGGATCTCAACTTTTTGTTGAGGTTAATAAGGGAGTTTTTCCAGTCTTGGGGCTTCACCTTTATCTGCAACAGTTTCTTCCTTCTGTTGTAGAGTTTATTAATGGCAGGGAACCACCAGATTGGCTTCCTTTTTTGGAAGAGAGTGTCTTGGTTCTGTTGGGTATGGCTAGTTCCATGCATTTATGTAATGGGTGCCGTGAATTTAGCCACCTCTGCTTTTAGGAGCCCAAAGTAAGCTTTGGAGAAGTTTTTCATGGTGGTTACCTTCATTGGGGGTGTGGGTGAGATGTGGATTTCCATGGTGATTAGTTTGTGGTTGGATCTAACCAGGGAGGAATTGACTACTGGTGTAGAGCTAAGGTTGCCCATGTTAGTAATAACCAAGTCAAAGATGTTGCTTCCTCTACTGGGGGTAAGAATAAGCTGGTCCAGGGCATTGGAACCGATGAATTCCAGGAAGTATTGGGCCAGTGTATTGGTGCATGAGTAGTTTTCCCAGTTGATGGAGGGGTAGTTTAAGTCACCTAGTATGAGAGCGTTGGGTTAAACCCTAATAGTTTCCAGGGTGGTTAGGAACGTGGAGTAAGAGTCTTGGGACATGGTTGGGGAACTATAGCAGGCTAAGACCTGAATCACCATCTTACCCAATGTTAGTTGTAGCTGAAGTATCTCGGATGCATTATGCTGGGCTACTAGTCTGGAGGTGTGTATATCCTTTATGAATATGGAGACACCACTGCCTGTGGAGCTTTGGTCCATGTTCTGGGCCTGAAAGGTGTGGAGTGAGTTATAGCCTGGTAGCACAGGGGTGCTTTCTGCTGCTTTAAACCAGGCCTCTTTTACAGCACAAATGTCAATGTTCTCCATTTTGAAAAGTGCTTCGAGCAAGTACATCTTGAGATTTAGACTTCTAGCATTGAGCAGCATGACCCTCAGTTTGCATTTATTTATAGCTGTTATAGTGATAATTTGGTCTTTGGAACATTCCCTAAAAAAGGCACTATAGGGGTGGCAAGAGCCTTAGCCAGTATCTGGAAAAACAGGGGTAACAGATGCAGGCCATCTCTGGCAAAGCATCAAGGTCTGTCAATCATGTTATCCCAAGCAGAAAGATACTGGATCTCCTTAGAATGACACCAGAAACTTAGCCAATTCTTGAAGTCAGTCATTTTCTGCTTGTACTGCAGTATCATTCTGGGTAATGGTAGGAGGCTGCTCAGGGCTAGGGTCATACCTGCCTGGACCACATAATCTGAGAGCTCCTCCATGTCTCTTTTCATGTAGTCCAGGGAGGTGCATTTCAGGTCATTCACACCCACATGGACAGCGACAGAGTCATACTTGTACTTGTTGTGGAGTGACCTGAGTGCATGTGTTATGTGTCGGATTCTGGCACCTGATAGACAGCTGACTTTTTCCTTCCCCTTATTCAGCCTAGTGAGTGGGACATCAGTGTGCCTCACTATCGAATCACCTATGATTACTGTATTGGGCAAGCTGTTTTGCCTTAGGGGCTTAGGTTGAGGGGTACACTGTGTAGGTGAGATATGTGTCTTGTGGCTGTGTTGTGGTGGTCGAGGGCATTTCTGCCCTGGATATCTCTACTGTTTGGGTAGATTTCTATTGAGAGCCTCAACGAAGGTGGGTGTGTGGTTTATGTTTTTATGTGAGTGCTGTGATGGTGGGCGTTCTGGAGGGATATGTGTTGCATGTGATGTGATGCAGCTGTTGACATACTCCTCTTGACCAGCTATTCTGGTCTTGGCTTGAGAGTGCATGGCTTCCACTTTGGATAAATAAGTGCAACTCTCACAAGTCTGAGTGGTGGGAGGTAAGAGGAGAGGGTTGTCTGTGTATATGAGGCAGTTGCTACACTACCTCAGAATGTCCAAGTTCACCAGGTTAATAGAGAAAGCACAGGGAACTGACCTTTAGACATGCCAGGAGGGTTGGTCATTATTACTAAGTACTGGACTATATTACTTTTACAGGAAAATGTCACTCAAAGTGTCTGAGTCTGTACAGAGCACTGCCAAACGCTTGAGGGGAAACTAATACATAGACCCTGAAAATTTAAGGATGAAGTATTTAGGCAGATATTCTGAAGTTCGAAAGAAATCAAGTGGTACTTACTGAAAAATAAAGAATTATCTTGTCAAGATTAATGAAAAGAGGGAAGTCGCATGAACAGCTACTGCCTGGCTACTACTAATGCTGGTCTCAGCACAGCTTCACTCTTTTGTTTCTTCTCTCACCAGAAGCAAAATGTTAGCACCAATCCCAAGAAGAGAAGCAGGCCATGGCCTGTTTGGTGATCCAGTCTTGTTTCAGATGATGTAAGGGTCTGAAGGCTTGTAGCCTTTTTCTGGTAGATGCATCGAATAGCAACCAGACCAATCAGGTACGTTAAGTACAAACACTCACTCTCCGACCAGAAAGAGTCAGGAATCAATACACTCTGATCCTACTCTCACCAGGATCAGAATATAAGTGCAGATTCCAAGCTATTACCTATAAAGCAGTTATTAAGCTTTCTGGTGATCAGCAGTCTCCAAGAAATAATGTATCTGCACTTCTTTTCTCACCAGGAGAAAAAGAGAATCACTAATCCCAAGATGACTATTGAGAGGCAGAATGTGGATTCTCCAATAACTGGTGGTTTTGCAATAAATGCTTAAAAGTAAGATAAAAAAATGGTTTACCCTAAAAACTGCAGTGTGCACTAGAGGAGTTAGATGTGAAAGTAGGTAACTTAAGTTTTATCTATCAAAAAAGTTAAGTTTTAGTGGAGAGTCACTATTTTTAAACTAGCAAGATAGATTGAAAGGGGGTGGTCACTTTTGTATTATGGTACTATGGAATACAGTAGGATGTCCAATAAATTCAAATAGTTGAAGGGGAGTGATTTCACAAAATGATAATTTTGTGCTTACTCAGACCAGCAAGAAAAAGCAGAGAGGAAATGAGATATATGGTCAAATTAACATGAGGGGCAGGTAATTAGAAAGACAGTGGTGTTTAACAATACAACAGTAACCGGGTGAGGGGATGGAAATATTTCTGTCTGTCTCACAAGAGACAGAGCTGTGGTCTCTTTTCAAGTTTTAATATGCAGTTAAAAGCAGAATATAAGTAAAACACAGTGTAAAGAAAACAAATCACAGTATACAAAATAGAAAAAGGCAATAAATAATACAAAATACAAATTGGAAGGAAGAAGGTGTGAATTATGACTGTGTTGTCTGTTCAATCACAAAAGTGTGCACTTAGAGTAGTGTAGGTGTTACTGAATCCTGGGGTGTATATGTGTGTGTGTATATATATATATATATATATATATATATATATATATATATATATATATATATATCATCTTCTTTCGGTTGTTCCCATTAGGGGTCACCACAATGGATCATCTGCTTCCATTTCTTCCTGTCCTCTGCATCTTGCTTTGTCACACCAACCACCTGCATGCCCTCTCTCACCACATCCATAAACATTACCTTAGGCCTTCCAGGTTTCCTCTTACCTGGCAGCTTCATCCTTAGCATCTTTTCCCAATATATTCAGCATCTCTCCTCAGCACATGTCCAAACCAGCATAATATTGCCTCTCTGGCTTTGTCTCCAAACCTTCCAACCTGGGCTGACACTCTAATATATGTATTCCTAATCCTGTCCAACCTCATCACACCCAGTGCAAATCTTAACATTTTTAACTCTGCCATGTTCAGCTCTGACTCCTGCCTTTTTGTCAGAGCCACTGTCTCCAACCCATATAACATAGCTGGTCTCACTACCCGCTTTTAGACCTTCCCTTTCATTCATACTGTTACTCATCTTTCACAAATCACTCTTGACACTGTTCTCCACCCACTCCATCCTGCCTGTACTCTCTTCTTCACCTCTCTTCCACACTCACCATTACTCTGAACTGTTGATACCAAGTATTTAAACACATCCACCTTCACCACCTCTAATCCCTGCATCATCACCATTCCTCTATCCTCCCTCTCATTCACACACATCTATTCTGTCTTAGTCCTGCTGATCTTCATTTCTCTTCTCTCTAGAGCATATCTCTATCTGTCTAGGGTCTCCTCCGCCTGTTCCCTACTCTCACTACTGATCATAATGTCATCTGAAAACATCATAGTCCACGGGGACTCCTGTCTGATCTTGTCTGTCAACCTGTCCATCACCATTGCAAATAAGAAAGGGCTCAGAGCTGATCCTTGATGTAATCCCACCTCCACCTTAAATGCATCCATCACTAGCACCGCAGACCTCACCACTGTCACACTACCCTCATACTTATGTACCACCACTACATACTTCTCTGACACTCCCGACTTCCTCATACAATACCACAACTCCTCTCTAGGCACCCTGTCATATGCTTTCTCTAAGTCCACAAAGACACAATGCAACTCCTTCTGCCTTTCTCTGTACTTCTCCATCAACACTGTCAGAGCAAACATTGCATCTGCAGTGCTCTTTTCTGGCATGAAACCATACTGCTGATTACTAATCATCACCTCCATTTTTAACCTAGCGTCCACTACTCATCATAACTTCAAGCTGTGACTGATCAATTTAATCCATCTGTAGTTACTACAGCTCTGCACATCACCCTTATTCTTAAAAATTGGTACCAAAACACTTTTTCTCCATTCCTCAGGCATCCTCTCACTTTCCAAGATTTCATTAAACAATCTAGTTAAAACTCCACTGCCATTTCACCTAAACACCTCCATGCTTCCACAGGTATGTCATCTGGACCAAAAGCCTATCCGTTTTTCATCCTCTTTATGGCTATCCTTACTTCCTCCTTGCTAATCTACTGCACTTCATGATTCACTATCCACACATCATCCAACCTTCTCTCCCTCTCATTCTTTTCATTCTTCAGCCCCTCAAAGTACTCTTTCCATCTGCTCAACACACTCTCCTCACTTGTGAGTATGTTTCCCTCATTATCTTTTATCACCTTTACCTGCTGCACATCTTTACTAGCTCAGTCCATCTGTCTAGCCAAACGGTACAGGTCCTTTTCTCCCTCCTTAGTGTCCAACCTTTCATACAACTCTTCAGAAGCCTTATCCTTAGCCTTCGCCACCTCTCTATTAGCCCTGCACCTCATCTCCTTATACTCCTGTCTACTTTCTTCATTTCTCTGACAATCCCACTTCTTGTTCACCAACCTCTTTCTCTGTATACTCTCCTGTACTTCCTCATTCCACCAACAGGTCTCCTCATCCTCCTTCCTCTTTCCAGATGTCACACCAAGCACCTTTCTAGCCATTTCCCTTACTAGCTCTGCTGTAGTTACCCAGCTATTTGGTAACTCTTCCCTGCTATCCAGTGCCTGTCTTAACTCTTCCCTGATCTCCCCCTCACAATTACCCTTTTTCAATTTCCACCATTTGATCCTTGGTGCTGCCCTCACACTCCTTCTCCTCTTCTTGATAACTAGTGTCATCCTGCAAACCACCATCCTATGCTGCCTAACTACACTTTCCACTGCCACCACTTTACAGTCTCCAATCTCCTTCAGACTGGCCCTTCTATATAAGATATAATCCACCTGTGTGCATCTCCCTCCACTCTTGTATCACTCTATGCTCCTCCCTCTTGATAAAATATGTATTCACCACAGCCATGTCCATCCTTTTTGCAAAATTCACTACCATCTGACCTTCTGCATTCCTTTGCTTAACACCATACCTTCCCATCACTTCTTCATCTCCTCTGTTCCCTTCACCAACATGCCCATTGAAATCTGCTCCAGTCACCACTCTCTCACCCTTGGGTACAGTCATAACAACTTCATCCAACTCACTCCAAAATTGTTCTTTCTCATCCATCGGACACCCAACTTGTGGAGCATATGCACTAACAACATTCGTCATTACACCATCAATTTCCAGCTTCATAAACATCACTATATCCGACACTCTTTTCACCTCCAAAACACTCTTAGCATACTGTTCCTTCAGGATAACCCCTACTCCATTTCTCCTCCCATCCACACCATGATAAAACAATTTGAACCCACCTCCAATACACCTAGCCTTGCTCCACTTCCATCTGGTCTCTTGCACACACAATATACCAACCTTCCTTCTGTCCATCATATCAGCTAGCTCTCTCCCTATACCAATTATACTGCCAACATTCAAATTTCCGACCCTTAGTACCACAGTCATAGCCTTTACCTGCCTTTGGGCATGCCTTCCTCCTCTTCTCCTCTTTCAGCCAACAGTAGCCCAATTTCCGCCAGCACCCTGTTGGCCAACAGTACTGATGGTGGTCATTGTAAACCCAGGCCTCGAACGATCCGGTATGTATATCTGTACTGCTGTCTGTATGTATGATTTGACAAAATGTTATGCCGGATGCCCTTCCTGATGCAACCCTCCCCATTTATCCGGGCTTGGGACCGGCAAAAAGAAATGCACTGGCTTGTGCATCCCCAGTTGCTGGGTTATACACACACACACACACACACACACATCTATATCTATATATATATATATATATATATATATATATATATATATATATATATATATATATATATATATATATATATATATACACACACACATATATATATATATATATATGGTTCTACCTGACATAGCCGAAACCACAACAAAAAATAACCCTAGCTCCCACACTAACCACCCTCCTAACCCCTAGTCCGCCTCTATCGCACACACCACCCTATCGGCTTCCCTAACCCTAACTCACTTAACCCACCTCATTTCTCCCTAACCCTAACTCACTTAACCCACAACTTAACCTAACCCTAACTCCCCTTAACCTTAAAACACACCCTAACCCCCTACCCCCCCCCCCCAGACCGTCAATCACACATACCTGGCCTGCCACCCTAGCGTCCGTCACTACGCATACTCACACAGCCTTTCCGTAGAACCATATATATATATATATATATATATATATATATATATATATATATATATATATATATATATATATATATATATATATATATATATATATATATATATATATATATATATATATATATGGGATGACTATAGAATACTGAAATTCCACAATCTTGAGACTCTAAATCCTGAGCAGCAAAATCGTGAAATTGCTGAATCTCAAACATTAAAAAAAAAAAAAAAAAAAAAAAAAGTAAAACATCCAACAAATTATTCTAACCTGTGTGCAGGGGGCAAGCCCCCCTGCACCCCCTGCAACTTAAATATACCAACTCCAAGATTGCACTACAGTGGAGTGAATGGCAAAGTTCCTTTTCCGCATTGTACGGCAATCCCCATTCACTACTTCCGAGATTCAGCTTGGGATTGTGGAATTTCAGTATTCCATAGTGATCCCATACATATATATATATATATATATATATATATATATATATATATATATATATATAAACATATAAACACACACACACACACACACACACACACTATATGTGTATATGTATATATATATATATATATATATATATATATGTTTGTATACAAAGTGTCTAATCTTTACGGGGTGTCTTTCTTTATGGATTCACTTATCGCACTTAAAAAAATGAAACTTCTTGTCTATTTAAACATGTCTGCTTCACTGGTTGACATCCTTTTTGACTGACAGAATTATTTTATATTTTCATTTTCTGGAACATTGATGTGATATTTAATGGCTTCCAATCAGTACATTTGTTTACTCTAATTGTCAGTCAAGCATGTTTGCTTTGAACTGATTTTTTTTCATGCTATAAAAACATTGCTTTTTCCCACCCTATCATTTCAATATATTATTGACAATTTCTCTTTGAAAGGTATCAACTTTTAAAATTCATTCTCATTGAAAAACTTACTTTGGCCTTTACTCGATGAACTAATTGCATATTATAATTCTAGAACAGATGTTCACCATTTAGATTACTGGATATCTGCCAAAACATTATATTATGCAAGTTGATTTCCTACTATCCTTTGTCGCTCTTTTCAGAGGCAATGGCACTATTATTTTCCCTTGTTTTGTAAACCTTGCCAGCATCTGCTTTTACACCTGGTACAAATGATGCCATATGACCTTTAAATAGGATATGTGTTGGTCTCAGATGGTATAGTCTCATTGAAATCCGTGCAAGTTAGTGACAGTCAGAATTAATAAAGCCGCCGTCAGTTAGTTAAAAAAAGAGATAATGAACCAAAATAACAGCAGAGACAGTTCTTTAAAAGTCCGATCGCATGTCTCAGATGAAATCACCATTGGCAGTATGAAACATCTGATGTTTATTGCAAAAAGCAAGGAATAGGTGAATTAAAAATCAATAAAATTGTGTTCTAGATTTATGGATTTAACACTTACCTGATGATTTTGTTCTATTTTAGTTACCATTTAATCTCCCATTATTATATATAAGCAAATCTACAGTAACTACATTCTGCAAACTCCAGGACTTACAATGCTGTGACTTTCACAATTAATGTATTATGGATAGTTTAACAGAGGCAAAAAACATATTTTTCTTAGATAAACTGTATATTTTTTTAACTTAGTGGACTGGAGAGCTGCTATGTTTCATTGCTTGCACAGTGTCATTTTACAGAATGTTCCATTTGCAGTGACTTGAACATGCACGTCTAACTGCTTGGATGATTGTCAAGTTAATTAACCAGATTGAATATTGTCCTGAAAATAGGACTAACATAGATTATAGTCCTTTTTCCATCTTTTTCAGTATTGTGTTGTATGACAGTAAAATGGGCAAATGGTTAACATAGTCACATGCATTGCTTATCTTCGCACTATTTCTTAAAATAAAGGTCATTCTCCTAATGCCATGGACACATTTGGAAATGTTAGAGCTTGCAGGGACATACTAGAGAACGTGCCAAGAATTTTATCTTACTAAAGCAGCCACTGTGAGAAAACAGCTTGCTGATTTCATTTATGGAATAAATACACTGTAGTACAGGGGTTCTCCTGTTATGAAATAGATAAGATGGACAAGTGGTATTGTATTCCCAACTCTTCAGTTTCAGTCTCTACCACAATACAATGAAACCAAACCACAACGCTTACATACTGGGATTCAGAAAGTTGTAAAGGCAATAATTTTCAAAGAAAACGGATCATTTGTTGTATTCCGCCTTTATACAGAAACAGTATGCAATAATTTATAGGTTCATAGGTAAGTACTAGGCTAGCTGCCCCCATGAGCCATTTTAAGTTTAGCAAATGTCCTTGTGTCTGTGAGGAAAACACCTTAACATACATCATTTTTGTCGTTTTGTCTCATTTTTCATTTAAATATTATTCTGACCTAGATAAAGATAATTTAGTACTCAGCTTTGCATTAACTGACTGCAATATGTCATTGTTATTACCATTACGTGTTTATGAACTGTCATTGTTGTGAGCAAGCATGTTCAAAGGCCTTACAAATCTATTATACATTCATGTGGAACACCCATGTAGCCATGGTATCTGCAACTGCCATTGAGGCTAGTTGTCCATTTTGCGATGCCACAATGTCTGGTGACATGAAAGATATTCTCTTGGCAAATCTCTAAGTATTTTACTAGATGACCATCTTGACATACTCACATTGAGTTAAGTCTCACAGACAAAGGCTTCTTGCCTTTTTCAATCAATCTAAGAAGCATTACTTATCTTGAACAAATGTATCATGCTACTTTAAGCACTTTGCCATCTGAAGTGTTTAAAACAAATGACTTTGGCTGACTTTGTTTTCACAAAGCAATTGATTCAGATTGCTCCTCATGACAACTCTCTTAAATTCTTAGATTTCTTCATTCAGAAAAATGTTCCTGATAAATCCATCATATATGAAATTTTGTCTTGACCTATTCTGTCTCAGTCACTCTTGCATCTATTTTGTATTCCTGGAAATCAGCAAAGAATTAGAGGTATGAATTCTTTTCAGTTTATGCCAGTTAAAGTAAACAGTCAGCAAACTAATAGTTTGCAGTGGATCGTGTCTATAGTCCAGTAAACCAACAAGACAGTCACTTTTGCTGGTCTGTGATTCCTTGATGAGAAAAATCTTGACTAGAACCATTCTTTCAGTTTGGCAATTGGTTGCATTATTTAAAACTCAAAACAATATGCTGAAATTCCTGTTTCACTGAAACAATCTTTTGAATGCCATTGTTAGCATGCAATGGAACATCGCCTGACCCAGCAATATCATTGAAAAGATGTCTTGTCAGTATTTGTCCCTCCCCTTTCCAAAATAAAACACAGTACACCAACATGGCATGTGAAAAACCTTTATTGAATAACATTCTTTAATCATTAAATTAATTAATCAATTACAAATGTATTAATCAAAATATGAACACAACTTCCACATAACAATTTAACAGCGGCAACATCTCCTGTTCACCTCTGTCCCACCACAAAATAAGCAGCATTACCCCAACAGATCACTTATTCTGACTTTATCAGAAGCAGCATGCCACCATTCACATCCATATCCAACCAACCACCTTGTATAATCCAACACATAACACCAGGGGGGAACAGAAAAGGGACATGCCAGGCCCTCTTCTCCACCCACCAGCCTGACACAAGCTGTTCCCCCTTAAATGCTACAACTCTTTTACTAAAGCTTCCAAAAACAATGCCAGGTGTACATTGAATAAATCTAATCCCAACTCACTCAGGTGTGCTCCATACTTTCTAAACCATACCGGGTCCCTGTCATCAAAATCATATTATGAGTACCCAAGTTTCTCAAATGCCTTGACCATGTAAAATTAACAAAGCTCTGGGCATGCTCAATACCTATAAAATTACCTGCACTCGTCCAAACCAAAGATTGGTACCACTTTGGACCACACAATAGTCATGTCAGTAAGCCTACTGCATAAATTAGCCATGTCCCTCAGCACCTGAAACACCAACTGCAATTTTGAAATGGCACCAAAATCATTACCTGCTAAATGACTTACTAAAACATGTGGAATACCAATCTGAAAACATACATCTGCAAACTCATCCTCAAGTTTATGCCATCTGAGGCCTCTGACACCATGCCAGAAAACTCTCCACCCATAATACTGCAATCCCAGCTTGCAGCCATCCATTCCAATTAATGCCCATTTTGCCACCCAATAAATATAGGAATGACCCAATATGAACACATTTTACCTAAAAAATTAGTGAGAACTCTCAACTAACAACTATTTAATACAAGATAAAACGGCCCCTGAAGACCAACCTCCCACCCTCTTAATCATTTCCACTGACCTACCTTCTCTTACCAAATCTGATGCCCTTTCAATGTGAAATGAATAAGAGAAAAACCCCTCTCCCTGAAAGCCTAGACACTGAAAAGCCTTCCTTATCATACACAAAAACTGCTTGCTTGTTATTGCCCTTCCATGCTCCGAATGGAAAAACAAATCTTGTGGAGTCCCACCATGTGACAACTGTAACCTTCTGGCCTCATCCCTATCCACCCTCGAAACCATCTGCTCACCTTTGCCCATCTGGTCTGCTTTCAAATTCTGCAGCTATATCTCCACTGACAAAGGAAATATGACCACATTCTACCTTACCAGCAACCCCAGCAACTCATGCACCTTGAAAGCTCCACTATATATCCATATTGACAATGTCACCCACAAGTTATAATCCAGTGAGTGCTCCTTCAATAACCTCAATCCCCTTAACAAAATCCTAAGAGCCTGTTTAGATACTGGCCAGTGGCTATAAACCCTCCTACCATTAGCCCAATCCCATCCTTTCAACACCCAAGCTCCTGCCACAACATCATCCTGCAACCCCATCACCTGTGCAAATATACTAATGCCGGCCAAATCTAATTCAATTAACTGCGCTGTCCTCCCCTTAATGCAAGCCTTAGCTAAATATTGCAGAAGCAGCTTCTCCAGTCAAACTCCCTCTTCCTCCAACAACTGCAAAACAAATTCATCAAACAGGGATAATGCCTTGCCATACTCTTTCCTCATGAAACCACCAAAGACTGTTAAAACAGCCATCCTGTCACTTCAGTCCAATCTGCCATACCTCCTCCTGCAACACGATTGCTTCAACCTCCATCTCTGGAACCAATTCAGGAAACCTGTGAAACTGAAAATGAGAAAGCCTGTCAGCAATCACATGCTTAGTACCTGGCAAATGTACACCTCTAAAAGAAAAAAATCATCAACTAACTCTGCAAATCCAATTTCCACAAAACTAACAAAAGCAGCCTAGATTTTGCTGTCTTTTGACTGTAACACCTGCACCACTGTAATATTGTCAGAATTAAAACTTACCCTCCTGCCCCACAACCCATCTTGGCAAACCACTGAAGCTGCCCAAATTTTTATTTATTTATTTATTTATTTATTTTTTATTTATCATTTGTTGACCGGGAAAGTCCAACTAGGTTCCACAGAGCCTGTTTTCAGCGGAGGCCCGGGGAGAAATGCTCCAGATAAGCATCAATTCAAAGAAAGCCACATCCTTCCTCCAGTCATTATCCCAGTTATCTAGCCAGTGAGCTGTGGACCATTCCCTACTGCATTTGTAAACAACTGCAAATCCTCTTGACCAACCCAAGCCACTTACTAAAAAGAATTGTCTTTAAATTGATCCAAAAATGAGAACCACAATGCCAAATCCAAATGAACAAGTTTACCAGTCCTCAGCCAGTAATGTTTGCTTCTCTGTCCCTTTAACAAGAATGCCACTGACCTACAAAATGTATGACCAAGATGAATTGCCCAGCATACAAATTCCAATAGCCCTAAAAGCTCCATGACATCCCTAATCTGTACTTTCTACCTTTCTATCACCCAAGCAAGCTTCTCTTTCAAACGCTCCATCGTCTCAACTAGAAGGCAAAACAACCACCACCCCACATCCACTAACAAACCTAGAAAACACAATGTCTTGGCAGGACTATCCAACTTTTACATAGCTAATGGAACACCTAGCTCCTCACATATGGCAAGAAATGCCTGCATACTCTCCAGCACCCCTACAAATCCTTCACCAATGAACAAAAAAGTTGTCCAAATAATGTACTACTTTCTGAGAACCCACCTTTTGCTGCCAAATCCAAAGAAGAGTGGTACTAAACTTCTCAAAGATGACACAAGCCTCTGAAGACCCCCATTACTATGTCCTATTCAAAAAAATCTATTCTCAACCACTATGCTAAACAATGGCCATTCATCTTCCCGCACCAGCAACAAATGAAATGCAGATTCAATACATCTTTATCAACCACGGATTTTTAAACCCTCTAATGATTGCCACTGCTTCACCCAGTGAAACATATCTAACGTTTGAATCCTCTTTTGAAATAAAATCCTTAACTGATTTCTCTTCTAAATGGACAGATGTTGAATCAACTGAAATTTACCAGGTGACTTTTTACGGACCAATCCCAACAGTGACACTTTAAAATTGGTAAAAGGAGTGTAATCCCTGGCCACATGCAGCTCTTTTTCCACCAAGCATTTTAATACCTCTTTTTTCTCTGCATGGAACATAAATTCTTACAGAGTGAGCTGTCCACACAAATCCTGGAATTAATTGAAACCCCCAGGTAAACCCCCTTATCAGCTCCTCAGCATTCTGTAAATTTGGAAAATTACTCAACATGTAACAGTACTTGCCCATATATGGGTGAATGGGAATCTTGTTTTACCCTCTGTCCCTGAAAAGACAAATCTTCCCTCTGTCCTCAGAAATTGCCATGCCCAAGAAACCCTTGTAAGCCTTGAGAAGTAAGAGATAATGATCCCATATCAGTCATGAAAGAACCCACGTTGTCCAAATTCCCTTCTCTATGGCCAAACTGAGATGCCGGATGCCCTCTTGCACAATTCAAACAAGTGTGTAAGAATCTGCATGCCACCCACATGCAACATGCCGCATTAAATGCCCAGAATAATCCAGCCACTTCTCCATCGACAGTTGGTGCCCATCTCTGCCTCAGACTGTGAGTTACCCCATGTAGTATCCACCATGGTAACCAGTCAAATGTCAGGGTGACTAACTTTCCATCTCAATGACTGATCCATTGCTTTCCATTCCTGAAACCACTGATCATACCACACCCATGCTTTCCCTGCACATAACCTTTGCACCTCCCAAATCATGAGGAAATAAGACAAAAGTGGTAAGGCCAAATACCATCGCTTGCAGAGTTATCAGAACGTGTTCCATCAGCTGGAACTTCCATCATGGCACTGAAAGCTGACTTGCAAGCTTCCTTCCCCCTTGCCACCAAAGTGCTCTTTGATGCGTGTGCTGGCCTTTTCCTTGTTTGCTGGACACATCCACCATAAGACACTCTCTCCCTCTGGCAGCTCTTGGAACAATTCCTCTGCTTGTGATACAATTGCCACCCATTTCTCCCTCAGACTGTGTGTTCTAGCCATCTGTCAAGAGAAAGAATAACACAAACCACTACGGAAAATGGGAAAAAAACAGCTCCCCAAAACAAACATCTCACCCAAAAAAGGACACTCATTTCATGCCCCTCAAAGCCCTGCATCTAAATCAGTGACCAAACAGCCCTCCACCATTAAAATTACATCACCCAGCCTTAACGTCTACAGCAGCTGCCTTGCAGAAAAAAGTGTGTGTGTGTGTGTGTGTGTGTGTGTGTGTGTGTGTGTGTGTGTGTGTGTGTGTGTGTGTGTTGCGGCATGCATGCGGTGTGTGTGTGTGTGTGTGTGTGTGTGTGTGTGTGTGTGTGTGTGTGTGTGTGTGTGTGTGTCTATGTGCATGTCCAGCACTAGCTCTCAACCCATGAAAAACCAGTCTTGATAGAATGTGTGTGTGTGTGTCCAGCACTAGCTCTCAACCAATGAAAGACCAATCTTGACAGAACTGGGGACAAATTCAGAAATAAACAGGAACAATCAAAACACTTCTAAGACATTAGCACTATTAACTAGACATTGACAGATAACAGAATGTGAATTAACATACCTTGTCTGTTGAAGAAGTCTACAATTCCAGGTACTATCATATTTCATTAATAGCCTGCATTTTCTATTTTTGTTTTTTCTTTAGAAGGAAGCCTCACTATACAGCATGCCTAATCAGGTGCTCCCCCTGACACCAACAAAATATCCACATTCCTTATTCTGTATTTGTTCTCTCTCTCACTTTTTTTTCTTTTTTTTTTTATACATGTTCCTGTGAAAGGAACTGCCTGCCCTCAACGAGCATCCTTTATGAATGAGCATTTCTAGTAAACCAAACATCCCCTTATCTTTCTCCTCCCCTCTCAACTTCTTAGTGGAAGAAATCTGAACAAAGCCTAAATAATGGTGGGACAAAGGACCAAAAATAGGGATATATTTTAAAAACTGCTGTTATAAACTTAGAAGATTGCTAGAATAACAGGTTTGGTCTTGTCACAAATTTTTTGAAGTATATGAAGTCTAAAACTCAAATGGATGTCATTATTTAGGGGCTTCAGTCCTCTGTGATTTGCCAGAAAACCACAGATTTTATGAGGAGCAGAACAAAAGTATGAAGCAAAAATCTGAACATTCTGCAAAAACCTGGACAGTTGAGAGGTATGCATGAATCACACCCTGTGTTCAGAATGGCCTAGTGGAAAGCCTGCCACTCGTGCCCTCCCCGCAAGCAGTTGTAGTTGCAGCTGCACATGTGCAATGCTCAGCCATTACTTGCTACCTGCAGACAACCACCAACCTATAGCTGCACTTAGCTCCACAGTCACCTGCCCTAAAATTAACGCTATTGAAAAACACTGGCACCAAGCAACACTACCAATGCACTGTGAAAAGAGGGCCTAACTGAAGGATCAGCCATAAGCCAGGCTCGCCACTGTATACCAATGACTCCTGACAAGGTGATTTGAGCCAGCAACAACTGTTCCAACCATAATGAAATACCAACCTCCCTAGCCACCACGGTTATACAAAGCAAGAATCCATTAAGACAACACAGTGGCCATGCCAGTCACACAATCTACCTGTCTTAAACTAAGCAATGCGTCTAAATCCTACCACCCAGTTCAAGCAGATTTAATCAATCTAGCAAACCACAGATAATTATAGTAAGACAGAAAACATATCTTGAAGCTACCCTTCCTCACCCATATCTGATACTACACTTATGAAACAGCAGAAAAAAAAACACTCAGGCACGTCTTTTCTCCACCCACCAATATTAACCAAGGCCTACCTGGTCTGTTGAGTACTTACAGGTCATCTTGGACATAATACCTGCAACAACTAATTATCCTTTAAATCTGACCCCCCCTACCTTACAGCTCTTGCATAAAATTACATTAATTCCCACACTTACCTCACTTCCCCTTAACCTTAACCATTTCTTGCCTGATTGTCTTTCACAATGCTTCATACAGTCAACATTCAGTTTAAAAACTAGACACTCCCACTGCATTTTCACCCTGCCCCCTTTTCCCCAACATAAAACCCTAATGAACCTCAGGATAAATTAGTTTGCTACAAACTACATTGCTTTCAGTATACTGATTAACCCTTGAACAGTAGTATCAGTTAAACTCACAGCTTTGAGAAGCATTTCATATAGGTAGATGTTGGAAAGAGCTATGTTAACTTCAGCCCACACTCTTTCTGCAAATCTGAAGAAAATATTTTTTCCCATGGTCTATGACTGGGAAACAAATGATACTTTGCAAGCTGTTGATGTTCTTATTCTGTCCATCTAAATCCTCATTAAAATGTACATGCATCAATTTCTTCCTTTAAACTTAATTACTCTTATATTAGTCACTTATGCCTCCCCTCCAACTTTTTTCCCCCAACAAGTGTAGAACTATAAGTTTATGTACTTCATGCACATGTTGAATTGTTTTGCCATATTCAGCTTCTAACAAGTCAAATGTCTTCATGTTAAAGAATGGTTTATTTCAAATATTTGAAACCGAATTTGTTTTTCTTATATATACTAGTGACACCTCAAGACTTAGTTTAGTAAGCATCTCACATATATTCAAAGTTTCAGGATAGTTCCTTTCAACCTCAATACCTTTGATATTTCAGACAACATAATGGCACATTTATTCCAGTGTCTTATTTAAATATTACATTCTGATTATCTATCTTGAGAAGAACTCTGATGGAACTTATTTCAAGGAATTTTCTCATTCAAATTCCTGTATACTGTTTTCATACATTTTGTGCCCACAAATAAATCATATTTGTGGTTCTGTTCCATCACATGCATTCATTTTGGATACTACGTCATTTCTATTATTTTACACACTTTAACAAAATGTTTTCTTCTGGCATAGCTCCTCCTTGAATCATCCACTGTAGCACATTTCCTTTTAGCAAGTTATTACCACATATCTTTTATGAGAAAAACATGTTTCATCTCTATAATGCTTATTATGGCTCAATTTCAATATAAACTTGCTGACTTTCTTTTCTTTCAATTCACATGCAATTTTAAATACCTATAATGTTTTGATTAATTATTTTGCGTGACTTGATATGATTGCAAAGACTCTGCATGTAGATTTGTTTTATTTAGCACAATCTCATAATGACCTTCCTCTCATTTCTCTACTTTATATGTCACGTGTGACTCCATATTATATTAACAAATCATGTAATTCACCAGCCTTTGGCATGGTTATGTAATTCAGAAACAAAATCATTATTACTTTCTGAGTAACAATGTACCGTCTTGCAAAAAAGGGGGTTTCCGTATGGCATATTCTTATACATCTCACAATTATTGTTATGAACCCCTTCCCCTTGGCATAATAAACAAACCAAATTTGACTTGTGAACAACTATTTTATTAACAGGCCACATTCATATTGAATCAAATATCAGAATTTGGGTTTATATCATAAGAACAAAAGCTGATAATTCCGAAGCACAAAACTCCAAACTTCAAACCTCGAAGTTCAAAAACATTGAAACGGTAGAACGGAGATTGCCATAGAATGCGGGAAGGGAAGATTTCCCTTTATTGCACTGTAGTGCGATCTTGGAGTTGATATATTTAAGTAGCAGGGTGTGTGGGGTGCAGGGGGCTTGCCCCCCTGCATAGAGCATTTTGCTTTTTTGTTTTGGGTAATTAGGGTTTTTTTTTTGTGGATTCGATGTTGTCAGCTTTTGAGGCTTGAAGTTCGCAGTTTTGAGCTTCGGAGTTATCAGCTTTCGATTATGTGATATAGACCCTTAGAAGCTCATACAATTGTAATAATAATAATAGTAGATGAACCACACAATATTCATCTGATAGAAAAATGGCAGTGTTCACAGACTGTTCAACCATGAGATTCATAGTCATACACCCTCCCTTTCATGCCAGAACACAACAGACATATTGAGGAGTATGTACAAGTCAGCTTACTCCTGAATTAAATTCAGATGAAGACCTTAAAAGGAAGGGTAGCACTTTGTTCACCAGGCTGCCTACTTGGCAGTCTATTCCCCCCTTTTTCCCTCCTTTAGCCAACTTAAATTACACTCCTCTAGCATAGTCACCCTTATTAACCTTATCAAGCACCTCCTTTTAAGAACAATGAAATATATACATTAAAAAGATCAAGGCCATCTCAAATAAATGAAACATGATCACTGCCTGTAAAATCCCAGAACCCTACCACAAACAAGCTCACACCACCCTGTGATTAGAAAAATGCCCTAAACGTATTTCCACCAACAAAGCCTGGAAATAATGGCAGATCATATGAGCCCTTGAAAACATCTGCTGCACAACCTACAAATCCTTAATGATCAAAGACGATAATCTTATTTTAGATACAGTCCCTGAGTAATTCCCCCAAGTGAATCAGAATTGCCTTAATACTGAAAGCCATGTCTACAGACTCCTCTAACATGGGTAACAAGTATACCCATATCAAATCTCACATTCCATTCCATTTCACATCCCATGATGAAGTATTAAGGTCCAATGCATTTTACCTGCTTCTATTGCAGCAGGCCTTTAGTGCAAACCATGATGGGATGTCCTACAATTAAAAATCTTCATTGGCCTGTAACAACAAGATAGCAAGCTGTTAAACCCAAGCACAATTACCTGATATAAAGCTTATAAGTATCTGAAGACCATATAAATTTACTTTTAATAAATTCAAAAGGCTTGCTTTGCAGCAACAAATCATATGTTCTACCCATCCACAAAAAATGTGATGCATTTCTCCCTGTAACTATACTCTGACTAGCTAAAAAACTTTGTAGCTTCAAATTAAACAGATTTTCTGACAATGATTTCCTATCTATTGCATTAAAACCAAGTCACTACTCATGGCTGATAAAGCTTCGTGAGAGAAGCTGATATGCAAGCTATAAAATGATGCCATCATCCTTTTCCAAAATGACTTGCTATAGTTTACCAGATTGTTCTCTTTTAGACTTTAAAAGCCAAACAAGCACAGCATCACCTGGTAAAACACATCCACCGATTTCAAACACAAATGTTTGATAACCCAAAATGTGTCCTGATGTAAACGCTTAGTCAACATTGCCCACAAATCATATCAATCCAGTGTAGCTAACGTAAAATACATAACTTTTAAAACTACTTAGAATATTTGCCTACAAACAAGCATCCTGTCATCAACTGAAAAAACCCTAATTTTTTCCCAAACTTATTAACAAAAAACAGCTCACACAGTGACTGAAGCCTGAAAGATCTGGGTAGTTTTGCTGTTTTAAATGCTTGTTTTTGAGACTCTCTCCCAAACTTTCTTAATTATTCAATTGTTTGTAAACTCTATAATGCCTACTCACCTTACAATTGCACTCAACAAAGATAAATGCACCAGGATTGTTCTTGGTGAATTACCTTTCCCACATCTATAGATCACAAACTTTATACTACACAAACTGGCCAGTTCCTCTCCTGCACAGACAATTTACACACACACACACACACACACACACACACACACACACACACACAAAATTAAAATTATTATACTGCTCCATAAGACTGCTTGCTAAAAATAGGTCAAGAGTGATGAATTAAACACCTGTCAATACATCTGTCTAAACTCCCAAACCTTCTCAAGAATTGCATTTGGTAGCTCTTCCGCCTCTGGAGTCAGTACCGGGCAAGTGTAAAACTGAAAATGAGATAGACTATCAACATTTACATTCAGTCTCCCAGGACCATGCTTCACTTAAAAGAAACATTGATTTCAAGAGAAAGCAATAACGACTTTCCCAACAGGAAATTACTTCTTAAATCTTCTGTTGACTTTTTCAGAAGTACCCTCACCCAGTCTCATATTTTATAATGAAAAACTACCCTCTTACTCCAAAATTCTTCTAGTCACCCTACCACTGCTGTCCAAATAGGTATTAATTTCAGAAAAGTAATGTTTTTTCTTATTAATATCCCCTTACAGGATTATCCAAGCAAAAGTGATCAACCTCCTCCCATGTCTGTATTAACTTGCAAGTCATTTTCCACTTGGAAACACCATTAAAATTTTCTAGAAATTCATTCCAAATCAACAGGTGGTCTTTAACACTTCCAGACGCCATTAACTTGTGATGCTTCTTCTTATGACCATTTAAAAGGTTTGCCAATGACCTATTAAATGATTGACCTGGTTATACCACTTTACAGGTGAAATTTAGCAAACCAAGCAACACCATCACCTCACTCACTCTCTGTCATTTTTGACTTATTCAGTATAATGCCAGTCTTTTTATAAAGCATGACCAATTTGGCACCTCAGAGCAAAATCTATAGATAAATCAGAAAATGCTAAGTCTTTCTCCAGGCGGTCTTCTTTTGTACCTATTAACAGCACTTGCAAATCATCAGAAGGGTGTAAAAGTGCATGGATGCCTTACCGTCCCTGCCTTCCCCTGCCAAAAAAAAAAAGAAAATCATCCAAATAATGGACAACCCTTTCACCTGATACTTTCTGCTACCAAATCCTGTGTAAGGCTGAACTAATCTTCTCAAATGTTGCACAAACTACTGCACACCCCATGGGGATGGCTTTGACCAAATATAAGGAACTGTTGAGACACAGTAACAACAATATCTAATATTCTTTGCTAACTGATAGCAAACAAAGATCTGATTGAATGTTCAGCTTTACTAACCATGGGTCTTGGAAAGGCCTAGAAACTTTGACTCATTAACACCTATGTGGTGAGGAATGTTACAGCTTTTAACAGCCTGCACGCATCCTTGCATTCCAGAGAATTTTCTGAAAAATCAACTTAGAAAGCATAATATAATCAAGGCTCTTCTGCTGCGGGACATCCTAGATTAACAATCTTAGTGTCATTTTATTAATAAATCCTTGCCCTTTCTATTTCTGCATATTATAAACTGGTAAGTAACTTAATTAAAAAAAAAAACATACTCAAGAAATATCTGGAGGCCATAAGGCGCTATGGGTGTCAACTGGAAGTATACAAAACAATGCTTGAATTAGATAATTCATGCATACTGCACCTTCACATCCCTCCTGTCTATGTTGTCATTCACTGATGTCATCTCTGGAAAGGCAAGATGATGGATTTGCTGATATTCCCCGTTACACTTCATGGGAACTAATCCTGTTGGTGATATGCTATATTTCTGAAAAGGGGGTAACCCAAGTGGGCAAAAGACAATGCTCTCCTGCACTTCTTCATCTAACAGTGCTTGCACAATATTCTCCTTCCTCTCACTGAACTAAAGTTGACACAAACACACTCACATCCCTAAGTTAATTATTTAATAGAACACCTCTCTGCCTAAAACCATCTAATAATTCCTCTCCAATGACCATTTTGGGGCATTCTCTCAAGAAAACTCCAAGAACTCAAGTGACATAGGAGAATTCAATGGCCAATCTCCTTGATCCTCCTCAAAAGGGAATCTCAACTCTTTGTTCTGTAAAAGAACCTCTAGACCTAGCATTATCCTCTGTCACTAGCACCCCTCCATTGTTCTCTTCCTTTGGCCCAGGAAGGGCTTATCCCCTACCACTGAAACTGGCTCCTCCCACTAACACTGCAGTCCACAGCATGGGCTAACATAATGTAAGCAGGAATCAGCAAACCTGCATGTGGACTAACTACACATACCTGCATTAGCGTCAGAGAATACCACAGCATTGGATATGCTATTCTTGTGACTTTGCTTGCCAGGATTCCCCATTTCATCGATCACTTTTCTTAGCCATGTGTCTGCATGAATACATTCCTAATGCAAAAACATATGAACTATCTTCAGTTTTTTAAAACTCTGATCATATCACAACCACAAGTTGCCTCTTCTCAACTGATGTGCCATCATTGTAATTAAAAAATACAATATTAGTATGAGACCTTGTGGGAGTACCTTTTCAAGTGTTATCACCACAAAATACATATACTCCAAAAAACAGTTACCCATAACTTCATACTGAACTGACTGGATTGTATTCGCATCAGTGCAGTCCAAGATACTGTCAGATATTTGGTGCCAGGCGCCTCAGCTTCTGCAATCTGCTGATATCCATCTCTGTCAATAAGACTGAAACTTCTACAGACTCCCCTCTCCAAATGTTGTCTTTCATTCTTTCTAAGATACGTGGTGAGATGAAAATGCCCTGACCATCTTCTTGACTAGAAAAAGCTCTGTCTGGGACATGTCCATCTGTCTGGCAGACATCCATCTGCCTGGCACATGTCCAACTTACTTGGCACTGCAGCAGTTACCACCACTACCTCTAGGTGCTCAAAGGGTAGGTGGGGGAAATTATCCTCAGCTGGGGACAACCATACCTGCCCAACTATTATCTCTGTTACCTTCATCACTCCAGCCTTCTCTCGTATATTCTTACAACCAGTTACCATTGCTTAATAATTCCTGTAAGCATGCCATACCTTCCTCATCTATACATTGCAAAACTGCTAGCAAATAGGTTCATAGATTAGTACTAGGCTAACTGCCTCTGTGAGTCATTTTAAGCCTAGCCAATTATCCCCTGTGAGATTCAAACCCTGTACCTTGTGTTTGTAAGGCAAACACCTTAACCATTAGGCCACCCTCCCATCCCAAATCATTGGTTTCTTCCTTAACACTAGTATCACCTTGGGTGTGAGACACAAAATCATTACCTGCTGTACACTGTGGAGTCCCTACTATAGACATGTCTCCTCCAGCCTCCTAGTGGTCTTTTGCCTCTAGAATCTGTGCCTGTCAATGGCTGACCTCCTGAGCTGGCTACTTCTGCCTCTCTTTCAGGATTGATGGAGGTTCCTCCAGCTCCATTTGTGGTGCCAGGATACAACCTCTTGAAAGAGGACCACTGTTAACTCCCTGAATGCCTGCTTCCTGAGGTTCATAGGTTCACAGATGCTGTGTGTGTATATATATATATATATATATATATATATATATATATATATATATATATATATATATATATATATATATATATATATACACACACACACACACACACACACACACACACACACACACACACACACACACACACACAATTTTTTCTTTGCCCTTTCAACACTGTTGTTGCGCTCACAGCCTTCTTTTTGATGACATGGAATATGGGCATTTTATTTTATATATATATATATATATATATATATATATATATATATATATATATATATATATATATATATATATATGGATCCCGATCACAACACCGACATGCCACAAAGCCGACACCCAAAATACCGACACCAAAAGACCGAAAACACACAAAACCGACAACTCACAAACCCGAACACCATAACGACACCCAAAACACCGACACACAAAACGTAAACTACACATTACACACAACTATACATGCACTAACCATAACCCAAACTCTAACCCTAAGGTCCGACACTACCGCACACTTACCCTACCCGCACCCTAACCCTAACTCACTTAACCCGCCACTAAACCTAAAGTCCGTCACTATCGCACACTTACTCTACCCGCACCCTAACCCTAACTCACTTAACCCGCCCATAAACCTAAACTCCGTCACTATCGCACACTTATCTTACCCGCACCCTAACCCTAAATCCCTCACTATCTCACACTTACCTGTCCGCTCCCTAACAGTAAATCCCTCACTATCACACACTTACCGAGTCGTGCTCACACGTTGCCCATGTTGGTGTTTCAGCTGTCGGTATTTCACCTTGTCGATCATCTGTCTCGTCGGTCTTCTGAGCATCTGTGTTTTGGCATTTTGATCAAGTCAAGGGGACCCGTATATATATATATATATATATATATATATATATATATATAAATCTATAAAATTATGAGGGGGGGTGTAGAGGGGAGCTTTACCCTTGCAAAAACATTCATTTTATTCTGTGCAATTTTCAGTCATTTTAGATTTTCTCTAACATGATCACTATTCTTTGATTCAATCTTTTGACTATTCGATCTGTCTTGAGACATCTATATAAATATATATATATATATATATATATATATATATATATATATATATATATATATATACAGAGGGAGAGAGATATGGGATCCATATGGATCACTGAAAGACAACATAACCAAAAGAGATTTGGCCGGGCATACTTGCACGAAAGTGCTTTTCACCAAAAAGCACTTTCGTGCAAGTATGCCTGTTGCGGAGATCGCACTACAGTGGGGATAAGGGAAAATTCCCTTTTCCCCACTGTAGTGAGAACTCGGAGTGAGAATATTTAAGTAGGGGGTGGGGGGAGCAGGGGGACTTGCCCACCTGCAAAAACATAAAAGTAATGTTTTATTTTTTTTTAAACACACTTTAACAAAAGTGCTTTTTCAGTGAAAGCGCTTTCGTTAAAGTGTGTTTGGTGATTGTAGATTTGGACTATTGAACTTTTGTTCAATAGTCCTAGATCTATACACACACACATATACATATATATATATATATATATATATATATATATATATATATATATATATGTGTGTGTGTGTGTGTGTGTGTGTGTGTGTGTGTGTGTGTGTGTGTGTGTGTATGTGTGTGCATTGGAATTGAGTGAAACACCCAAATATTGATGTTTACAAAGTCATCCATAAAACATTAACTTTATCAATGTCAACATGGTATTACACATGTGCCAATAGAAAAATCTCAGAGCATGCAAAACCTAAGTGAAAAAATATAATCAAACATCATTTTTTTCCAGGGTTTAAGCCACACTGCACCACCTGCTAATTATATATGCTAATTCCAGCATTGTAGAATGACAGGAAAGGACAGACGCTCAGAAGGGATTTACATATACATAAGCCACCCCCAATTCACAGTCATATTTGTCCTGACTGAAGAAACACAGGACTCATGTGGCATCATAAATTCTGGCACCAGAAGAATCAGCTAACTGTCACCTCTCTTTGTCCAGCCTATAAATGCAAAGTCAGTGTGTCTGACACAGTCATCAGTTACTAGAGCATTTCTACTTGATGTGCTGACCTGATGACAGTGAAAGGTTAACAGTCTACAGCCTGGTAATACCTCGGTTATTTGAGTATGGTGGGGTTCTGCTTGTGTTTACATAGATAATTGTACATCTTACAAATAACATCAAATCATGTTGGTCAGTATTGCATGGCTGTCATTGGGCATTAGGCAGATCCTATGCTATCTAAGAAGTTCAGTCTGCCGTAAGGAACAATTCTGACTGCAGATATGAACACATCAGAATTGTTAGTGATTCATAATGTCAAAAGCTTGGAAATACTAAATTAGAATTTTTCAGTGTTCCTAACATGGCTCTGAGTGTTTGTGTGTGTGTGTGTGTGTGTGTGTGTGTGTGTGTGTGTGTGTGTGTGTGTGTGTGTGTGTGTGTGTGTGTGTGTGTGTGTGTGTGTGCATGTGCATATGGATATATGCATGCTTGTGTGTGTGTGTGTGTGTGTGTGTGTGTGTGTGTGTGTGTGAGTGTGTGTGTGTATGTGCATGTGTATGCACGCACATCTGCGTGCATGTATGTCTGCGCATGCTTGTATGAGTGTGCATGTATGTGCATGTGTGTATGCTTATGCATGTGTGTCTATGTATGTGTGTGTGTGTGTGTGTGTTTCTATGTGCATGTGTATGTATGCATGTGTATGGCTATATGCGTGTGTGTGTGTGTGTGTGTGTGTGTGTGTGTGTGTGTGTGTGTGTGTGTGTGTGTGTGTGTGTGTGTGTGTGTGTGTGTGTGCGTGTGTGTTATTTATTGTTAGGGTTACGGACAGTGGAATGGGTAGGACTAGTATAAGGACTATGTGTCTTTTTTAATGATAGGGTCAGGCATAACGTTAGATAGTGTTAGGGTTTGGGTCGGGGAAAGGGTTAGGGTTTGGGTCAGTGTATAGATGTATAGGTACTACAAGGAATCAGAGCAGTCAATGTATCAATTAATGTGCAGTAATTTAGCTCAAGAGATTAAAGATATGACTGGCTAATATGTTTTATCATGTAGTCCTAAGTTTGCCTGGGTTTGATTCTTGCTTCTTTAGCCTTTATTGTAAAGGTAAGCAAGTCAGCTAATTGTGTACTAATTCTCCAAAGGACGCTCTTGTTTAACTGCTTTACAAATAAATAATAATATTTATAAAAATAATAATAAAGATGATCTTTATAAATAAGACAGTATTGTCCTAATGGAAACAGCTAGGCAACTGATAGTGTTGATTTATTAATTAACATTACTGAGAATTCATTCCAATATTCAATTGTGGTGGCAATAAGCACTGTTTTCTAGATTCACTGGAAACAGTATAATGCCAGTACTGACAGTTAATGTAAAAAACGGAATAGTTTTTTTTTTTCTTAATTCAGAGATTATTAAAACAGAATTCTATTTAGGATACCCTAGTGAAATTCTATGTTAATATCCTCTGAATTAAGTAAATTGTTAGCTCTGAAATTTATTCAGAGTAATAAATATATCAGATTGGGGTGCATTGGTATATTGTTTAGTTATTAGAGTTGCTTCTATTCAAAGACATGCATCTTTTATTTAAATCAAGAACACCAACAAAGGTATATGTCTTTCAGTGCAGAACAAGTTTATTTCATCAGCTCTATGAATAAACAAGACTTAACATTATTGACACTAAAGGAATTATTGAAAATTTAAACATTTCAATTTGAACGTTTGTTTACTTCCAAGTTTTCCAGGCACCTGGAAGCCTAACATTCTGATTCTGAAAGATAATGGTATTTTAGTTTCTGTTTTCAATGGGAATATCTTTTATTGTTGAGCTGTGCGTCTAGATTATATTTAAGCATGCTTTCTCACATGAACAGCAGTGTTTCTTCTGTTACCCCCATTCCCAACAGCATTTGGTTAGTTATTACATTTGCAGTTCTGTGCCTGTAGCTATTTGTAGGCTGGCTGGCTTACACTTATTAGTTGATATTGGTGGTTTACTGACTCAAATGACGTGGCAAGGAAACTCACATTGCAGTCTTCAATCTTGTTATATTGCTGCACTGGGTTGACATCAAACTATAGCAACTCCTGGAAGTAACAACTTTAGTACAGTAAATTGACTGTCACTCTGTTATTACTCAAATGTGTTGTTTCTCACAGTTAAAATCATTGCACAAATGAAGCATATGAAAGCCTTCTCAATAAATATGCATCCATATGGGAAGCTGCTATAATCATAATGATACATAATTACATGAATCTGTAGACCATTATATTGTAAACAAATGGTACAAGTCAGTAATCAGAAAACGTACCCTTGTCATCATGTTTAAACATACAAAAAAATGGCATTAGAAATATTCGATACTAACAATTTCCTAGCAATGATTACAAAATGAAATCCTTGACAGATATGAGTAAAGGTGAATTTTGAAAGCTTTACGGTAGTAATACACTAGATGTGCAAAGGGAATGTATTCTGCATGGCTAGCCTTTTGTCAGAAAAGGAGCTTTCTCCAGTAAGCAGATCAAAAGGGCATCTTTTGGCTATTCTGGCTACAGGATCATTTGGTATGAGTGTTGATGTGATTTTATTTATATTCAGTTTCAAAACAAAATTACATTGTATGAAAATAACACATTTATGTAATGATGTATGTGGATATGTATTTATGTATTCATTAAGATATACATGATTGTGTGTGAGTATATATTTATATATATATATATATATATATATATATATATATATAAACTTAAGAAACTTTTAGTATTTTTCTCTTTGCTAGTTAAATAATAAACCTGGTTTCATTTTATGATACTTTCCAATGAAGTTCGACTGAAAACTTTACAATGAATGAAAACACTCAAAATGTGAATTAAATGAATAAAAGATTGATCAAAACACACATAATAGCCTAGCATCTATATTCATTCCAAAATAGCAACATTTTCTTTAGTTTTTAAATAGTTGTTTATACTTTTGCACTAGTGGTGTTATGATATATATCTATAGCTATATATCTATATATCTGTATGTATATATATATATATATATATATATAGAGAGAGAGAGAGAGAGAGAGAAAGCTATATATATATATATATATATATATATATATATATATATATATATATATATACATATATCTTCTTTTTCTTTCGGCTGTTCCCATTAGGGGTTGCCACAGCAGATCATCTGTTTTAATTTCTTCCTGTCCTCTGGATCATTCACACCAACCACCTGCATGTCCTCTCTCACCACATCCATAAACCTTAACTTAGGCCTTCCTGTTTTCCTCTTAGCTGGCAGCTTCATCCTTAGCATCCTTTTCCCAATATACTCTGCATCCCTCCTCAGCACATGTCCAAACCAGTGCAATCTCGCCTCTCTGACTTTGTCTCCAAACCTTCCAACCTGGGCTGACTCTCTAATATACTTATTCCTAATCCTGTCTACCCTCGTCACACCCAGTGCAAATTTCATCATCTTTAACTCTGCCACATCCAGCTCTGACTCCTGCCTTTTTGTCAATGCCACTGTCTCCAACCCATATAACATAGCTGGTCTCACTACCCTCTTGTAGACCTTCCCTTTCACTCTTACTGGTACTAGTCTGTCACAAATCACTCCTGACACTCTTCTCCACCCACTCCACCCTGCCTGTACTCTCTTCTTTACCTCTCCTCCACACTCACCATTACTCTGAACTGATGATCCCAAGTATTTAAACTCATCCACCTTTGCCAACTCTACTCCCTGCATCCTCACCATTCCTCTATCCTCCCTTTCATTCACACACATATATTCTGTCTTAGTCCTGCTGACTTGCTTGATTTCATCTCTAGAGCATATCTCCACCTCTCCAGGGTCTCCTCAACCTGTTCCCTACTCTCACTACATATCACAATGTCATCTGCAAACATCATAGTCCACGGGGACTCCTGTCTGATATCATCTGCCAACCTGTCCATCACCACTGCAAATAAGAATGGGCTCAGAGCTGATCCTTGATATAATTCCACCTCCACCTTAAACACATCTGTCACTCCCACTGTAGATCTCACCATTGTCACACTACCCTTTTAAATAGCCTGTACCACTCCTACATACTTGTCTGCCACTCCTGACTTCCTCATACAATACCACACCTCCTCTCTAGGCACCCTGTCATATGCTTTCTCTAAGTCCACAAAGAAACAATGCAACTCCTTCTGACCTTCTCTGTACTTCTCCATCAACACTCTCAGAGCAAACATTGCATCTGTTGTGCTCTTTCCTGGTAAGAAACCATACTGCTGATCACTAATCATCACATCCCTTCTTAACCTTGCTTCCACTACTCTTTCCCATAATTTCATACTGTGACTGATCAGTTTTATCCCTCTGTAGTTACTACAGCTCTGCACATCATCCTTATTCTTAAAAATCAGTACTAAACACCTTTTCTCCACTCCTCAGGCATCCTCTCACTTTTCAAGATTTCATTAAACAATCTGGTTAAAAACTCCACTGCCATTTCACCTAAACACATCCATGCTTCCACAGGTATGTCATCTGGACCAACAGCCTTTCCATTCTTCATCCTCTGCATAGCTATCCTTACTTCCTCCTTGCTAATCAATTGTACTTCATACTTCATGATTCACTATCCCCACATCATCCATCCTTCTTTCCCTCTCATTCTCTTTATTCATCAGCCCCTCAAAGTACTCTTTCCATCTGCTCAACACACTCTCATTGCTTGTGAGTATGTTTCCCTCATTATCCTTAATCAACCTTACCTGCTGCACACCTTTCCTATCTATCTATCTATCTATCTATCTATCTATCTATCTGTCTATATATTTGTATGGGTCTACCTGAAAATGACGAATGTGCAGAACAACGATGATGAGAACACTGACATGAGAAGATTGACAACAGAGATGACCGACAGTTGAGAATCCCGGCGCTGAGAACACCGACATGTTAAGGTAAGTGTGCGATAGGGACAGACGTTAGTGTCAGGGTGTGGTTAAGGTAAGTGTATGATAGTGACAGATGTTGGGGTACGGTGTGGGTCAGGTAAGTGTGCAATAGTGACGGACTTTAGGTTTAGGGGCAGGTTAAGTGAGTTAGGGTTAGGGTGCGGGTAAGGTAAGTGTGCGATAGTGACAGAGTTAAGGGTTAGGGGTTTATTAAGTGAGTTAGGGTTAGGGTGCGGGTAAGGTAAGTGTATGATAGTGACAGATGTTGGGGTACGATGTGGGTCAGGTAAGTGTGTAATAGTGACGGACTTTAGGTTTAGGGGCAGGTTAAGTGAGTTAGGGTTAGGGTGCGGGTAAGGTAAGTGTGCAATAGTGACAGAGTTAAGGGTTAGGGGTGGATTAAGTGAGTTAGGGTTAGGGTGCGGGTAAGGTAAGTGTGCGATAGTGATGGACCTTAGGGTTAGGGTTTGGGTTAAGGTTAATGCATAGATAGTTGTGTATGTAAGGTTTAGTGTAGGTTTGTAAGGTTTTTGGTGAGCTTGTGTTGTGTGTGTGTTTTTCGGGAAAGGTATTTGTTTTGTTGATTGTCAGGATTTTGGTTTGTCGGGCATGTGAAGTTTTCTGTTTTTGAACTTTCTTTTTTTGTCATTTTTTTCATGTCAGTTATTTCGCTGTCAGTGTTTTCGAGTGTCGGTGTTGGCAGGTAGACCCATATATATGTATGTATATATATATATATATATATATATATATATATATATATAGATAGATATAGATATATATATATATATCTATATAGATATATATACTGGTCCTAGTCTTTACATCGAAAGTACGTTAAATCAAAACGTGCTACAGTTAACTCACTTTCACGAAAGTGCATTTTAGCAAAAAAAGACAACACACAGTTTGTGTATAGATTTAGTTGTACATCAAAATGTACTGTTGATTGTACAACTAAGTAAACTGTTTCTTAGATCGCGGTACAGCGGGAATAAGGGAATATTCCCTTTTCCCACTATAGTGCCATCTTGGTGTGAGAATATTAAAGTAGGGGTGTGTGGCCACATGGGGGAGCAGGGGGGGCTTGCCCCCCTGCATAAACCTGAGTAGTGCTTTATTTTTATAGGGTTTTTTTTTTTTTTTTTTGCGAAAGTGCATTTTCGCTAAATTGCACTTTCGCAAAAGTGAGTTTGCTGTAGTATGTTTCGATTTAACATACTTTCAATGTAGCAACATAGATCCATATATATATATATATATATATATATATATATATATATATATATATATATATATATATATATGTGTGTGTGTGTGTGTGTGTGTGTGTATGTGTGTGTGTTTTGAAGGATGAGTTTTCCAGCTGGATTTTCACTCATTTTCAGTGGATGCCTGGAAAGAAAAGTTCCAAAAAAGGGATTTTTAAAAAAAAGGAAAAGTCACATAGCATCCAGGCTTACAAGATTTAGTAAATGGCCAGACTAGGAATACAAGCCTACAAAGACAAACTAAACCAATAGTAGAGTTGCTATTCCAGGAAGACAAATTACAGTAAGATATTTCTGAGATATCCATAGAATAATATATTGTTGGAAGTTTGAGACTTGGCAGTGCCAATATGGAAAATTAAAAAAAAATATGTGCGTGATTTGTTAAAAATATCAGTAGACTGTTACACAGCTATAATATTTTTTGCAGGGGCAATACAACAGCACCCCCAATGTGGAAGGTTATACCCAACACCAATGTTATATATACTTACTCAAAGATTGTTTTATTCTCAGAGTAGTGGGAATTTTCTAGGATACATTAATTTTAAATTTACCAAATGAATGATGCACAAGAAATGGTTCCAAGAAGAATAAGTGCCACGTTCCAACTGGTTAAAAACTGATTCAATATAATAGTACAAAAATACAGGTTGAGCGCTTTCATCTACTGTCCGTAGATTTCATCAGAACAATCATCTTAAGTATCACTCCCTTTTATACTAATAAATTCCTGCCCTTAATAAAAACAATTAACTAATTACTGTTAACTGTGAATAATTTAAAAGAACATACTCAAATTAAAATTAAGAATATATACACACCAATTGCATATATTTCATGATCAGTCTAAAATGCAGTGGGAAACCATCTAATATATTTTCTCAAATACGTTTACTCATTCAATAACAACTGTGTGCCTTATTGTGATTATAAACTAATAAACTAATGTGTTGTACTTGCAAAATGAGAAAATGAGATAAATTGATTGATGCTCCATAATTAATTAATTAAAATTAATTATTAATATTATAAATTCTTATGGTGGTACTAGTGTGTATGCAGCATCAGTCAATTTATCTCATTTTGTCATTTTGCAAGTATATATATATATATATATATATATATTTATATATATATATATATATAGTGTATATATTCTTAATTTTAATTGAGTATGTTCTTTTAATTTATTCATAGTTAACAGTAATTAGTTAATTGTTTTTATTAAGGGCAGGAATTTATTAGTATTAAAGGGAGTGCCACTTAAGATGATTGTTCTGATGAAATCTACGGACAGTAGATGAAAGCGCTCAACCTGTATTTTTGTACTATTATATTAAATCAGTTTTTAACCAGTTGGAACGTGGCACTTATTCTTCTTGGAACCATTTCTTGTGCATCATTCATTTGGTAATTCTTGGGGTTCCTTGATATCATATTTAGAGAGTGTTAATTTTAAATTTAGTTGATTTCCCTAAACTGAATTTAAATTTCTACATTTCCAAAGATTACACTTACAGTTCTCAAACCGAAAATTGGAACCCCACAGTACAAAGTTTTAACATCTTGAAAAGGCAGTAAACAAAGGTAATTTGCCAAATATATAAATGCTCCAGCAGAAAATAGCAAATCAGTATAAAACAAAATTAAAGAACAGATATACACACATTTAATTAAAAAAATCCTAATTCTGCATAAAAAAGTTAAATATTGAAATAATACAGAAATCTGCAATCTGGCACAATTTAAATATATCTTATAGTAATACAAAAATCTCAAGTGTAAGAATGTTACCTCATCATAATGAAAGTCATCATTAAATAGAAAAAAATATTCTGAATAAATTGTAAGAATAACATTGCCATGTTGCAGATTTCATAAGCAGGAAATCAACTACTACACGTCTTAAACTGAAGAAAATAGATTTAAATATTTAAAAAAATGGAATAATTGAACAGTAACATATATATATATATATTAAATTATAAAACAAACATGCTCCAAACGCCCTCCTCTATGGCTCCTCTCTATTTTCTAATCTACAAAATAACCTGCTGGCAAAACTAGACCAAACCTATAACAAAATTGCTAGATTTGTCACCAGCAGCCCCTATAAATCCCATCACTGCTCCGCTCTCATAAAATTACATTGGCTAGAATTCCCACACCTTCTGACCAAATGTCAGCTGATCCAAGCTTTTAGAACTTTTAAATCAAACTCTGACTGTCCATCTCTGTCCAACCTGATCTCCTGGTACACCCCTCCCCGATCCCTGCGCAGCTCTGATAAACTCTTACTACAAGTCTATAAACCCAACAAGAACATAGGTAAAATGCTCTATAAACACTCCATCTCCCTTACCTGGAACAATCTTCCACTCCACATTAGAAGTCATACCTCCCTTCCTAACTTCAAACATGACCTGATAATGTACCCCCATAACAACCCTTTATGTACCTGTTACCATCCTACTTAATCCCCCCTCTTCACATACCCACTTCACCACCAAGTCTGATCTATAGGACCTTTATCCCTCTTTCTATAACTTACTTTATCCAACTGCTCTTGTTTCTGTACCCTCCCTCTAGTTCACTACATCCCTCCTCTACTAGTACCTTCTTTTGCACCATTCCCTCTTCTGACCTACGGCCCCTTGTGCAGTCACCCCTCTCTACATTTTACTCTCACTCTACTTTCCCTCAATTCTGAAGCCCCTGCACATACACATTTCTTCTTCTAGCCACTAATCTAATTATACCTTGTTTCTTTTCATTATATTACCTACACCCTTAACTTCCTTCCTGCTTACCTGCTGGATTTATTATTGTTGTTTCTCCTGTTACAACCTATTACTACACTTTTTATATATATATAGCTATGTACTCTTCCATTGAGTACATTATGTTCTTTTTATCCATTGTATCCATAAGATTGTTTTGATCTTTAATATTGTTAATTTGTCTCTATTTGTATGAATTTATTGGTCTGTTTGGGGCTTTTCCCCTTGGGTCTCCACTGAAAAAGGGCAAATTCTTACCCAGCTGGACCAATCCGGTTAACAAATGTGAAATAAATAAATAAATAAATAAATCTCTATATATATATACATATATGTGTGTGTGTGTGTGTGTGTGTGTGTGTGTGTGTGTGTGTGTGTGTGTGTGTGTGTCCGGTTAACAAATGTGAAATAAATAAATAAATAAATAAATCTCTCTATATATACATATATACATATGCGTGTGTGTGTGTGTGTGTGTGTGTGTGTGTGTGTGTGTATATATATATATATATGGGTCTATCTGAGTTCATCGACACTTTAAAATACCGACAATGGATTAACCGACACGAGAATGTCGAAAGTCACGTCACCGACGCCAGAAGATCGACGAGGCAGAAGACCGACGGAGGAAGACACCGACGCTGAGAAGCTGTGATGGGGTAAGGGTGCGAGTAAGGTAAGTGTGCGATGCTGGTGTTTAGTAGGGTAGGGGTGGGATAAGTGAGTTAGGGTTAGGGCGGTTAGGTGAGTGTAGTAAGGTAAGTGTGCAATGTTGGTGTTTTGTAGGGGTAGGGTGGGATAAGTGAGTTAGGGTTAGGCGGGTTGGGTGAGTGTGATAGTGACGGACCTTAGGTAAGGGTTTGGGTCAGGGTTGTGGTTAGTTGTGTATGTATGGGTTAGTGTTTGTTTGTAAGGATTTTGGTGTGCTTGTGTTGTGTGTGTGAGTGTTGAATAGGGGATGTGTTTTGTTTGTTGGTATGTTGTGTCGGGTGTATGCGATGTCGTGTTTGTGAACTGTCGATCTTCTGGCGTCGGTTAAATGAGTTTCGTTGTTTTGGTGTCGGTTAATTCGTTTCGGTATTTTAAAATGTCGATGAACTCAGATAGATCCATATATATATATATATATATATATATATATATATATAAATATGTGTGTGTGTGTGTGTGTGTGTGTGTGTGTGTGTGTGTGTGTGTGTGTGTGTATGTATATATATATATATATATATATATATATATATATATATATATGAAATTCTAAATATTGAATTTCCGAATCCTGAGATTATAAAGCCAAAAGCTCAAAACTCCAAAAACCCAGAAGCACGTATTTCAAAATCCTGAAGTCCGGAGATGTTGAATTAGCACTTCTGGTGTTGTGGTGTGTGAATGGATAGCTGGAGATTCAGGTAAGTATTTGTGTTTAAGGTTTTGGTTAGGGGCTTTAGTGTGTGTCAGTGTGTTTTGTTACTGTCATGTGTATGTGTGTGAGGGGAATGTAGCTTGTATGGTGTTTTTTTCGTGTGTTTGTCTGTGTAGTGTGACCTTGGAGTTAGAATATTTAAGTAAGAGGGGTGTGGGGGCACAGCACCCCACATGGGGGGGGTGAAAGGGGGCTTGCCCCCCTGCTTGTATGTAATGTAGGTTTGTGTGTTTGTGTGTGGGGGGAAGGTTTTTGTATGTGTTTGTGTGTGGTGTATGGTTAGTGTAGGAGTCGTGATTTTGAAATTCGCACTTCTGGGGTTTCGGGATTTTAAGGTTTCGGCTTTATGATCTTGAGAGTCTGAAATTCGACATTTCAAGATTTCGGGATTATAAAGTGAACCTATATATATATATATATATATATATATATATATATATATATATGGTTCCCCTTCACAATCTCAAATTACTAAATGCTTGAAATTCAGTAACTTGAGATACACACAGTCAGTGATACTGTAAAGTCGAAAACCCATAAGCGCGAATTGGCATAAGCGTGAATTAAAAAATATCGAATTTGCGCTTATGCATGTCAGCTATGGGATAGGAAGTGTGTGAGTCGGGATGTTTTACAGAAGTGACGGTAAGTGAGTGTATGTGTGTGTTTTGTAAGGTGTGTGTGCGTGTTAGGGTAGGGAGATGGGAGTATGAGTGTGAGTGTTGGATGTGTCTGTATTTGTGTGTGTGTGTGTGTGTGTGTGTGTGTGTGTGTGTGTGTGTGTGTGTGTGTGTGCGAGGCAGTGTAAAATGTCTGTGTGGTGTTTTTTATTTTGTGTATTAGTGCGCTCTCGGAGTTAGAATATGTAAGTAGGAGGGGTGTGGAGGGCACAGCCCCCCACATACAGGGTGCAGGGGGGCTTGACCCCTGCGTGCATGTAGTGTAGGGCTTGTAGTTTATGTGATGTGGGTTATATGGTGTGCGTGTAGTTTGGTGTATGTGTTCTGCATGTTCGGGGTTTTTTGTTTTCATGCTTGTGGGTTTCGGAATTTTTGTTGGTTCGACTTTACAGTCTCGAGTTACTGAATTTTGAGCATTCAGTAATTTGAGATTGTGAAGGGGAACCATATATATATATATATATATATATATATATATATATGGGTCTACTTCACATAATCAAACATCCAAATGTTCGATTTTCATATGGCCGACATCATATGATCAAACATTTGAATGTTCAACAATGTGAAAAAAAATTATTAAACAAAATAAAAAAAAACTAAACAGTGCTAGCAGGGGGGCAAGCCCCCCTGCACCCCCCCCACTATTTACATAGACCAACTCCAAGATCACACTACACTGCAGTCTTCCTGTTCCGTTCTCTATGGAGATCCCCATTTAGACCATTCAAAATTTTAAAAGTTCGATCATATGGTCTCAGCCATATGAAAGTCAAGCTTTTTAAAGTTCGACCATCTGAAAGGGACCCATATATATATATATATATATATATAAATATATATATATATATATATATATATGCATATATATTGATATACTCATATACCCACAAAAGAATCCAGTTCCAATGAAGGTGTAAAAATGATTTGTTATCCAGAACGGTGAAAAGAAAAACTGCGTTCGGTTTCACCCTTAGGCCTTATCAATGCAATAACATCAGTTTATCACAACCTATTATACTGTGCCCATTTGCATCAAATGACCAAACTTTAACCAAACATGAAACCACTTTCAAACCCATTCCCCATTTAACCCAAGTGAAAATAAAGCTTCTAACAAAATTATCCACCTTCTATCTTTCTTATTTAAAAGATCATGTTTTTTCTTTAAAGGCAACTCGCCACACACCCTTTCTGTACTTATAAAAACAAAATCAGCCCCCTTGTAAATTAATTTATGTTTAAATAAAGTACTTCATTTCTGTTTACCTCTAGCATCACTAATATGCAATGCTACCCTCTGTTTAAAGGAGCGTGAAGTTTGTCCTACATAAAAAGAACAACATTGTTACACAGCCATATAAATAAAACATGTGTTGTTACAATCAGTTCTACTTCTAATCTGACAAATGTTACTGGTGTTGACTGAAGAAAAACATCAGTATTCAAAATGAATTCACAACACCTACAACTACCACAACTGTAATTACTTGACCTAAGATCGACCATACTAGCTGAGGTATCCTACCGTCCCTTTTTATAGGAAGGAAAATATTCACCCAAAGATTTACCTCTCCTCTAACTAATCCTACAACTCACAAACAGTATATTATGAAAAAAATGATAACTAGATAACATACACCAATACTTGTACAATACAGACTTCATAGTATAACTACTAGTCCCATAATCACAGTCAAAATGCACCATATGGGAGTCACTTTTGTCAGTTTCCTTATATTTCAATATCTGAGCCATATCAAACTGGGAACCTTCCTGTTTAGCTACATCAGCCTTCAACAGGTCATATAGCCTAGGCTTCAATAAGTTACTCAGTTCTAAAGACTCTTCTTTATAAATTCAAATTTGCTTTACATTGTTGAGAACATATTAAGGATGATAAGTAGACGTTGATAACAATGAACTTTTAGTATGTAGATTATGGAAAATCCCAGTACAAATGTTATCAAGTTGATCCTTTTTAACTTTCACATCCAAAAAAAATGAGTCTCAGTATAATTGTAAAAAAAGTAAAATCTATCTATTATTATTCAAACATTTCACCAAAAGGTGCAATATCTCTTGTTGCCCCTCCCAAATAAACCAACAATCATCCAAATGTCATATCCACAGTACAGTAAATTCCAAATATAGATTGCCAGAGCCATTCATAATAAGATTTTTCCAAAATCACATAAAATGTCAGCATAAATGGGTGCTAAAGTCACCTCATAGCAGTTCTCTTCAGTTGTAGAAAACATCTATCTTTATCATAAAAGCATCTTTAGTCAGAACATATTCCAAAAATGTTATAATAAGATCATTGAAATCACCAGTATACATCTGAGACTTATCCAAAGCATATGTAAATGCACACAATCCACCTTCATGGGGTATACTAGAATATAAAGAAAGTATATCTAGGTACCCACACACACACACAGCTAGTCAGAAACTCAAACCCTTCAATAACATTTTAAAAATTGCTAGTATTTTGTAAACAGTATTGTGACTGTGAAACTAAGGGTTTCAACTATTTCTCTGAAAAACATGACAAGGATTAAGTAAGATAAGCAATGCCAGAAACAAATAGTTGACCCAAAGGGGGCATAATACCCCAGTGAATCCTGGGAGGAAAATAAAAGAGATGCTGTCCAGGATTATCCACCTTCAAATGCTGTAATACTTGCCATTCCATGATCTCCTTATCTTATGCTTTATCCAAAAACTGATCATTTATGTAACATTTGTTTACAGGGAAAGTCCAAATGAGCCAATTTTCAACAGCTGCCTGGGGATAAACACTCTAGATATATGTCTTTGTAACATGGGAGGAAACCGGGGTACCTGGAAAAAACCCTCACAAATGCAGGGATGACATGCAGACGCTGCACAGAAGGCAACCCAGCTGAGAATCGAATGGGAGAACCTCTTGCTGTGAGGTGACAACTTAAACCGCTGCACCACTGCACCGTCCAGTCAATTATCCTTTTAAAATAATTAGTGGGATTCAAAATGGATAATTGGTAGAACTGTCTATCCGTAAGTTGCCTATCAGCTTCCCTTACATAAGCTTCCTTAGATCAAATAACTATAGCCCCACCTTTATCAGCCTCAGTAATAATAATCCTAAGATCATTCTTTACTTCATCCAATGCTGATCTCTCCAATGTACTAATATTATACCCAGTCCTTCATTCAATACAGAAATATGTGCATGTGTCAAAACCACAACAGTCAAATTAACAATTAAATCTTCATGTTTGCAGTGAGGCAGATGGTTGAGAAGAAGCTAGAAATGAGAAAAGATTTTAGTTAGGCATTCCTAGACATGGAGAAAGCATATGTCAAGGATCCAGGAAAGCTGATTTGGGCAGTCTTGTGATAGTTTGAAGTCCCAGAAACATTGGTACAATTGGTTCAGTCTATGTACAAAGATCTAATGACACAAATCCGAGCAGTGCTTCGACTCACAGAGGGGTTCCCAGTGGGAGAAGGTGTGCATCAGGGTTCAGCTCTGAGCCCACTGCTGTTTATACGTTTAATGAACTACATTAGCACACAGGTTCGAGGGGGACAGATCAACAAAGTTGTGTTGCATTACAGGCAGACTGAGCATGAACTTGTTAAAGGATAGAGGAATGGAATGCAAACCTGAAGGAACAAGGTTTAAACCTGAGCACACACAAAAAGAGTTGTAATGGCAGCAAATGGGGGAAATAAGAGATGCTGAGAACTGAGATAGAATAGAAAGTAATGGAACAGGTTAACAGTTTCAAGTATGAGGGGGGTTGAGGAGAAGGGAAGCGAAGTCTGAATGAGGAGGTCAAAGCTAGAATCAGAGGGGCTGCAGCCAATTGCCATAGAGTGTCAGGTGTAGTATGTGACAGAATAATGCCCAAGAAGCTGAAAAGTTAGGTGTGCAAAACAGTGGTGCAACCAGTACTACTGTATGGTACAGAAACCTGGGCAGTAAAGACAGAGCAGTTGAGGAAGCTAGAGCTGATGCAGATAATGTGTCTGAAATGGGTGGTAGGATACACACTGTGGGACAGATAATTGGTGATCATGTCAAAGAGAACACATTACGGTGGTTCAGTCACATGTGCAGAAAAGCAGAAGAGATTCTGGTGAAGAAGATTTGGGACAGACAGGAAGAAGTCAAGATGAACTGAGGATGTCCAGGAAAGAGGCAGATGGATTGTGTGACAGAACACCTGAGACAGTCAAGCATGAGTGTTGAAGAAGGTAGGAGAGTGGCACTCGATCAAGTGAGATGTTGACAGTTGAAATGACATGCCCACCCCATGTAGAAAATGGGGACAAAGGGGGGTTGATGATAATCAAGGATGAATTATTCTTTAACACACTACAGATGAGTGCTTCTCCAGCCGTTTTTACAGTTACCTCCTACTGATGCCTCTTGGCATCTAATATTGCTTGCTCATATTTGCATTAATATTTCTAAAACCATGCTGCAAATTTCATTAGAGGATTCCATCTTAAAGCATACATGATGGCAAACACCATTGTATTCATGTTTGACCTCTGTCTAATGCAGATATTGAATTTTATTTCTATACTTTTTATTTATATTGATATAATTTTCATATTTCTCTGAATATCGCAACATTCAGGTAACACAAATAGAACTGCATAGCCTCATATGAAAGCTGCCAGCTGCAGGAAGACAATCCTGCTGTCAGTATTTGGCTTGCTTAGTTACTGAGCTTGCATAAGCTGCACTACAAAATTAATATTCACTGCTATATTTTGGTTTGTAAAATCCAGTTTAAAGCATCAAACTAAAGGAATGCCACTAATGTAAAGTAATTTATCCCGAATAATTTGCCATTTATAGTTTTCTAGTAAAACTTATGGTTCCAGAGATATGAATATTTGTTTGAACTGTAAGGTGATAATTTCATTTTTTTAAAGGCTCAGGTCACACACACTGGGAATTAAAAGTACATAATAGAGCTGTACCGGATGGAATGAGTTACATCACCCAATTCCCGTCTCCCCAGTTTACTAATATTACACCCGTGATTTATGGAAATATCACTTTGATGTTGTGTCTTTCAGCTTTTCCCGGTTAGGGGTCACCACAGTGGAACTCTGGTCTGCTAATGATTGGTAGTTGATTTTTACGTGCCGAGTTACCAGCCCTGACGCACAACCTTCAATGAAAGTATGCCCATTCACGCATGTCTCCACGCAGAAGACGCTCTAGCTGAGAGTCGAACCGGACAGCGTCTTACTATGAGGCGACAACGCTACCGCAGCACCACCACCGCGGATGGAAATATCACTTTTATAAATATTCAATTCATGTAAAACTGCTCTTTCAAAACATTATCTACTGTGTAATATGGTGAATTAAAAGTAAACTTATAAAAACTGAAAGAGGGAACTGCTTACTGTTTTCACTAGTTTGTGTGATACACTAATATTTTAAATTCAAAATGTTCTAAATCTAGACACATCATTAGCTATATGATTATGGGACACAAAAATGGGAACAAAACCTAGTCCTTTATTCAATACAGAAATATGTACACATTAAAACATCAGTTAGATTAATAATTACTTCATTTATTTCTTTTGTGTTAACATTGCACTCATTTTTCCGTTTGTGGTCATGCTTTTACCCTCATATTTATATTTGTGTCTCTTACTGAACTTGGCAAAGTCACTGCAGTCATTGACTCCTTGCTTAAAAGGGGAATCTCACCCATAACATATTGCTGGTAAGTATTTGAATGCTGACTGAATGCTAATGCCATATGAACTTGTTGCAGCCATATCGCTTGTGGACTTATGCTGTACATTGTAATATTCCATTTCCTGTCAAGCCGTATCATCAGTATCAGTGGTAAAGCTGGCCATAAAAGTGGATTTATCAAATCCTGTCATCATTCTGATTGCAAACTTTACAATTGTTCATAAAATCAACAGCAGCAACACAAGTACAACTCCACAATAAATGCACAGAGAACATCCCTAACTGTAACCCTATCACTGCCCGTAATTCCAACTTTGCATATTATATTACTGAAAACCCTTTCTCTAACAGTACAGCAACACATGACAAAAGGATGCAGAACACACACACACTCACACACACACACACACACACACACACACACACACACACACACACACACACGCAGTCACAGCAGTAAATCTATAAGAGTACTTGGCCCTTGCTCTAGCCCTAACTTGGATTACTCATGCATACTCCCTAACTGCTGTAACATGACATTGTACAACTCTTATTCTTCACCTTCTCAGTCAAATAATTCCTGCTCATTCCTATGCACTTATCATATAAAGCTACATTTCAACTGTATTACATCCTCGCGAATGAGCATTCACTCTTTTCTGCAATCTGCCTTTTTTGCACCCGTGGAAATTTTTTACCAAGTGAATATTCTGCCTTTTGAGTTACAGCAATATATACATATGTTTTTACATATTTTTAATGCACACACATACACACACACACACACACACACACACACACACACACACACACACACACACACACACACACACACACACACACAGATATCTCATTCAAGCCTATAGCACCCATTTTTGTATTTGCCCAATTAGCACCCATAGCTTCTTATGACATTTAGACCAGCTAATAATAGGCTGTATCAGAAAGAGGAAAGAAATAATTAACAAAATGGCACTATGACTGTTGGCATAGGATGCCCTGCAGTAGAGAAATTAATTACTGCTTGCTAGTTAATATTTATATTTCATAATTATGTTCATATTTTTATAAATGAGAGACCCACACACTATTGAGAGGTATGGTGTGAACTGCCATGGGGACGACAGAAAAATGCATTGTCAATGTCCATTTACATCATATCATATTGGAGATACTGATGTTTTTTTGTTACTAATTATGAAAATAAACAATATTTCCATTTGTACTTAATACTTCCGAAAGCAAGTGACTTAAAAACTATTGCATGATATCAGGTGAAACCATAGATGTTAAAGAAAACTGTCATTGATATTTGCACTGTAAGTTGCACATCTTGTGAGATATTCAGGGTTATTCAAATGGATAATTATATTTTTTCATATTTCTGTAAATTTCTCAATAAACATACACTCAGAGATGAATATATTGCTGTCATGTGAAAACGTATATCTGTCTAACAAAAGTATCCTGACATTATATGCCCATGTTTTATAGTTTCCAAGATATGACAGTTTGTTTGAGAAAGATTAGCAGAATGCATAATTCTGTATTTGCATGCATTATGATATAGTATTTTTGGAAAGAAAATAAATGCACTATTATCTATATACTATTATCACTGAAAAGAATACTTTCTACTGATAACATTGCTATTTTTACTGTTTTAATACTTTTTATTGTTCACAAAATATTCATATGTATCTAATGCCTTTTAAGTTGATTTTTTAAAAAATGCCCTGGAACTCAAGGTTGTGTGTAGGCTGCTAGAGGTCTGACATTCCACACCACATAAGTGCTAATGAGATAAAATTGTGAGTGTGTGTGTGTGTGTGTGTGTGTAAATACATATCTGTCTATCTATATACACATATGTTGTTGTTTGTCTTTCGGCTTTTCCCGGTTATGGGTCGCCACAGCGGAACTCCGGTCCGCTAATGATTGGCAGTAGGTTTTTACGGTGCTGAGTTGCCAGCTCGACACCCAACCTTCAACAAAGGCACTCCCATTCACACATGTCTTTCGGAATGCCACTCAACCGCGGGGAGGACATGCAGACTCCACACAGAAGGCACTCCCCTCCCTCCAGCCGAGAATCGAACAGGAGAACCTCTTGCTGTGAGGTAACAACGCTACCACTGCAGGTGTGCAAGATTTATAGTTTCTGGGACTGGAAAACATGCCCTTACACAGGGATCGCTGTGATGTTACTATACAGAGGGTGTGAGGGATGCTCTGTCGTGTATATGCTCAGAATTTGTATATTTAAGCAGCAGAGTTTACAGGGATGCAGTCCTTCACATCAGACATGGAGTGGTCTTGTCCTCTGCAAATAGAAATTATTGTTTTGGCTTTCTTTTTTCTTTATTTGTTTTGACTATATATAATGTAAATGTATTTTCACAATATATTTAGTAAAGTAACCGAACCGCATGCCTAGACATCTCAATACACTGTTAACATCTTAGCCATCACAGAAACCTGGCTTAAACCAAATATTTGTTTCACCAAAATTTTTCCCTTGGCTACAACAAACTTAGATTAGATAGGTTAAAATATAGCAGGCAGCATAGCTCTCCACTAGTCTAATTTCTACACCATCTCTCAATTCACCAAGCCAATGCCAAACTTTAGTACTGCCAAAATACTTATTACCTTCCTAAATTTAAATGGGAATAACAGCCTAATGGTTGCTGTACTATATATAACACCAGGAAACAATAACTATACTAGATGTCATTGTCTCCAGTACAAATAGATCAATCTGTAATGAAGTCATCGTCCTGGGTGATGTCAGCATCAGCTGTTGAACCCCATTCGCAGAAAAACCCTATAGATATAACTCTGCTGGTACACTTTCTAATGATTTAAGGGACCATGTCCCTTGTAACCCTATAGATATAACTCTGCTGGTACACTTTCTAATGATTTAAGGGACCATGTCCCTTTTAACCCTATAGATATAACTCTGCTGGTACACTTTATAATGATTTAAGTGACCGTGTCCTGATAACCCTATAGATATAACTCTGCTGGTACACTTTCTAATGATTTAAGTGACCATGTCCTTGATAACCCTATAGATAACCCTGATAACCCTATAGATATAACTCTGCTGGTACTCTTTCTAATTATTTAAGTGACCATGTCCCTGATAACCCTAAAGCTATAACTGTGCTGGTACACTTTCTAATGATTTAAGTGACCATGTCCCTGATAACCCTATAGATATAACTGTGCTGGTACACTTTCTAATGATTTAAGTGACCATGTCCCTGATAACCCTATAGATACAACTCTGGTGGTACACTTTCTAATGATTTAAGTGACCATGTCCCTGATAACCCTATAGATATGACTCTGCTGGTACACTTTCTAATGATTTAAGTGGCCATGTCCCTGATAACCCTAAGAAACATACTCAGCAGGCCAAAAACCATGATCTGAAGACAACACAGAATCTTTCTAATTTCAACGTCTAGGCTTTTATTGATATATTACTGGCTATGGACTTGTCTCCATTAAAGGCCCAACCCCGAGATGAATCTGTCACCAATTTCAATGCAGTATTTATGAATACACTTATTTGTGCAACCCCACTGCATACAAAAAGAGTCAAAACAATTCAAGCTTTCTGGCTTAATTAACAAACTAAAAACCTTATGAAGGATAGAGACATAGCTTGGAAAAAGTGGCAGAAATGTAGAACAACTGAACGCCTTCTAACCTTCAGGCAAATTCATAACTTAGTCAAAAAAGAAGTAAACAATGCATAGCAATACCAGGCTCCCCTTCAAACTAACCATAAGCACAACACCAGCTAACTGAAACCTTATTTAATACTTATTTTATAGACTATATCTCCACCTTAATTATAAATTACAGTACTTCTTCCAGCATCTCTTCCCAAACTACTACAATTTCTCCACACACCTTCTCTTTCACAACCTATCCTAAACTCAAACTGTTTCTTGTCTAACAAATTCCACAGATCTCTTCTCCTAACTTATCCTATGTAAGCATTCCTTCTCCTGTGGTCTCAAACCTGTTCCACTTCCATGATAAAAAAAAAATACTTCTTAAACTTCAACCGTCTTCCACTGCAGCTTTGAACTTTTCCCCAGAGTACCTCAGACTATCTGCTCATGCCTTAGCCAACCCAGTTAGTATCTTCATAAACAGATCCATAGTCAAATCCCATGTTCCTTCCACAAGGAAAAGGGCTCATGTCATTCCTCTTTACAAAGGTCAAAGTTTGACTGAAGTTACTTAATTCTACCCAACAGCAATGCTGTCCCCCTCTATAAGCTATTATAAAAAATGTTTCCACACACATCTGCTCCAACATATCACATCAGTTATTAACCTCTGCACAACGTGGTTTCAGGCCTGGTCATAGTACAACTTCTGCCCTTCTATTCTTCACTTTATTTATTTATTTATTTTATTGACATTTGATTACCAGGAAAGTCTGACTGGGTAGGAGCCCAATTTCACTGGAGGCCTAGAGAGAAAAGCTCCGAAGTATAGCAAAACATGTTAGCAACAATAATTTTACAATCTTCAAAAATAATACAAAAAAAATGTACAGTTTACATTATTATTACAAATTATTCACAATATGAAAACATTGGTTAAGCATAGATAGAAGTTACATGACAATGATTAATATTTAGAAAAATTTTACCCAGGTTATAGATATTAAAGGTGAGTTTATATAATAAAAATAGGAACCGCAATACAAATTGAGAGGAAAACAGGCTTATGGTAAATTTGCAGAGACAGCCAGTGGAGAGAAATTGATAGAAGTAAGGAAGTAGTGAAGATGGAGGAGTAAGGAGGTGTGAGGTATGAATATGTACTTGTTCACATTTAGGGATATAGTTTATCCTGGTGTTCATAGGCACCATGAACACAGCAAGAGATATTGACAAGATAGGCTCCATACTATTTCTTGACCTGTCTAAAGCTTCTGGCATCATCTCTCACTCAAACTCTTGAAACAACTATCTAGCAGTGGTCTATCTACTACTGCTCTGAATTGGCTCCCTAACTGATTATCTGATAGACAGCAGGCAGTAAAATGGAAAGGTTCTCCATCCCCTTACCTCAGTAACACCACTGGAGTACCACAAAATGAAGTACTGGAATGGACACTACTGGACTGCATTCATTTAATACTGATTGATAGCCAGTGTACCATACCACCAGCATATTTCTACTGCTCAGTGGCAGGTAAAATGAATCATTTTATTCAAACGACGTACAGAATACTAGATGTACAGGAGTTAATTTAACCCCCCAGTTTCATTTTGTGTGGTAAGATGGTTAATTCTGTCTATAGAAAGAAGCACAGAGCAAGTTATTTAAAGAAACTCCCTGTATCTGCACTCCTGTGCTTGATGGGGTAGGACTAGTGGTATATCATATCTTCACCTCAGTAGCTTTACCCTGAGGGATGATGCCTTATGTTCAGTCCCCAAACTATCTGTGTTTAGATTTTCAAATTGAAAGAACATGGGATAACTTAGTGGCACTAAATAAAGTGGGGTTTTGTCAAGACCCTCACATTACCCATATAGTTATTCAACAAAATAGTCTGTTGACAAATCCAGAACTGATGAACTGTACGGTTACCATATCCATTACATTGCACATAGGTTGGCTCTTAGCGATCTATTTGAAATGATTTGATGGTTTCCATAGTCAGAATTTAAAGTAAAGATGTAACCCATATGTGCATTGTAATAGTGAGTTGTATGATAAAACAACTGGAAATAGTAGCAGGCATCTTTGAGTTTTTTATGCAAGACTTGTACATGTATGGAAAGCCTTGAACTGTGAAAAGTCTTTTCATCAAAAAAGAAAACATATTAATTTAATTCTGCTTAAATATTGAAGCTGCACATATAATGACTTGTGTGATATGTCTTTGTAATTGTTTGCTTTTTTTTTTGTTTTAGCAAAAAAACAGTATCTGTTTGCATTTTTTAATTTGCTCTGCTACCTTAGTCTTACAGCTTAATTTGCAGTTGTGGGAGTATTGTGTTTCTGCATTATACTGCACTTCTGTTTCCGCAAGTAGACTCTCTTGTAAAAGCTATCCATTTGTATTTTAAACCTGCTGGACTTTAATCTTGTAGTTTCATTCACAGTAGTGGCAGAACAGATTTGAGGCGTAGTCATTTATTACTGCATTACTCCATTAACCGTATTATTGTTAAATTTCTGCATGGTCTGGTACCTTAAACTGTAACACAGTTTCAGTAATGGGAGTATTTTTTTTCTGCTGCAGAATTTCTACTTCACTGATTTTACAGTGTTGATATTCCAGATTTGTTCCTACAATTGTATGGTCTACCGATTATTTATGTGCTTAAAGTTGTATTCTAGTTCCACTGATCTTTGTGGATGCCCCAGCCCCCACTGAGTCATTAAGCTAAAGTTTCTGAAGGATCCCCAATAATGGCATTATTTGATTGGATCCCTCTCTAATTAGCCTGCATCTTCCTTGAATTTCTCTCAACCCTCACATTCTATTTTGTGGTAGTTTTATAAGGGTGTGTCAGTGTCTTCCTCTTGTTATTGTAATTTGATTTTCAAAGTCCCTCCCTCACGTCTTTCATTGCCATTGTTTGTTATATAAGCTATTTAAATATTTTTCCACTCATTGTTTCCATAGATCCATGACACTGAATGCCCACCCAGCAAACCAGTATTGGTCTTGATTACAACTCCTTTGCTACATATTGTCTGGTACTCATTTTCCCAGAGCTCAGCAAAACCTGGCATCCTAGCCTGTGTTCCAGAAGTTCTTACTTGTATCCGGTGCCATCCAGGCAAGACCAAATACTTTTGACTGTAAAACTGCACTTGCTTAAGTTATTTTGAGCAGTTGCTAATGCTTTGTGTTGTATTTCACTGCATTTTTTGTAAAAAAATGCTCTTCCTCTCTTAAAATATCCTTCATTAAGAGATTTTCAACTAGTTCCTGAACTGCTTTATCACAGTATTGCACTTGTGGGTCTCTTCTACTGTGTTTTTACATTAGGGGGACTGGGTTTATTCATCTCATGGCAGGAGGTGTTTGCCTGGTCTTTCTGAGTTAGGAAACACATAAAAGGCCCCATGGTGTAGTTGTTTTATTGGCCAAAGGGCTCATTAGTTAGTTTTCTCTTTCTTTTCCGCTGCTATAAAAGGTCCCCTATACAGTGGCAAACTCCTGAAAAGCCAGTTTCTACTATAGAATGTAGCAGAAACTGTACCCTGTAAAGCAATAAATGTAGATGAAATACCTTGTGCACCGACAAGCTTAGAGCACCTAGGGGCAATATCTAAAGATTCTGGAAAATTCAGTACTGTGTAAACATTAATGTTCATGGGTTCATAAGTAGGTACTAGGCTATTGGCACAATGGTCTAAGTAAGCCTAGCCAACGAGGTTCCCTGGCTTACGCCACCCAAGAAAGTTAATTTCCTGTGCCCCTGTTGAGGAGAGCCACAGAAGTGACTCCCCAGGGTGTATTTCCTATTTCCCATCCACTCATCAAGATTTGTCTTGAAGAGTGCTAATGAGGAACTTTGCTTGACATAGATGGGTATCTTGTTCCAGAGTATAGGAAGTCTCTGGGACAGGAATCTATCCCTCCAGCATGTCCTGTTTATTGTAGTGACAAGGTTTAGGGCCCTAGACCATGTAGCTCAGAGGGATTGGGATTTCTTTAGGTGTAGCGTGTCCAACAGCTCTGGGTTTAACATAGCTTTATATGTTAGGCAGAGACCTCGTCGGAGTAGGCAATATGCTACAGAGTAAAACTGAAGTTTTTTGAGACGGTCAGTGTAGGGCAGCTGTTTGAGGCCAGTAATCCTCTTTGTGAGGTATTCTGTGGCCTTTCCAGCTGCTGCAGATGTCTTGTGAGGTACATTCCAAAAGGGGCATTGTACTCTATAATGGGTCTAATGACTGCTGAGTAGAGGGGAACAATGACCTCTTTTTTCCTGGATGAGAACCCTTTTGTGATGAGGTGTGCCACATAGAAGGATTTCCTGACTACTGTAGCGATGTGATTATCAAAGGAGAGACTACAGTCCACCTGGATCCCAAGGTCTCTTATCACACATTCGGCATTAAATATCCTACCGTTTATGTGGTAGTTCATGGGTACAGAGTTTTTACCAAAGGGGATGACAATGCACTTTTTGGCATTGAGCTTGAGGCCATGCCTCTGACACCAGGCATCTGTCTCAGTGAGGCCCTTCTGTAGGATGTCCACATCATTTGGGGACTCATCTATGGCTCCTAGTTTGCAGTCATCTGTGAACTTCATTATACGGATGCCTTCTGTGTTAACCTGTACTTCAGAGAAGTAGATACCAAACAGGAGAGGTCCCAGGACTGAACCCTGTGGTACTCTACTTGTCACTGGTTTGAAGTTAGATTTGGAGTCTGCAACTTTTACTGTGTGGGTTCTGTCAGTGAGCCAGTTGGCAACCCATCTTGTGACATACGGATTTATACCTAATTTAGTGAGTTTAGCTATAATTCCAGAATGGGGGATGGTGTCGAAAGTAGGCAGTGTGAACCACCTTACCCTCGTCTATGGCTTTGGTGACTGTCTCAAAGAAGTTGATCAGGTTCAGAAGGCATGATCTGTCTTTCACAAACCTGAACTGCGTGGGGTCCAGAGTTTGGAGGCTACCAATGTTTTTGTTTATGAGTTCCATGATGATACGTTCCATGGCCTTGCAGACCAGGCTCATCAGGCTAATAGAGCGATAGTTCCCAGGATCAGTGGTGGCTCCCCCTTTGTGGAGTGGGATAACTGTTGCTGTGCGCCATTCAGTGGGCACAAAGCCTGACATGAGACTATGACTGAACATGGTGCTTAGGTGGGGAGCCAGTTCGTTCTGAAGTTCATGTAAAACGCAGCCTGGGATGTTGTCTGGTCCCATGGATGCTGAGTTTTTGGTTTTAAAGAATGCAGCTTTTACCTGCATAGATGTGATCACAGGGACTCTGCATTCTTCCTGTATAGATATGGGCCCTTTAGGGGTGAGGGGGGGGGGAGTTAGCACTGAACCTATCTGCCAGGATGTTGGCAATATCAGTTGGTTCTGTAATTTATGTGCCGTTGTGCTGTAACTCAGAGCAGATCTGGGTGTTCCCATTGAGAGTCTTGACATAGCTATAGAATGCTTTGTGGTTGCTCTTAGAATCAGTGGTAATTTTGTTTTTATATTTTTTTGGAGGATCTTATGAGGGATCTCGGCTTCTTACTGAGGCTGACCAGGGAGCTCCTCCACTCTTTTACTCTCTTTTGCAACAGTTTCTTCCTTCTGTTGTAGAGTTTGTTTATGGCAGGGGACCACCAGATTGGCTTCCTTTTTTGGAGGATAGCATCTTGGTTCTGTTTGGGATAGCACGATCCATGCACTTGTGTAAGTGCTTATAGAGTGCATTTGTGTAGGATTCAGCAGTCGTAACTATATTTTCCATCTGCATGGGTGTCATGAAGTTCGCCACTTCTGTCTTAAGAAGCATGAAGTTGGTTGGTTTCTGAGAAATTTTTTACTGTGGTTTCCTTAACTGTGGGTGGAGGCAGGATGTGGATATCTAGGGTGATTAGCTTATGGTCGGATCTGACCAATGAGGAGTTGATTTCAGGTGTGGAACACCGGTCACTCATGTTGGTAATGAGTAGGTCTAGGATATTGTTGTTAGTAGAATTTAGTACTGTTTAGCAAAATCTGCACCAGTAAAGCACCCTTATTAGTCTGAACCCACAAAGCACCTTTAATTATCTTCTAACCTTTATAGACCACTCCCTCATAGCTCACAATTCAAATGACTGGAGAGTATGGATATGCAATTTTCTAACCTTTTTATAGCCAGCTTGGTGGATAAGGGCATATTATAGCAATTGTCTCATGTTTACCAGCAACCACATAATCCTTAATGACGCAGACACAGTATGAGAGAGGGGTACATGCACAATGACACCTGAGGCTAAACTCTCCCATAGAATTACATATCAGGTTGTCAAAACCATGAACACAACACCCACCTCACATAATACACAGCACACACATAGGCTGTCTGCTGACACACTTAAACGCAATTTTCCTAAACAACAAAGATCACATAGATGACCCATAGGCTCGGCTATGCTTCAGCAAGGACAAGGCAAAGAGAAAAAAACAATACCCAATACCATTCATACAGTCACTCTCAGTGGAGCTGCAAACACTAAGCCCCTTAGGCAAGCAAACACACCTCCTAGGTCTTTCTTCATAGGGTATGCCATTATAAGACATACTGATGCCCCTTTAACCAGGCCAAACAAGGAGAGGATAAGAGTTGCCTATCTGGAGCCAGGATCTGCCAAAATCATGGACTTACTCGTCATTACACCACAGGTACCGTTATGATTCCATCATAGTCCGTGTAGGTTTAAATGACCTGAGATGTACCTCCCTGGACTATATGAAGGAACAGACATTCTGTAGCTCTTATGTGTATCAGGCTGGTATCAGCCTAGCATTAAGCAGCATATTACCATCACTGAGGATAATGCCACAATATAAGCAAAAAATGATTGAGTTCAACAATTATCTGTCTTTCTGGTGTCATTCTAAGGGGATCCAATGTTTGTCAGCTTGAGAGGACATGGTTAACAGAGCATGTTGCTTTGCCAAGGATGGCCTGCACCTGTGCCCTCTTGGCTTTTGAATACTTTTGAAGATTTCTTTATCCACCACCATAATGCCTTCTTTATGCAATGCCAAATTGACAAACCTGCTGACATAGCAAAATCAGTTCAAATGATTCTCAAGGTGTTTCTGCTCAATGCCAGGACCATAAAAATAAATAAATAATGCACTCAAGTCAAGCCCTCCTCACAATTAAGAATATAGATATCTGTATAGTTACTAAGCAATGATTTAAAGTGGCAGAGGGTACCCCTGCAGTGCAAGGTTTCAGTGCCGTCCACACTTTAAGACCAGTAGCTAGACAGACAAGTTCTAAAGGTGGAGGTGTCTCAATATATGTCAATAGCAAGCATACCCCTATGCAAGTCAAACAGGATGACATGCTGGAGTTTATTCACATGCAGATAACCGTAGACAAAATCTCATACCATATCCTAGCCAGCTATAGGTCACCCTCCATTCCAAGAAGCTTTACAATGCATGCTTGGACCTACTGTAGACAGCTATCATCCAACCTAACAACTTACTCAAGGGAGACTTTAGACCTCTATAAACTGGGAATCCTAGACTGTCTCACATCTGCAGCCACAACAATTCCTGAAGTTCCTAAATACAAATGCCCTTTAACAAGCAGTAAATATGCCCACTAGAGGATCCAATATAATAGACCTCATACTTACACATATGGGGGAACACTGGCCCACCCCCAATGTCTCATTCTCCCTGGTAAGTTCCAATCATAAAGCTGTCTCCTTCAGAATCAAAATAAACTCTATAATCCCGTAAAACCAGTAACATTTGGGAATTATTCCAAGGCAAACTAACTTTTATTAAGTGATGGTTTGTCAAAATTCAGTGCCACTCCAGACCCGGAGAACATAGCAGCCTATGCTGAATTCTGTACAGTCATATCAATGGCTGAATAGAGGCTGCTGTACTTACTAGAAGTAAGCCCAGGACTAGTCCCAAAAACAAACCGGTCTGGTGGCATCCCAAATTAAAAAGGGCATAAAAACAAAAAATAAAAAAATGGCAAAAATTGGGAAGGGTCATTCCCATAAGGAAAAAAAACTCTCTCATCAAACTTAATGCTCAACTAAGAGGGCTAAGTATGCCAAACAAAGCCTACTTTGAGGTTAAGTTAGCCACCCAGGTGAAAAATAACCATAAGGTCTTCTTCAGCAATGTTAGACACTTCAAAGGCAGCACACACAAATGTGCTGAACTGCTGGTTAATAGTGTCACATATACCAGGCTTGGTGATATAGTAAATCTGTTTGCAGACAAGCTCAGTTCCAACTTAATTCCCCTTCACCCCCAATTATCCATCAAGAAATACCCTCAAACATAATCCAACCAGCTATAAGTAGGGAGCATGTACAGGCGTTGCACATTAAAACCAAGAATACAGCCTCAGTGGGTCCAGATAACATTTGAAATGCATCTTGAATGGTATAAAATATGACTTACCAGGACTCTGGAGTCATTATTTAGCTATAGTCTTAAAACAGGCTTTGTGCCACGACAATGGAGGACTGCAAAGGTCATCCTGCTTCATAAGGGGGCACCTTCAACAGTTCCTAGAAACTCAAAACCATGGAAATAATTATCATGGAAATTCTCAACAAGGACATAGGAGAATTACTGACACTGGATCCTTCCCAGTTTGGATTTGACAGGAAGGGTCATGTTTACTGAACCTGGTAGACTTCTTTGAAAAGATCACTAAGGTGATAGAATAGTGAAAAGAGGTGTATAGTGCCTATACAGATCTAATGCATTTTATGCAATGCCCCACTTGGGTGTTGTCAACAAACTTACTGAAATAGGCATAAACCTTTGTAACACTCATGATAGTTAACTGTCTCAAGTATGGGGCCAAGAAGTTAGGACTGATGAGGCCACCTCAACAAAGAGGCCAGTGACCAGTGGACTCCCTTAAGGCTCTGTGCTGGGACCCACTTCTCTTTGACAATGGCCTCTATCTAACTACGTTAGATGATTGCAAACTAGGAGCAGTCATTGAATTCCCTCAAGACAAGAACAGCCTTCTGAAAGGTCTAACACAAACCAATGTTTAGTACCAAAACTATGGCTTAAAACTGAGCACCAAGAAATGCATTTTAATACCTTTTAGGAAGTCAGTCTGGGTAAAAAAAATCCCTAAAAGCTGATTCACTAGAAAGGTATCTGGAAACTTATGTAGATGTTTAACCTAGGCATCAACCAAAATGTGTCCAAGAAAGTAAGACAATCCTTCTTTGTTACCCAACTTATAAGTAAGAGTATGACAGGCAGGTACAACGAGGTCATTGTACCCCTGTACTCAGCCCTCATCAGGCCCATCATAGAGTATAATGCCTCCTTTGGCATGTGCCTGACCAGACACATGCAGTAACTCTAATGTCCTCAAAGGTTCCTAGCAAAATGAATACAGGGAGTAAACACAATGTCTTTGTTTATCACCTCAAAGCCCTGTCTCTTTACTCTGTATCAGACATACTACTGAGAGGTAATCTTTGCCTGGCATACAAGGCTTCCCTGGGCCCTGTTTTGATGAACCTTTTGTACATCCACAAAACAAACAGCATCAGAACAGCTATATTAAAAACTCTGAATTTTGCTTGTGACAAAATAGAACATTTTGGAGAGACAGATACATTTCTCAGATATATCACATTCTCTGGAACAGGGTCCCCATCCATGTGAAGCAGAGTTCCTCCCTAACTCAATTCAAGTGTAACTTGGACTAATGGATGGGTAATCAGAAATTCACCCCTGGTCTAGTGCCTATGTCTCTGATGGACAGAGGCAGTTGGTAAATCACCCCATATATAAATCAAATTTGTGGGTCACAGTTGTTCTGCATAACTAGGCTTCTAAGGACCCTGGTGGTCATTAACCTAGTATGCACCTATGACTCTATAGTAAGTACCTGTTTACTACTAGAGTAAGTTACATCCAAGGAAAGAAGGCTTGGGAGGCATTAACAAAAGATAAGTCTCTGTGAACCTTAGTAACTGCTTGATCATTGCGGAGAATAAAGGTAAGTAGGGGGGGTAAGAGAGATCACTCTGACTGTGTATTCAGAGATTCAACAAAAGCTGGTGATGTAGCATTGTTAGTAATTAGAAGGCTTCAAAATGACATGACACAACCAACACAGAATAACCTCTACTGCATTTAACTCAGTCTAGTATCAGAAAAGATGTATGTCACAGTGGAGAAGGAAGTGATTGTTTCAAATCATTAACCTCTGTCAAACACAATAAGGTTATAAATGCAAAGGGGGAATCCTGACATTTTAGATATGTAGATGTATTATTAATAAACATGGAAAAACCTCTGGGGCCAGGATCAGACACCTGCAGAACTCCTGAATTACATCCCAAGTATCCATGAGTATGGAATTTATACTAAAAGACATGGTGTATGCTGTGTTATTTTAAGGGTAAACAAACAATAGTTGGCAACATTAACACAGAATTGTAGTTCACTGATAGGCTCATACTTTGCTTAAAGAAACAATCCAGGGATTCAATAAACTCAGTGTAGGCTTAGAGCAAATCTCACATGGAGTTTATTATTTGTGCAGTGAGCAGCAGTGCTAATTACATATGCATGCCACTTACCATATTTAAAATATAAACAAGAGTGGTTTTGTGGTCAAAATACTGTGTAAAGCAGTGCAGACACCTGAAGAGATGTACACCTGTTTACCTACAGGCAAACTAGGTCTGCAGGATTGTGTGGAAAGCTACAATGACTACCAGGGTTTTTAATAAAGAAATGTATACAGTTTTAATGCATTACATGAAAGAGTATACAGTACAGAATAGTGCGGAAACCTGTTTCAGGCAAAATGAATAAATGTTTTGTAAATGATCAGCAAGGGTACATAGACTACAGTATAAATAATTAGTCAGGGGAAGTATCTGTATTGAAAAGGGACACACAGATAAATTGCAGGAATGAACACAGGGGAAGAAGACAGATGAAACATGGTAATGTACAGCAGATGAGAGCATGTCAGTGAAGACAGATGTAGCATGAACTCTTACCACATATCTAAATGATATAGTATATAATGCTGTGTACACCTCCTGTGAGCATATAGTCATGTCATTGCACAGTCATTGTGACTGTCACACAAGGTGACATATTAGTAAAGAGGATTCTTTGTGATATAAGCATCCTTGTGTGAACAATGGAAAGGACATATATCAGGGGACAGTTTATGCAATTGGAGTTAGGTGCATATTGTAAATCTGTGCATAATGAGTTGTCTGAATATGAATACAATGTCAGCATAGGTCTCAATGAAGCGGGGCACAGAGCAACAGACTTATGTACAACAGTAGACACACACGCACATACAAAATCATGGGCAATATCAGAATAATACCACCATCAACCCCATGTCTTTCACATAAGATATGTGATTGTGAGTAATTATACATGGTTCTGCAAGTGCACACATGCACAACTGTCATGATTTGTCAGCAATGCATGAGGGGAATCAAGCACATCTTCCGCAAAATATAACATCTGCTGGAGGTGCTAGGAGGGACACTTTTATACCTGTATTTGAAATTAGGAGCAATCCTGGCTAATTGACAGGTGTGCATGGCATATTTATATATATATATATATATATATATATATATATATATATATATATATATATATATATATATATATATATATATATATATATATATATATGGCACATTCCGCATTGTCACAAATGTAACATATGCCATCAATGTTGTCAATCAGCTATGTATTTACTGTGTGCATCACGGGAACAGGAATCACATGTACATCTTGTATAACACCTTGATAGGGTCTCTGCACCATCAGCCAGTAATGGTGATGCAATAAAAAGAATACTCAGGTATGGCCAGTAAGATGTGTGGGAGCTCACTCTGGCAAATGTGGTACACTTGAGTAATATATGAAAAAGGGTGCATTTTACTCAGTTATTGGTCTGATGAGGGCTGAGAACTATGGCACTATAATGCCCTTTGATGTGAATGCCTCCAGCTACTCAGGAGTTGTGTTACACACAAGGGAGTAGTCACCACTGTGGGCACATGCTGGTGGATGTTTAGTATACCATCTATCTGAGTATATAGGTCACATACCACTTGCTCTGTTCATAGGGGTGTGCTGTCTATATTACAATTAGCTTGTGTATTTGCTTTTAAGACATAACTAATCTCTCCGTGATGTTTTGTTCATCTACTGTGTTCCCATGGCTGTGGCAGTGATCCTTTGTGTGTGTTGATTCTGTCTGTATTACTCTGTTATACCAAAACCATCCTTGGATTCAGTGATTGTCCAGCATCTGCAGGCCTCCACAAAGCTGTTTGGGCAAAGGATGTGTAAGTCATTCTTGACATCTGAGACTTACATAATGAACAATAAAGGGCCTAACACAGAGCCCTAAGGTACATACATGATGACTGGACTCTATATATGTGTCACTTCACACACGTAAACATATTTATCTGTCACAAATGTGATTCAGTGGTCGACTGACTTGGTGATATAGGTGTTTTTAGCCACTTGTGACAGTTTCTCAGTAATGCCTCAGTGTGGATTTGTGTCCAGTGCCTTAGCCAGGTCAGGTTACGCTGGATAATAGTGTTGTCATCATCATGCATGCCTTTGTTAACCTTGCTGGGGACACTGAACAGATGTAACGCACATGTATACAGTTCCAATACATGAACAAATCACAGGTCTTTGGTACACAATTGGGTTCTTTTAGAAAAGATCCATGATGTCTTGTTGGTCTTCCTTACAGATGAGGAGAATCAGGATAGGTCTGTACATGCATGCATCACGTGATGCCCCCCACCCCCCCCACCCCCAGTCAGAAGGATGCATTGTTCATGTACACCCTTCTCTGGAAACAAAGGCTGTTTGGAGGCTGTACTGAAGTTTAGATCCAACTGTGTCTGGTAGGTCCATGCTTTGAGTCATCCTATAGAAAACCTGTGACGTTGTTAGGGATAACTGATTCTGTGTTATTAGCCTTAGAGAGTGCACATATGAGCTTCCCTCCTTAGAATGAAAACTGAGTAATGTTTGCATGTATACTTTGGTTGCTGGCCAATAATGATGGGGGGGTGATATGTGAGAAAAATTGTCAGCTAGCTGATTGTTTATTTCCTTCAGTTGGATATATCTGGTGGCATCCACATACAGATCCGTGCTTAGCTGTATATTCCACTTAACATTTCACATTTATTGGAATAAATGATTCATAAAAAGACCTTCAAATACAATCTTGGTCATTCATCACATTCTACACACTGGCACTATGCACACAGTCATACAACTGTACCAAAGTCACATACTTACATCAATTTTGCAGCATATGCCTATATTTGTTTCATGAGCAAGCTGTGCTTAAGCGGCCTGATGCCGTATCAGGAAACATTACAGATCACTTGTTTCTGTCTCATAAGAACATTTCCTGATACAAATGTTAACAGTCACACAAAAGTGCTGTTGATCACCTCAATAATCCTTGATTATAGGAACACAACTGCACATAACAATTCCACAAGGCTGAAATTGAATCAAAACATGTGATACATTAGTTGTGTATATCACAGCATGACAGCATGTGTCTGAGACAAGACTTATATGACCATGTAATCAATATGAATTTATATTGATGTCTGTCATAGAACAATTTAATGATGGTTTGTAGACACATGGACATCTGTGCCACACTGCAAGTGTCACTGTGATGGCTGAATGTGAACTGTGTAGAAGGTTGATCTGCTCCACTACAACAACACATGTCCTAATATGCCAACAATATACATAGCAGTGCATCATATTATGCCAACAGTTATCAGGGAGCATATTACTACAGCTGTTATAGAAGTTGCATGTAATGCAGTGGCATCAATTGCCATCAATACATTACCTCACATAACAGATTTTAATGCCCACTAGTAGCCATACTAACCATCCACACCAATATAGTACATGTCAATGACAGCAACACTGACATGTCAACCATTCATAGGGTCATGGGACATTATTAGGCTAATGGCCAACATGGCATGAAATCCTAGCCATTATTATACCAAGTTAACAAAATCCCTATATCCATATGATGGAAGATAGTAAGACTATTGTGTATTTGTATATTTGTTGGATTGCATTGCATCCTGACACTGTGCATATAGGACATGTGCACCACACCATGACAGAATTAATAATCACACATGTAGTGGTCTGGAGATGGCTTGCAAAGGCTCATGGAAGGACTCTGCTTCATGATGTGTGTAAGCATATTTGACACAAGGACATCCTCCACTCCTCTGCAGGAAGGATGTCAAGAGGCCAGAGGAAAAAGGAGGATAGTGGATTCATGGGGCTATGAAGTGAAGAGTGATTTCAAAGACCATATATTGACCATAATGTACCACCAACTACACACACACTGTGACATTGCACTTTATGGAGGATGATAGCATCATTGTATGCTGAGGAGAACATTTACGCTGGAGTTTAGGGCATGGATGTGGGGCCCCATCCCTGTGTAAAATTGTCTTAAAAGTGATAGTTGTATTTATAGATACACAAGTTGCCTGCTGTCAGATTAGAACACATATGTATAGGTAAAACAACTTGCAAACACAGTAGTTAAAGTTACTGCCACAGCACAGGTTTGTCTTGAATACTGTCAGAGTGCATGTTATACGGGATGACATAATCATTGTGTCCTACAGCAATATGTTCGGAGGATGGTTTGACATAGCTGTGGACTCACATATCATTCTAAAATTGTCAGCATAGTGATTGTTGAATGCATGCACAGTTGAGTGCAGGCAGTATAAAACCCTTAAGTAAATATTTACAAAGCACACCAGCTATTGCAAGCACCACGGCACAACTCTGGCTTTCCTAGTGTTGGACAACACTTTATAAGTGATGACATCAGCAGAGTCTAGTGAGACGAAAATGGTAGTAGCGTACCTGAGAAAGAACAGGAATGTTCCAAGAAATGTCCACTCTGGACTTACTATGTAAATCCGCATTTTTTGTCACTGAGTCTCCACATTCCAGGGCTTGGCATAGTGAGTCTCTGCACTTCAAACAGTTAATAATGCATCTCAGTATCTGACATTGTGTGGTGTACTAAACCTACCCACAATCTATTGGTGAGGTACCCGGCTCTTACTCCCCCACCCCTCACCTTGCCCCTCCAATTCAGAATCACAGCTCGGAACATTAGGTGCCCCTCCACATTTATTAATGTGAAATGTAAACCCTAGCTTCTCCTTCACCTTTACAATCACTTCTTTGTAACCGATATAAAATGTTTAACCATTAGCTTAGAAAAAAATATCATAAACATTTCAAGAAAATGCAAATTAAAGGTCATGCTGCTAAACACTAGGAGTCTAAACAAGAAACTGCACTCATTGGAAGCATTCTTAACCCAGGAAGATGCTGACATTTGTACAGTCACAGAAACCTGGTTCAAAGCTGCAGAAAATACCCCAGCCTTACCTGGTTTCTCATCGTATCATACATTTGGACTCCAAACTGTGGGCAGCAAAGCCAAAGGAGGTGAAGTTTCAATATATATTAAAGACACACACACACCTCCAGGCTGGTCAAACAGTATGATGCACAGGAGACACTCCAGGTGCAGTTAACCATTGACAAGGCTCCTATTCAAATCATAGCAAGCAACAGACCACCAAATTTGACTCAAGATGCCCATTCCATCTATCTGGACCTCTTTGAATTCATCACGAATCAACCATTTACCCTGATCCTGGGCAACTTTAACTACCCAACCATAGATTGGAAAAACTGCTAATGCCAGGACACAAATCCCCGAGAGATTCCTCAATTTTATCAATGCAAATGCCTTGGAACAGCTAGTAGAAAACCCCACAAGAGATGATAATATCTTGGGCTTATTATTAACCAACACGAGTAACCACTGCATCACCCCTACAGTATCATCCTCCCGAGTAAGATCCATCCATAAAGTGGTTGCTTTCGAAGTTACCATCTCACCTCACCCCCTCTAGCTAGGGTCAAACAAAAAAACTTCTCCAAAGCTGATTACAACATCCTGAGGGGTGGTATAAACAGCTTCACAGCCTCCTCCCCCTCTGTAGGAACTGACACCAATGTCCAAAATTACACCAAAGTACTATATGAGCATTTATATAGATGCATGGAATCATGAATACCTGACAGGACAAAATCATCCTCCGCAAGGAAGAGTAAACCTGTCTGGTGGACATCTGCAATAAATAAACTAAATAACAAAAGGAAAAAAATTGCTGTCCAGGACCAAGAAGGAGCAGGTGCCCAATTGGAAGCAATCTCTCCTTAGCAAACAAATAAGACCACTAGTGAAATCCTCTAAAGCCAACTTCAAGTCCAAATTGGCCACATCTACTAGAAACAATCATAAGGCCTTCTTCACATACAATATGTCTGCAATCTCAAAAGAAACACCCAGATCTGTTCAGAACTGGTAGTCAAGGACACCACATACACAAATGCTGTAGATATAGCCAATCTACTGGCTGACAGATTCAATGAAAACTTCACCCTTCTGTCCCCCATCAGTAAAACAGGACATCCTGTCCCCCTCCCCTTATCTCTAGGGAACAGGTCATCACTGCCCTCTCAAAGGCATAAAATACAGCCTCCATCGGACCTGATAACATCCCAGGCTGCATCCTGTATGAACTCAGGCATGAACTTGCAGCACCACTAGGCACTGTGTTCAACCAAAGCCCGAGTACCAGCATTGTCCCTGCCTAGTGGAGGTCAGCCAATGTCATCCCTTTACACAAGGGTAGAGTGTCCACTGATCTGGAAAATTATAGACACATCAGCCTAACTAGCCTGATCTGCAAGGCCATGCAATGGATTATCATGGACTTCATTAACAGGGACATTGCAACCTCCAAACACTCGACTCCACACAGTTTGGCTTTGTCAAGTGGAGGTCATGTCTGTTAAATCTGGTCGACTTCTTTGAGACAGTCACCAAAGCCCTGGATAGATTATTTATGCATTTACTTACAGGTCTATATTCAGCTACCGCAAAAATAAAAAACCCTAATGGTGAAATATTGAACAGGAGACAACAAAACTGGCAATTACCAAAGAACAACATCACTGGAAATAAATTCATTGAATGGCCAGAGATGGCCGACAACCAGGAAGTAACAATGCATAAGGCAAGTGAAGGGAAGTATTTTAAATTTGATGCATTCCCCACTGTAGTGTGATCTTGCAGTTGATATATATAGTTGGGGGGATGTGGGGGATGCAGACCCCCACCTTGGTTGGTTGTGTTTGTGATGTTGGCTGATTATGGCCATTCGATGACTTTTTTTTTATGACATCGTTCTTCAGTAATTGTCAGTTTCGCTGTTATCCATTCGATATTTTGCCATTCAGGTTTTTTATTTTTCAGTAGCCAAACAAAGACCATTTACTTAAATATTTATTAATGTATCTATCAGTGTTGGAGGGTTTGCTAACAATGTACGTAGACTAGGCCAAAAACCATTTTCAGCACAAAAACAGGCCTCACAACACATGCATTAGAATAATAGCTTCAGTCATCACTAAATACAGGATTAATAACACTAAATGTTTAAAACTGAAATATAGGAAACCAGTACAATTGCCATACCAGAATAACAATTAGCATAAGGCAGAGACGGAAAACAAAAATATGCTTACATAAACAGAGTTTTATTAGATAAATCAACTGCATGTCATGGATTGTCAAAAAATGTTAAACAGTTAAAAAAGCACTATAGTTAATGAATTACATTGTGTTCTGAGCAAAATGCCAGTCAGGTGAGCCACTCCTTCATGGGTACACATAACAAATACCCTCAACAGCCCCAAATGCACTCTTTCAAAACAACACCCACATCAACATATACAGACACATCTCATGGAGCCTCTACTTCTAAGCCCATAAGCCAAGCCACCACACAGCCCAACATTCTGGTCATTGGAACTCATAGGCTCATAGGTGATTACTGGGCTATGGGGTAGCATCAGGGTAGTTGGACTTTAGGTGTTAGAGCCCTAAGTCATTTTACAGACTGCCTCTGTCCATAAGGGACATGGACAGTACACTGGGCTTTGTTTTTTTGAAGATGGTGAGTTTATTCCATAGATGAGGTAGACTTTGGGATACTAATTTGTCTCAAAGGCAAGTTCTGTTAGAGTCATAAGTAAGGCTCAGGTCAATGGAACGTGTAACCCTTGTATGTTTTCTCTTGTCAATATGTAACATTTTTATCAGGGATGGATCAGAGAATGCCTTGTAGGTCAGGCATAAGTAACATCTCAAAAAATTATATAAGATAGAGTAAAGGGATAGGGCCTTTAGTTGGTCTGCACAAAACATGTATCTTATGCTTTGTATTTCTTTTAGTGAGAATTCACTGAGGCCAGTCCAGTTGGTGTAAGTGCTTGGTTAGGTACATGCAGACATGAGCATTGAATTTGATTATGGGTCTGATGAGGACAGAGGACCGAATACAATGGCACTATGAATTCCTTTGATCTTGATGCCATGTCTTCACTTTTAAGTTAAGCCACACAGAAGGATTTCCTCACTACCTTAGTTACCTCATGCTTGCAGTTTACATTACTGTCTATCTGTGTTCCTAAGTCCCTCACCACCGGGTCTACTTTCAGGGGTGTGCTATCAATATTATCATTTGCAGGGATATATGATTTACCGAAGGGTATGGTTATTCATTTTTTAGCATTTAGTCTCAGACCATGTTTTTTTTACCAGTCATTTGTCATTTTAGGCCTGTTTGTAGGATGTCAACATTATTTGAAGATTCAATGATCACTCTCAGTGTACCGTCATCTGTGATCTCGGTGAGACAGAGACTGTCAACATTGGCCTTCACTTTTAGAGAAGTATATAACGAAAAAGACTTGTCCCAATACTGAGCCATGTGGGACACTCCTACTAACAGGTTTCTTATCAGAAGTGAATTCCCCTATCTGGACAACATGTCTCCTGTCAGTGAGCCAATTTACAATCTGTCTGATGATGTAGGGGTTTATGCCTAACTCAGTAAGTTTATCTATGAACCCTGAGTGGGGGGTTATGTCAAAGACTTTGGCCAGGTCAAGCTAAGTGGTGGGTACAATTTTATCCTCATCCATGGCTTTGGTGATTTTCTCGAAGAAGTCCACTAGATTGAAAAGGCAAGACCTCCCTTTGAGCAAGCCAAATTGGGTCTGATCCTGTATTCAGAGAATTTCTAGTTGTTATTGATCAGGTGCACGATAATTCTCTCCATGGCCTTGCAGGTAAGACAGGCAAAGCTTATGGGTCCATAGTCCCCTGGGTCAATTGAAGGGCCCTTCTTGTGCAGAGGGATGACTGCTGCAGTCCTCTATTCCACTGGGACAAGGGTCAACCTGAGGCTGTGATTAAAGAAAGCTTCTAGTGGTCCTGATCGATTCTGTTTTAAGCTATGTAAGAAGCAGACTGTAATGTTGTAGGGATCCATAGAGTCTGTGTTTTTGGCTTTAGTGAGCACAGTAAAGACCTGTTCCCTTGTAATGACTTGTAGAGGGATAGTTGCAGGTATTTCTTTGGGTGTGGTAGGAGGTGATGGGGGGAAAGGTTTGAACTGAGCTTGTTGGCTAGCAGGTTTGCTATAGTTTCAGACTGGGTGTAAGTGTTGCCATTCATGATTAAATTGGCACATTGCTCAGCATTTCCCCTGAGGTTGCTAACATAATTTAAAAAAGCCTTATGGTTATCTTTCACCTAGAATGAATAAGCTGATAACTATGAAAGCACTACAATGAGTACACCAATAAGTGCCCTCACTCCATATAAAACAAATTCACAGCTGGCGAGAATGAGATAAATGAAACAACTTCAATTTATTAAAACTAGTAGCGGCTGAAAACAAACAGATAAATAAAAATCAAGTTGAGCGCTTTCAACCAGCATATCCAGGCTTCATCAGAACGAACGAATTAGTTCAATAACAAGTAATTTAAAACTTTTTTGGTGCCACAAAATTTTTTACAATATTTAAAGACACAGATACAATTAAAACAATTGGAGTTGCTGGAAAAACGAATGATTGAATTGTGTTTGTCACAAAGATCTCTGACAATATAAATAGAAATAAAAATAAGTAGATAAATGCATAAGTATATAAATAAATGTAAATAGATATATAAAATTTGAAAAATAGATATGTAAAATGCCCACTATCAAGTATAGGACATGACTAAGTATGTGAGAAAGTATAAGAATATACATATATAATATGCATAGTACTAAAATTACTAAAAAAACTGTCATAGCTTGTAAAAACATAAATTTGAATTTATAAATTAAATGAATACATATATAAATACCATATAATTCAAATTTTTTTTATGGAAATAATGATGTAATATTACATAAATATAAATCTTAACTGTCTTAAATAAATAATAATATGTAAACATATTATAGTAAATGTTAAAATTTGAGTAAGAATTAATTATACAATACAATAAATTCATAAATTCATAAATAAATCATAAATGGATTATAAATGTAATAATAATGGTTTAATAGATATGAATTTGTTTAAACCAGGCGGTGTGGTGGCATCTAAGTATATTTAAGTAAATTTTTTGGCGCCAAAAATGTTTTAAATTACTTGTTATTGAACTAATTTGTTAGTTCTGATGAAGCCCGGATATGCTGGGTGAAAGCGTTCAACTTGATTTTTATTTATCTGTTTGTTTTCAGCCGCTACTAGTTTTAATAAATTGAAGTTGTTTCATTTATCTCGTTCTCGCCAGCTGTGAATTTGTTTTATATGGAGTGAGGGCACTTATTGGTGTACTCGTTGTAGTATCTTTCACCTAGGAGGATATCTTTGCCACATAGTTTGCTTTGGCAGATTTGACCAGCTCTCTAATTTTTTTGCTTAGACTGGTGAGTGTCTTTTTGCAATATTTTGTATATTCTTTCTTGACTTTGGAGAGGATTTTTTTCCTTTTGTTGAAGAGCCTATTTATGCTAGGGGTCCACCAGGGTGGTTTATTTTTGCCAGTAATCCTAGGTTTGACTCTGGCAGGTACTGCTTCTTCTACGCAGCTATGACCGTGATTGTACAGTGCTTTTGTGTACAGCTCTGAGTAGACTTCGGTGTCATCCTGGTTCAGTGGGACTGGTTTGAGGTAATTGGCCTTAGCAAAGTTTTTTAACAGGATTGGAGTTTGATGGGGGTTCTGTGCTAGGTTTAATACAAAATGATATAATTTTGTGGTCATATCTTACTAAGGAAGAGTTAATGCATGCGGTGGAGCAGCATCTGACTGTGTACATGAGTACAGGGTTTAGGATATTTTTACCTCAAATTTGAGAGATACCAGTTGCTTCAGGGTGTTTGCATTGATAAAGTCCAAATTCCTCTGAGCAAGTGAATTATGGTCTGTAGAAGTCTCACAGTTTATGGAGGGGTAGTTGAAGTCACGTATAAGTATGATGGTAGGTTGAATGTTAAAAAAAATTCAGTAGTTTTAGGTGAGGGGTGTAATTTTCCAGACTCATGTTCTGTGATCTGTAGCTAGCAAGGATATGATATGGGGTTGTAACTGTGGTTAGTTGGGCATGGAGTAGCTCAAACAAGTCATGCTGTTGGACCGGTCTAGCAGTGTACTTGCCCTTCATGAACACTGAAACACCTCGCCTCTTTGCTTTATCCTGAGCTGAGGGAGATCAAAATGTGTGAAAGACATTGAAGCCTTTGATAGCTGGGGTGCTGTCTATGGTTTAAAAACCATGTTTCCATAACAGTATATACATCTGTGTTCTCCATGTTGAGGAGTGCTTCCAGGGAGTGCAGTTTTTTATTTAAACTTCTAGCACTGATCACCAGTACCTTTAGGTAGTCATGAGTGATTTTTGCTATGTTGGAGGGTTTAACAACTTGGCACAGCCTAAAAGGCACTATGGGACTAGATAAAGTTTTGCCAGTTTCCAGCAGCCAAGTGGTGACAAGTGGAAACCATCTCTGGCAAAACATTGTAGTTTGCCAGTCATGTCTCCCCAGACTGACAGATATTGGATCTCCTTGTTGTGACTGTTGAAACTAAGCCAATTGTTGAAGTCAATCAGTTTTTGTTGGTAATGTGGCATCATCATAGCTGAAGGTAGGATGCTGCTCAATACTAGATTCACACCCATCTGGGACACATATTCAAGAGCTCCATCATACAGTCCAGTGAGGAATGTCTTAGGTCTTTTGCACCCACATGGACTATGACTGTGTCATACTAGTACTTGTAGTTTAAAGATCTAAGCACATGCATGATCTAACAGATCCTGGCTCCAGACATAAAGCTCACTGTGATCTTCTCCTTGTTTAGCCTGGTAAGGGGGACATCAGAATGTCTTACAATGGAATTCCCAATATCTAGAATGTTTGGCTGTGTGGTGCGTTGCCTCATGGGCTTGAAAGCAGGAATACTATGATTTTCAGAATTATGTGTTGCGTGAGGTGTTGACTTTTTTGAATGTGCGCAGGACCACTGAGAGATGCTTTTAGGTGGTCTTGGAGTTTTGGGTAGATTACAACTGAGTACCTCCACATATGTGGGTCCATGTGTTTGTTCCTTAATTTTGGGAGAGAGCGGTTTGAGTGTAATACTGACAAACTGGTTTGCATTTTTCATGTACCTATGTCAGAGTTGTGCCTCTTATTGCAATATGTATCTACATCTCTCACACACTGTGTATGTCTGTTCTAAAATTAATGCTTGTCAATGAACATGAGGCAGATAGTACACTGCCTCAGAATGCCCATATCCACCAGGCCAGAAACAGAGGTGAAAGTTAAAGATTTATCCATTATACTAGATCCTTAGTAAATGGGAAAGATAAGTGAAAAGTCACTTAAAGGTCTAAGTGAGAGTGTTTAGTAGTATACTATTAGAGGACCTGTACTGGTGCTGTCCTCTTTGCAAACACACATCTCTCTCAGTGGCTATGAAAAGAGGGAGACTAGGAAGACTGTTTTCTATAGAGGCTTTTAAACTTGAGAGGATTGCTTACATACAAAGCACTGTTAATCATGTTTACATGACATGTACATGCAAGGATTTTATATTGACAGGATGAAAGATGCAGAATAAAACCTCAATGTAAATTAAACTGATTTTGAGCTCAAGTGGACTAACAAATTGTTAATAATAAAAGGAAGATCTCCTGCAATATCAGGAATCCTTGGAAATAAGTTTGCAAACCCTCAGAAATGTTCCCAAATACAGAAACACCAACAAGATGAAAGATGTTTAGTTAAATCTTCAGGCAAATAAGATAAACACACAACAAGCCTTCCACAAGCAGCTCCCGACTCAGATGGCTTGAATCAGCCCTCTGCTCCAAACACAGTGCATAATAAAACCCTCTTAATGTAAAATGAACTGGTTTTGAGCTCAAGTGCATTAACAGATACTTTTCAACAAAAGGCAGACTCCTGCAGTATCAGGAATTCTTTGAAACAAATTCACAAACAGTAAGAAATATTCCCAAATACAGAAGTGCCAGCAGGATGAAAGACTTTTACAGAGTTAAGACCTCAGAACAATCAGATAAACATACAATAAGCTTTCCACCAGCAGTTCCCAACTGAAATGGCTTGAATGAATCCTCTGTTTACAGCAAAGTGCAGATTAAAACCCTATTAATGTAAAATGAACAGGTTTTGAGCTAGCAACAAATGGTTTACAACAAAAGGCAGAACTCCAGCAGTATCAGGAATCCTTGGAAATAAGTTCGCAAACCCTGAGAAATGTTACCAAATACAGAAATACCAGCAGGATGAAATACTTTTATACAGTTAAGCCATCAAGCCAATTAGATAAACACACAATAAGCCCTCCACCCACAGTTCCCAACTCTGATGCATTTAGTCAGCTTCCTGATCACACCAGAGTCCAGAATAAAGCCCCCTTCGTGTAAGATGAATTATTTTTGAGCTCAAGCACAGTAAGAAATTATTTACAACAAAAGGCAGAACTTTGGTAGTATCAGGAACCCTTGGAAATAAGTTCATAAACCCTAAAAAATTATCCAAATACAGAAATACCAACAGGATGAAAGGCATTTACATAGTTATGATCTCAGACCAATCAGATAAACACATAATAAGCCTTCCACAAGCAGTTCCCAACATGAACATGTTGAATCAACCCCCTGCTCCCACCAGAGTACAGAACAAACCCCTCTTAATGTAAAACAAAATGGATTTGAGACCAAGTGTAGTAACAAATTCTTTACAACAAAACACAGAACTCCTGCATTATCATGAATCCTTGGAAATAGGTTCACAAATCCAGAGAAATGTACACAGTTACAGAAATACCAGCAAGATGAAAGACTTTTACACAGTTAAGCACTTGGTGCAATAAGATAAACAGACAATAAGCCTTCCAACAGCAGTCCACAACTTGAATGGCTTGAATCAGCCCTCAGCTCCTACAAGAGTACAGAATAAAACCTTCTTAATGCAAAACAAACATGTTTTGAGCTCAAGACCACTAAAATACTTTACATCTAAAGGTAGAACTCCTGCAGTATTGGGAATCCTTGGAAATAAGTTCACAAACTCTGAGAAATGTTTTCAAATAAAGAAATACTAGCAAGATGAAGCACTTTTACAGAGTTAAGCCCCCAAGCCAATAAAATAAATGCACAATAAGCCTTCCACCAGGAGTTCCCAACTCAGTTGGATTGAATAAGTTCTCTGCTCCCAGAAGAGATCAGAATAAAACCATGCTAATATAAAACTATCTGGTTTTGAGCTCAAATGTAGGAACAAATTTTTTTTAACAAAAGACAAAATTCCTGCAGTTGTTGTGTCTTTCGGCTTTTCCCAGTTAAGGGTCACCACAGTGGAACTCTGGTCCGCTAATGACTGGCAGTAGATTTTTTTTTTTACGTGCCGAGTTGCCAGCCCTGATGCACAACCTTACACCCATTCATGCATGTCTCCACACAGAATATGCTCTAGATGAGAATCGAACAGGACAACATCTTACTGTGAGGTGACAACGCTACTGCAGCACTACAACCGCAGCTGACTTTTACACAGCTATGCCATTAGGCCAATCAGATAAACAAACAATAAGGCTTCCACCAGCAGTTCCTAACTCAAATGGTTTTAATAAGCCCCAAAAACTCTCTTAATGTAAAATAATCTGATTTTGAGCTCAAGTGCAGTAACAAATGGTTTATAACAAAATGCAGAACTCCTGTAGTATATGGAGTCCTTGGAAATAAGTTCACAGACCCTGAGAAATGTTCCCAGATAGAGAAATACCAGTAGGATGAAACACTTTTAAACAGTTAAGCCATTAGGCAAATCAGATAAACACAGAAAAAACCCTTCCACCAGCAGTTCCCAACCTTGATTGGTTGAATCAGCCCCCTGCTCCAGCAATAATGTAGAATAAAACCATCTTAATGTAAAATTAACTGGTTTGATCTCAAGTGTCACAACAAATGGTTTACAACAAAATACAAAACTCCTGCAGTATCAGTAATCTCTGGAAATAAGTTCACAAAAAGTGAGAAATGCTCCCAAGTACAAATATACAAGGGGGATGAAAGTCTTTTACAGAGTTAAGTCCTCAGGCCAATCAGATAAACACACAATAAGCCTTCCACCAGCAGTTTCCCACTCAAATGACTTGAATCAATCCTCTGTTCAGAGCAGATTGCAGAACAAGTCCCCCCCCAATTTAAAACAACAGGATTTGAGCTCATGTGCAGTAAAATGCTTTGCAAGAAAATGTAGAACTCCTGCAGTACCAGGAGTCCTTGGAAATAGGCTCATAAACTCTAATAAATGTTCCCAAGTACAGAGATACTAGCAGAAGTAAAGACTTTTACACAATTAAGCCATCAGGCCAACCGGCAAATGCACACTAAGCCTTCTACCATCAGTTCCCAACTTAAATGGCTTGAATCAGCCCTCTGCTCCCACCAGGGTGCAGAATAAAACCCACTTAATGTAAAACAAACTGATTTTGAGCTAATGTGCAGTACCAAATGCTTTACAACAAAAGGCAGAGCTCCTGCAATATCAGGACTCATTGATTATAAGTTCACAAACCCCAAGAAATGTTTCCAAATACTAAAACATGCAGCAATGTAAGAGAACTTCTACAAACACAGTAAAAACTTTGCAAAACTTAGAAATATTTTGGCAAATTTAGGAGAACTTTGGCAAACTCAGACCAGCTTTTACAGTATCAGAGGAATTAAGAAATATCAGAGTACTATTAAAATGGTGTAACAGCAATACAGTAACAGACAGATGGTATTTGTTTAAGATGTTCAGGTGGCAAAACAGTGATAAATTCAACCCAATCAATAAATGCAGCACAGAACTGTTAAATAGCACTGAGATAGCTAGAGCAAGTGCAAAAAATATTTATATCAGATTTGTCAGTCCACAGATGGCTTTATTTGAAATACAAAGTCTTGTAGTCACAAGTGTCCAAGCTGGCACAAGGAAGCCATAAATAAAAAAGCACCATTGTGAGATACACTGATGTCCCTCTCACTAGGCTAAGGATAATGTCATGGGCATTTGCTTATCATGGGCGAGAAACTGTCACATTACACACATCCTCAAGGCAATGGACCACAAGTACCACTATGGCTCAGTCATAGTTCATGTGAATGTAATTGAACTGAGATGACCCTCCCTAGAGTATGAAGAGAGACATCATGGAGCTCTCAGAATATGTGTTTCAAGCTTATATGAGCCTAGCATTGAGCTCATTTGCAATAACAAATGCTTCTCCTTCTCCAAGGATGATAACACAATACAAGTAAAAGACGATTGACTTTAATATTTGGATTGGTTTCTGGTGTCATTCTAAGGGGGATGCAATATTTGTAAGCATTGATGGAGATAGTCAACAGACCACACTGCTTTGCCATGGATGGTCTGCACCTCTCCCCTCTGGGCTTTTAAATATTACCTAAAACATTATCCTACTCCCATAGGAACCTTTTTAGGCAATGCCAAACTGAAAGTACTTCTGACATAGCAAATCAAAACTAAAAATATTCAAAGCTATTATTAATCAGTGCTATGACTCTAAGCAAGAAATGTCACTGCCTATAAGCAATCCTCACCCTAGATAATTCTGATGTCTTTGTGGTCACTGAGACTTGGTTTAAGGGCATGGACAGCACACTTTCAGTGCAAGGCTATAATGCCTTCCACACAAACTAGCTACTACACAGACAGGAGCTAAAGGCAAAGGTGTCTTGATTTACATAAAAAATAAATATACCTCAAGGATGGTCAAACAGGAAAATGCACTTGAGCCTCTTCACATTCAAATCACTATAGGCAAAATACTATACCACTTCCTTGCAAGCTATAGGTCCCCCTCTATGACCCAGGAAATCCATAACATGTATTTAAACATATTGGAAACATTCACAATCCAACACAATGCCATATTCATGGGTAACATTAATGACCCCACTACTGGGAATCATATATGACACCAAACATACAGTCACAGAGATTCCTGGGACAATTGTCAATGCCCTGCCCAGGAGTGCAAACATACTGGATCTGGTCAACACTAATATGGGAGAGTACTGCACACTCCCTAGTGTAAACCACAAAATAGTATACTGTGAAGTAAAAATAAAACCTGGAACCCCAGCTAATCCTGGAATATTCAGGAACTACTCTAAGGCTAACTTCCTACTATTAAGCGATAACCTGGCAACATTTCAGGCTCATCACTAACCCTGAGAACACTGCTGCCTGTGCAGAACTGTTCACAAAATAATCCCATAAAAGCATGTCAATATCTACATAGAGGCAACAACATCCACGAGGAAGAAGTACTGAACTAATTCCAAAAATAAGCCACCTCGATGGTGGTGACATCAATAGGCTGTATAACGGAAGGAAGAAAGTTGTGACAAACATTAGGAGATGTAGCACCCAGCAGTATAAAAGCACTCTCATCAAACTAAACAAGCAACTCATGGCACAAATAAAGCCTACTAAAGCCAAATTAGAGAAAAATTTGGCCTCTCAGACTAAGGACATCCAGAAGGCATTTTTCAGCTATGTCTGCAACCTCAAAGGCAATACGCAATTGTGATCAGAGCTCATTGTTAATGGAGACACCTATACTAAGCCAGAAGATATAGCAAACCCATTGGTTAAAAAATTCATCTTCAACTGTACCTCTCTCCCCCTCTACCTTCCCCCAGAAAATACCATCAAATATAACTCCCCCTACTATCACTAAGGAACAAGCCCTTAATGCTTTCTCTAAGGTCAAGAATGCTGCATCAATGGTACAAAACAATATCCTGGGATGCCTTCTAAATAGCATGAGATATGGCTTATCAGGATCTCTGGAATTGCTGTTTAACTGTAGCATTCAAATAGGCTCTATGCCTCATGAGTGGACAACAGTCATCCCTCTGCAAAGAGGTGGGCCATCTACAGACCTTGGAAACTACAAACCCATAAGTCTCACTAGTCTCATATACAAAGCTATGGAAAGAATGATCATGGAAATGATTAATAATGACATAGGTAACCTGCTAACATTGGACCCAACCAAATTTGGATTCATCAAGGCCAGGTCATACCTTATCAACCTTGTGGACATCTTTGAGAAGGTCACCAAAGCAGTAGATGAGGTAAAAGTTGTTCACATTGCCTACCTTGGCCGGGCTAAGACATTTGACACAATACCATACTCAGACATTGTTGACAAACTCAAAAAGTTAGGTATAAATCCTTATGTCACTCGATGGATAGCCAGCTGGCTCACAGAGAAGACCAAAAATTAAAATCGGGGATTCCACCTCTACAAAGAGGTCTGTCATAAGCTGAGTCTCTCAGGGATCAGTCCTGGGACCACACCTTTTGGTATTTTCTTTTCTGAAATTAAGGTTGAGGTCAATGACCTTCGACTGATTAAATTTGCAAATGACTGCAAATTAGAATAGTCATAAAATCCTCCAGGAAGGTCTGACATAGACAAATAATTGGTGTCAGAGCTATGGAATAAAACTAAATGAGAAATGCATAATAGTGTCCTTTGGGAAGTCATCCACCCCAGTAACTAATCATACTGACAACACAAACCCCTAAGAGTTAACCCATTATTCAAACACTTGGGGAACCACGAATACTGTAATCTAGCCTTTGACCATCATGGGTCTAAAGTAATGAAAATATCATTCTATGATGTGCAATTCATAAATGCCTTATGTTGAGTATCATGAGAAGATGCACCTGGATCAGGCAGAGGGTGAACAGCATGCCTCCTCTGAGCAACCCTAACAACTTTTCTGCGTTGCACCTCACCCGTGTTTTGGCTATGGCCAGAGTCAACAGGCACTAAAGCCACAGAATCCACACTTTCCTGACTGTCTCTTCCTCCTCCTGTCCAATATTTGAGGGCTCACTAGAATAGGTTGGCATAGGCCTACTAGCTCTGTCTGATGGAATTACAGGTGATGGCTGAATGTCAATCTCAGTCACAGATTCAACTTCTGCACCCCCCTGACGGTGCCTCTGTTTGGCCACCATCATCGTCAGATTCTGCTGAAATTCTGACATCAGTTGGTAAGCATCTTACACTTACACTGTCAAGATCACTTCTGATAATAAGCAACAAACACAGGAAAGAAAGTAATAGCTACACTGCTATAGTCAATGTATACTAAAAAAGTAACAGTGGTAGCATTGCAATACATGCAACAGTCCTGACACCCACATCACACATATGGATAAAATCATATTTTTCTTTGAACTGCTAATTACCACTGACAAAAATGATATTTGGCATACCAGGTGTAGCTGATACTATACTTAAAACCACAATAAAGGAAGGTGCAAACCAATACTGATAAACAAAAGTGCAGTTTATTGGGCTAAAATCCAAAGTGTAATCCACAACCAATACACAAAATAGCAGCATCGCATGATTAATATAAACCTCCACGTTTTCGTCAAACCTTCATCAGATAAAAATACTAGTTAAAATTTAAAACAGCCAATAAAAGTAGTAATAAGTTAATTTATTTTTACATATTTTAACAACATTTTAACATTTATGTTATTCACCATTCTGTATAGAAAGTGTTTTAAAAATTTGGTTTTTATGTAGGTATATCTGTGTATACCTTTTAGTTCTGAGCAGTCACTATGAATTAATTAACTTATCTTGTTTATCTGATACTATGCTTCCCATGGATGATGGTCCTCAAAGAAGTTAAACAAAAGTTAAGGACAACATGATCACAATTAACAGTGACACTGGGGGTTAAAACCTTTTGCCCTTTATATGTCCATTTACTATACTTTCAAAAGATCTTAGATGACAAGTCCAACCTAAGCCCATGTGTAATCAATCAGAATGTGTTGGTAACTGTAGCAAAACTGCAGCAATCTACAACTCCCCCACCCCATAAACCAATTTTTTGTTAAAAAGGCCTAACCTATTGCTGTCTGTATTTAACTATACAAAAGTATTTAACAATTGAAATACTTAAGCTGACCTGGAAGCTCCACCTGGACATACTTGTTGTTGAAACCGTAGCACCAATGTCAATGACATGCTGTACTGCACTTTCCAGCTGCTGTCTGGATCCCTGACAGTGGACAGAAACTCTTCATTTGCTATTAGGATTGGCTGTGTAGACGGCCCCCTGGTACCCTTCCAATCATGGGCCATTGCAGTTGCTCTCCTCTGTGCAGAAGAGATCATGTCAGTGGCCCTATGATGCACCTGATAATATGTCCTGCCATGGCCAGCTACTGCATTCATGTCAGCAACTATCTGTTGCCAAATTTGCATTTTGCCTGACATATCTCCCTTCACAAGCAGAAAGGCACCATGTTGTCTGAAATCTTTCATGATGATCTGATTCTCAGGGTTACTAAAGGGGGGTTTTGGGGATTGAGACAGCTGGGTGCCATAGTCTTAGGTGACCTAAAATACAACAGAAGGTTAATACACATAAGTATAAGATAACTAAAAAAGTCCTGTTTCCAGATAAAACAGAAAAGGTAGCATTTCACTATTGCCCATTGGAAAAACATAAAACAGTCAAGATGCTGAAATATAAAACACATAAATTGTGTGGTTGTAACATATTACATTCACACACAAAGCAAGGCTGGATTGAAAACAAAGGAGAGTAACAATAGCAACATATCCTTGCTTGTGCCAAAACAGAAATGTAACCTTGCTCCCTTACCCCCAAAGGAACTGGCAAATAACACATTTTACTAACAAGCCATCAGTGAAATGCTAATAGTCCTATCAAATGAACTGTCCCTGAAACATGTCTACAGATTTAACTCAGAACATTCCATTTTAAGCTATTGCCAATCATGTATACTCATGGAATGCCCTGACAAATATGCCCATGCCATCAGTATGCTTCTAAGTAAGCAATGCATACAGATCAAAGTAGCATTTGCTAATGCAGATATATATTATATATATATATATATATATATATATATATATATATATATATATATATGTGTGTGTGTGTGTGTGTGTGTGTGTGTGTGTGTGTGTGTGTGTGTGTATATATATATATATATATATATATATATATATATATATATATATAAAACAGATTTTTCTTAATGACACTTCAGCATATGTATTATATAGCTGAAAAATGCAAGCATACCTACTCAAGGTCAGTCATCTTCTGTGCAGATAGATCCCAAAGTAATTTCCTCTTCTGTGTTCTCCATATAAACAAGTATCTTCACCTTCAGGTTCCCTAGCTACACTGTTGCCTTTTCATGGTGTAGATTCAGGGCTGTGAGCACAATGCAAATCAGGTGTGAACTCATTAGAACTGCTGAATCCCAAATACTTGGCTCCATGTTGCAAATGAAAACATAGTGCAGGCACTCCCTCAATGTTTAATGGATTGCAACTGTGAATGATTATTGGTAAGGAGAAGGAAAACACAACAGCAATGCAGACTGCCCTACCTCCAGTGAATGTGTCAGGTTTATTTATTTATTCATTTATTTACTTATTTAACATTTGTTTCTGGGTTTGACTAGGATAGAGTTTATTTTCAGTGGAAGTCTGGGTAAAATGCTCCAGATGTATGCTTTAGAATGTGGGGGGAAACTGGAGTACCCAAAGGAAATCCAAAGGAATGCAGGAAGGACATGCAGACTCATACAGGTTAGACTTACAAAGTGCAGAAGTAATTTTATCATGGTTTGAAATGTAAGTAAACATCACACATTTCACAGTTTCTGTTCAGCAACATCCAACCATCCTTTCATTTGTTGACAACTGCATATTATTGCCATTTAATATCCTCACACATTTTATGGGCAATGGTATAGAATGCCTAACAGACTGCATGTCTCAGGTTACTGGTCAGATAGGACATGAATGAGCAAGAAACACAGAGAGATAAGACAGAGCTGAATTTTTGCAAGCAGCAGTCATAAATGGTTGTGTGATCACTCAGTGCACTACATCTAAAATTAATACATGTACAAATAACTGCCATATGGTTTGTTAGTACTCTGGGTAATGTTGCAGTTGGTTTACGGAAAATGATTTTAGTTCCCTGCTGCACAGCTGGTTGTGTGGCAAAGAGAGAGAAAACACCCTTACTGTGTTCTGAAGGTTCATTGGAGTGAGTGTTCAAATCCTGAACTATGTAAAAATATTTCATATGTACTAACAAATATTTTGCAGTGTTTATTTCATAGATTGCTTTTCTTTATTTCAACTACTTTTTTGCCAGTGTTTGCATGGTGTGCATCTTACCACAAACAAGGGACACAGAGAAACACAATGACTGTCAGGCGTAGCTGAGCTTATCTCATTTGAGCAATGCTTAACAGTGTGCAAACCTGGATAGTGGTCCACTCAGGAAGCAGACACCTGCAGACAGGGCGTCTGTAAAAGTTTAAAGGTCAAAAAGGTTACATTGTTGCAGTTTTTACTTTTCATCATGCAACGTCACTAAGTGACATTGAGCAGCAGTTAGCAAGGCTCCTCAACACTTGCAACCATTGAACATCTGCAAACAGGATTCAGACAGTCAATAACTGAAAACCAATACATTTTATTAGTTCTGTGGAGCATCTTGCAAACATGCTAAGTGGAAATGAGTGGCTGTTAACACAAAACTGAAGAATGAATAAGAAATGATGGAACTGTCATGTAACTAAGACTGGAATAGAGATGGTCCTAGGTTCTAGGTTCTAGTACAAGGTGTGTAACTTATTTCTACTGTTTTGTGACAGTCCAGTTTATAGCAATGAACTGAAAAATGTACAAGCGTTATTTCAACATTCTTGTGGCAACAGGTGTAAGTGTAGGACTGCCATACATATGGTCCTGTGTTACCTATTTCTACTGTTGTGACAGTCTAGCTTATAGCAATGAACTGAAAAATGAACAAGTGTTATTTCAACATTCTTGTGGCAACAGGTGTAAGTGTAGGACTGCCATACACATTGTCCTGGATTTGAATACAGGACATTCCAGGCATTTTTACTGTTGTTCCATTTCCCATTATATTCACTCTCACTTATAGCACTTTAGACAATAGAGATGATATGAATTATATGCATGAGGGCTAAGACATCCTTATTGTGTTTTTAGATGTATGACCAAGGGTACTGTCTACTATATTTCCATAAGTATAATTCTGCTCTCTGGACTTGGATGGCCTTCTCTATTAGATAAGACACATACACAACTGGATCTATATACAAGACCCTGGTCAGGTCACACACATATATATAACACCTTTGACTGTCAGCTGTATTTATGAATGATTCATGACGATGTCTGAGCAGCACTTCTTCTGTGGCAAAGATGAAAAATCACCACTGTGGAAGAAAATGTTTTGTCCCTTTTGCCTAGATTTGAATCCCATACTTTAAAAATCATCTTTACCAGTGTATTTATTTATTTATTTTTATTTTATTTATTTATTTAACATTTGTATATATGTATTACTCCAAAAGAGCATGTTTCATGTCATGAAATGTATACCCCAATGCATTTCTGCAAACTTAACTCATCAAACAGTTACCCTCCAATTTTCAAAATATATTTCCAAGCTACAGCAGCAGACACTGCTCAAATGAAGGTCAAATGTCAGATTAACCTTCCATTTTAAAATGTTTCTTTCCTCCCTGCTTGGTGCTGCTGATCTCCTCTTAGCATTGCGTAAACATGTTTGGCATCGTCATTTGGGTTTATGCACTACCTGTAAATGTGATGACACAAACTGGTGGGAAATCATTAGTTGCCATTGTTCTAGTTCTGGTATTAGACATATCTGGCATTAGAGGTATTAGTTGCCATTGTTCTAGTTCTGGTATTAGACATATCTGGCATTAGAGGGGAAGGTACCCTATTCTGGCTCACAGTACAAATCTGTGGCTTGGAGTAGTTTAGCTCAGGCTGTATCCATTGTGACTGGCATCCCACGAACTGGAGAACAGTGTAGGTATCATTTTAATGACATACAAAGGTATAAGAGGGATACCCTCAACAAGTGATTGACTGCATTTCAAACTGGTGACATCACACAGCTGTGTAAGTATGCTAAGAAAAGAGTATTTTTAATACATAGAAAGCTAAATATAGCCAAGACTGGTATGCATAATGCTCTTCTGTTCTTTTCTGTTCTTTCTATGGCTATTGCCAAAATAGAGTTTAATTGACAGGCTCATTCTGACTGAATGGAAAAACTGAGGGAAGCAAGTGGTATGTATGCAGCACAAGAGAAGTATTATAGAAGCCTTAAAACTTAAAGAGAGATTTTGGGGTTTCTATACAGTTGTAGCAAATTGAGCATGAATATCCTGACTGTAAAAGCAAGTATGCATGCTTTAGTCTGTAGCATAAACCAACTTTACAGGTCCAGTATAAGATTATAGTCAGAGGTTGTGGTTTCAAATACCATGAGTAACTGCATTTCTTTAATAATATTACATAAATTAATCTCTATATAAGTGGCATAAATACCCTGCTGTTAACTGTAATTTGTATAATTGGACCAAGCATATGTGCAATATATGCACATTGTAAGGATTACTTTAAGCAATCTGTAGTTATAGTGTATAGTTGCTAGGACGTGTATTTAAATGTAATACTTCAGATAAAATAGCTGCATAATTGAGAAAAAGCACTGTATGGCACATATGATGGTACTAATTATATCCCTTCTTTTTCTCTTGCACCAACCCTTATCTCTTTTGACTATTTTCTATTATGTGCCACCAAAATGTCTCCATGTGCATCCATCTGTAATAGATCACTAAATGCTTCACAGCACAATAAGGTAGGCCACCCCCAGTGGTTCAGCCTTCCCCACCTTCACTGGCTCCAGCACTGATGCCCAGTACATCTAGGACCAAGCTGACAGCACTGACTCTGTTGCCCCTGCACTACCTGCATCCTCATGTAGTATTGACCTGGCAGCTGGTGCTGTGATACCCTGTGGGAGCAGTGGCAGAGGTGGGTATTTCATCACCCACCAGAAAATGCCAGGGTTGGTGCAAAGGATTGAGTTCTGCAGCACTGGTGTATGCGTATGCCAGACAAAAAGACTGCTCTCCATTCTAGTATGTAGGAGGAGAAGACTTCAAGTAGTCCAGCCACTAGTGGAAAAGGGGACAGTGATGACAATCCAGTGAGGACTTGATTCCAACTGTCTCCATGTCTGACAAGCATGAGTCTGGGTTGCCCCCTCCTTCAAGCCAATCATGGTGTTCCCATCCTTTTGTGTCCCTCACTGTCCCTGTGTCTTGGCTTTGTTTGTATTTGCTTTCGCACCTACCCAACTTACCTGGCCCACAAGTACCAACGTCCCTTACCCAGCATACCTCCCTTACTAAATAAAAAAAAAATGGACACCTGTCCCACAAAAAAATGTCATCCCATACGTAACTCTCCATTTCACAGATGTATCTTCTTGACACACTTGATTTGGTCTAATTGGCTATACAACATGATTACATTGTTCTCACCCCTCTTTCTGGAGGTGACAGTCCAAAGTCAACTGATATTCTGCACATATTTTCAGTTTACACTGTTGAAGAAATAGATAGCTATGGTTCTTCCCTACCTCTCTCCTGCCCATTCCTGTATTGCTTTCCTTTTGTATTTCTCCCTGCTTGTTCCCAATTTTACCACTTTCCTACCTAATCCATTTTAACACCTATAATCTGGTCAAAAAATAGAATCACACACAACACACTTAAGTACCTGAAAAAGCAATGGATCCCTTCACTTTTTGGTCTCTATGTTTGTGCAGTGTTTTTCATCTCACACCAGTGCCAAGTGACTGTGAGCAGCTCTACAATGCTGTGCTTACCTCTGCACAATGACGCTTAACCCAACTGCACTAGGTCAACACACAGTAAAACATGCTGAGTGTACTATAAAGAATAATATCACTGCATTATCACTATTTATATAAAAGTATTAAATATACCTGGATTCAAACTCAGTATCAACTGGGCTCAAACATCGCCACCGTCTTTTATACTGTATTTATTTACTGTCTACTAAATTACACTGTTATACTGCAATTGCATCTTACACCGTGCCTGTAAAATCAAACTGTCTTGCTGTTTTCACTGTTTAGCAAGATTTTTTGCTGTTTCCACTGTTTAAGTATTTAGTTTTCCCACCAAGCAGTACTTAATTAACTGATCGTTTAACTGTTTAAATCATTCTTTAGAGCCTCCTGGATGATTTTCTGCTGCTTTAAATTTTTTTTTTAGTGTCTCACTGCTATTTTTCTGCTGTGTTAAATATTCTCCAGTTTGTCCCATTGAAACTAGGGTAGCTACTAGCTGTAGTATATTCCAGATCAATGCCTGCTGCTTCTGGAACTGTTTCTTCTGATTTGGTCTGACCACATTTTCTGGGCCATCTTAGAATGGAAGGGGCCTATCTTCACTTTTGTGAGAGAGATGTGTTTGATTGCCACCTGACTGGTAAAGAGAGGCCAGCCTAGGGCTTGGAATAAGCATCCTCATTGATCCTTTCAAATTTTGTTGGAGTTTTTTTTTTTTCAAGTTTTAACTTCTGCTATTTAGGCCCTGCATCTGAGCAGGTTTCTGCTTGTTTGAACGTCACTCAGCACTTCACACCAATGTGCGATTGTGTTCTAAAAACTGGACAGTTAAATTCAACAAATTTTCCCTTAAAACCCAGGCAGAAATATCCACTCACTGAGTTCCTCCGTGATCATTTCTGAAAAGACACCCCTAGTGAAAAAATTCTTCAACCTAGCATTATGGACAGTTGGACTACCCTTGTTTCTCCTGCCAATCTTATTGACTTAGGTCTCTTGAGGTGGTGTAGCAATTGCCTCATGTACACAGACAACCCTCTGCTAATAACACAGACTAGTACAGAGTGTGAGAGATGTACTTAAACCAAGACTATAGAATCCATGCTCTCTCTCACCAAAACAGTAACATGGTTGTCAACTCAGCCACCACTACATATTCACATAGTACCACTACTGATATACATACCACTGTGCTTACACATAGTACACATCAAACACATAAATCCACATACACAGAGGTTCTCTCACAAAGCTTACCAAAACTCTGGAGACTGCCAAAACACAAGTCTGCTACAGCTAGCACAGTCTACACAGCACCCATGACACATAGCAACACCACTGTCTCACCCACCAAGCTTGTAAGGTATAACACTCAAAACAAAGTTTTCTTGTCACTGGAGACTCAATAGTGAGACACATGGATGCCCCACACATCAGAGTGGACAAGGAGAAAATCACGGTCAGTTGCCTGTCCAGTGCCAGGATTCACCAAATCACACATGCGCTTAGGTCTCTCAGCAACAAGTACCGTTATGACTCTGTCATAGTTCATGTTGGTGTGAATGACCTGATATGTACCTCACTGGACTTTATCAAAAGAGACATGGTCAAGCTCTCTGAGTATGTGTACCAGGCAGGTATGTCCCTAGCCCTGAGCAGGATACTGTACTCACCAAGAATAATGTCACAGTATAAGTAAAAAATGATTATTGCTTTCAATAATTGGCTTAGTTTTTGGTGTCATTTCAAGGGGATCCAGTTCCTGCCTGCCTGGGAAACCATGGTCGACAAACCTCATTGCTTTGCCAGAGATGGTTTGCACCTGACACCCCTAGGCTTTCAGCTGCTGGCAAAGTCTCTTGCCTCCCTCACAGGACCTTTTCTTAGGAAAGATCTCAAAAATAACATTACTGACATAAAATTAACGAATCAGAACAAAATAAGCTTAAACCAAAAACTGCACTCCCTGTAAGCACTTCTATCATTAGAAGATGTAGATGTTTCTGCAGTCACAGAACCCTGGTTTAAGGCCTCAGAGAGTACCCAGCCCTCCAAGAGTACAATGTCTTCCACATCTTTAGACTGCAAAATGAATGTGTGAAAACTAAAGGAGGTGGTGTTTCAATCTATATTAGAGATAAATTCACTTCATGTCTAGTTAGACTGTACGACTCTATGGAGTTACTCCAGGTCCAGGTTAGGTGGGTAAGACCCACATTCAAGTCTTAGACAGTTATAGATACCCCTCCATTGGTCACAACACCCATGAAGCATACTTAACCAAACTGAAGACAATCCAAATTTTACTGAACACACTGGTTATGGGGGATTTCAGTTATGCCACCATCACCTGGAAAACTTACTCTAGCCCAAACTTTCTATCACAAAAGTATCTCGACTTTATGAATCCAAATGCCCTGGAGCAAAGTGTCCATACCCTGATAGGAGGAACAAACATTCTAGACCTGGTCCTCACCAACATGTCAAACAGGTGCACTGCTGTAACTGTTGGACCCTCATTAGTTAAAGCTGACCACAAATCAATCACCTTCGAACTGACACTAACACCAGAATTCACAAAGGGTGAAATTAGACTAAAAAACTTCATCAAGGCAAACTATACCCTCCTAGTTGAAGGTATAAACGCATTCCAAGACCCACCCCAACCTGAAAGAGGTAACTATGTCAAAGCTTACACTAAAGCTCTGTACAATCACTTTCATAAGTGTATAAACTCGGCTGTGCCAGACAGAATCCATGCCAGAGCCTCAAATAAAATCAAGCTGCTGTGGTGGACTTCCAGCATCAACAAATTCTGCAATAAACACAAAAAGTTGCTATCCAAGAAAACAAAGACAAGGACTCAATGATGGAAAAGCACCTTCTTCAGCCTTAACAGGCAAATAAGACAGCTTGTCAAAACATCCATGAGCTCCTTTGAAAGGAACTTATCAAGTACTGCCAAGAATAACCATATGGCCTTTTACAGCTATGTACGTAACCTAAAGGGTAGGACCCAAGCATGTGCAGAACTGGTGGCCAATGGTATCACACACACTGACCCCACAGAGATAGCAAACCTGCTAGTCGATAGATTTGGTGAAAATTTCACACCCTTATCCCCTCTTAACTTACAACAAATCCTCCCCCAAACTTCCCCCCCTACATTACATGTCTGAAGAGCAGGTCCTCAAACCCCTGTCCAAGACAAAGAGCACAGCCTTTATGGGACCAGATGACATCCCAGGTTGTCTTCTAAACAGGCTAAAACATGAACTAGCATCACCAATAAGTACCCATTTCAATCATAGCCTAACCACAGGCTTTGTTTCTGCAGAATGGAGAACAGCTGCAGTCATTCCCCTCCACAAAGGTGGCCTAGCTACAGACCCGGGGAATTACAGACCCATAAGCCTGACCAGCTTCATCTGTAAGGCCATGGAAATTATCATTATGTACCTCATAAATAAAGACATAGATGACCTCCAAACCCTGGACCCTACCCAATTTGGCTTCGTGAAGGGCAAATCCTGTTTGTTAAATCTGGTGAATTTCTTTGAAAGTGTGATAAAGGCTATTGATGAGGGCAAATCTGTACATACAGCATACCCTAACTTGACAAAAGATTTTGACACAATCCCACATTCAGGCATTACTGATAAACTTAGCAGATGACTGAATATAAACTCCTTCTTTGTAAGATGCATTGCCAACTGGCTCACAAACTGGTCACACACTATCAAAGTGGGTGACTCCACATCAACGTGCAGACCTGTTACCAGCAGGGTGCCACAGGGGTCAGTACTGGGCCTCCTTCTATTAGGTGTATATTTCTCAGAAGTTCAGGTCAAAACTAAAGGGTTGTATATGACTGCAAACTGGTGTAATCACTGAATCCACAAATTATGTCAGTATACTCCAAGAAGGCCTCACACAGATCAATGACTTGTGTATTATTCAGTCTCAAAATGAATGCATCATCATTCTCTTCAGTACAAACTATGTTCCTTCATACTATCAAATCAATAAAAATACATAAAGACTCCATGAAATGGTAAGGGACCTGGATTACAGGTTGACTGTGACCTTAACTTTGACCACCACATGTCTGCCATTGTAAGGAAAGCTTTCCACATAGTTCACTTGATTAGTAAATGCATTGTCTTGAGAGCAAAAAAATTAGAACCCCCCCACTTCTCTGGCCCCTAATTGAGTATAATGCCCCATTCAGTATGTACTGTACTTAGCATCTATAGCAATTGGAGACACCTCAGAGGTTTCTAACAAAGAAGATCAAGGGCCTCCAGCATGTCCCTTACACAGACTGACTAAAATCCCTGTCACTATACTCCACATCATATAGACTTCTTAGGGTAGACTTATGTCTGGCCTACAAAGCAACCCAAGACCCAAACCTAATGAACTTACTACATATCCGTAAATCAAATGGGTCTAGGGCTACCATTTCCAGGGACTTAAATATGGCCTGTGACTTAAATAGGGCATGCTGGAGGGACATATTTATCTCCCAGTGACTGCTACATCTTTGGAACAGTCTACCAATTCATATGAAACAGAGCACCTCTATGTCACTGTTCAAGAGAAACCTGGATGAGTTGATGGGTCATGGTATATTCTTACTGGGGATAGCACCCACATCCCTCCTGGACATGGCCATCCATCACTAAATGCAATCTTGTGTATTGACTAGTACCTCTATGGTATTACATTGGGTTGAAACAGCTACACTTAAAATGACTTCCAGGTCGATAACCTAGTAATCATCTATGATCTTATGAGCCTATGATCCTTGTGCTGGAGTGCTTGCATAAAGTACTGAGCTCTGTAGTCTATGTAGTTAGATAGGCAGGGGGTTCTGTTCTCACTGCAGTCAGCTGTGTGTGAGCATGCATGTGTGTGTGTGTGTGTGTGTGTGTGTGTGTGTGTGTGTGTGTGTGTGTGTGTGTGTGTGTGTGTGTGTGTGTGTGTGTGTGTGTGTGTGTGTGTGTCTATCTAGCCAGAAGAGCATGAGTATGTATCTTACATTTACCACTCCAATCCCATGGATTGATACTATTTTGACACTTGCACATGCCTACACATCTGTTTCATGCAGGCCTCCCAACATCTTCTCTTTAACATCCACAGCTGATGTCATCCACTATAAGTTGCCCTGCAGCCTTGTAAAAGACAGACTTGCGCCATGAAACGTGCTTAAAGTACTGAGCTCTGTAGTCTGTGTACCTAGATAGGTAGGGGTTCTGTTCTCACTGCAGTCAACTGGTGTGTGTGTGTGTGTGTGTGTGTGTGTGTGTGTGTGTGTGTGTGTGTGTGTGTGTGTGTGTGTGTGTGTGTGTGTGCACTTGGATGACAGTAGAGATATCTTTACACCAGTATGTGGGGCACTATTATAACCATATTCTCCTTACCAGACACTGCTTATGTTATCATCTGTAGCTGATTTGTGAATGTACACTATTCCCACTAGGGCAGGGTCAGAGACTGACATGGAGGCCAAGCAGAAGTCACCTCATCCTATATGATACAGACTACAATGACATGGCATTCAATGTACCCACATATCATGGCATTGTTTGTAGGCCCTGTGTTTTCTAGGTGAGAAACCCCTGTGGTCTCTCCAGCTGCTGCATGTAATGCAAAAGAGAGCATTATCATTTATTAGTGTTCTGATGAAGTTTGAGTATAGCGCTGTTATATAATCCTCAGATCTGAATACAGTGCTGTGACTTATGATGGGCACAACATAATCTTTCTATATCAATATGGACAATTGGTTGTTGAAGTTAAGATTGCTATCTAAGTGTGTTCCCAGGTCCTGCATCACTTGGTTTCAGGATGGTGGGAGTGTTGTCAATGCTGTAATTAGTACAGAATTCCACTTTGCAAAAGGACAAAATAAAGGCACATTTTTGCATTTATTTGTAGAGAGTGTTGCTTTGTCACAAATCATTTGTCTGTGTTATTTCCTCCTGTAGTACTTTATCATCACAGCTGGACTCAAAAATTGCAGCCAGTATGCAAGAATCAGAAAACGTGGTAAGCCAAAGGCAGTATACTTTAGCCTGAATGGTCAAGAAATAGATTCCAAATAGTAAAGGGCCAAGCACAGATCCATGGGGCATGCCATTAGTGGCAGCTATATTGGTACAGGTTGATTCACCAAGTTTCACAGTAAGTGTTTTGTCGGTAATCCATTTGGTTACCCATCGGGTGATGTAAGAGTTAATCCCTAGCTGGGAGAGCTTCTCAATGATAACTATGTGGGGAATTGTGTCCAAACCTAGGCCAGATCAAGATAGGCAGCATGCACTGTATTACCTTCATCCTGGCCTGTCACACAAAATCAGTTGGCTGTGACAATATCACAGATTGTCTATATCATGATTCAGCACATACACCTTCATGACAGAGTTGAATACATATTTCAACATACCCTCCACACAAGCTATGTTCTTGTAGAAGGGTATACATCAACATGCATTCATCTGAGTGAGAAGGGCAGCACCCGATGTATGCATGTACAGACACACCCTGACTCTCCTTATCTGTGAGGTAGACCAACATGTCATCCTGGACCTTTTCTAAATGGACAATAGTAATATCCCTGCTGTGTGCAACAGACCTGTGTGAGTTGTTAATGCTACATCATGTCAGTTACATTTGTTAGATGTCCTCAAAGAGGTCATCGAGGGCATGCGTGATGAAAACACTATCATCCTTTGGAATTTGACAAGCCCAAGGCCTTTGACACCATTCCACGCTGAGATATTCACTCAACAGTGCCAGATATGGCAGTAAATATATATTTCACCTAGAGGGGAGACCACTGGATCACATATGTGGTATCTAAGTAGATTGAAATATATGAAGTTACCTATATCTCGAGCCCAGTGATCAGGTCTGTACATCAGGGTTGTCTGCTAGGCCCTTTCCTGTCCATTATCTAAGTCACAGATGTCACAAATGACATACACATCCTATGTCCAAACATCTGTCTGAAGGACTACAGATTGTGGACAATCATTAACTCCACCTGTGATATTAGTATAAAACAAACAGCATCAACACACACCAAAGATTGCTGCTGCAGCCATGATAGCAACTGCAATGACAAGAAATCTTGGGGGGATTTGTTAAGTCAGGTACACAAACACACAACCCAAGTATAATGTAGACATCACACCCTATAATCAGACCTAAAGGTATATGTCCTGGGTCCTGGGGAAGATGAAATGTGGAACATCCAATAGTATGTAGCCACACTTCTGATTACTCCCTTGTCTATAGCACAACTACGGAGTATGTGAAGGATATCCACATCAAAGACCATAATACCTCCATCATTCAGAAACTTCATCACACCAGAAACTGAGTACAATGCACCCATTTCATCACACCAGTAACTGAGTATAATGCACCCACGTCATCATACCAGTAACTAAGTACAATGCACCCATGTCATCACACCAGTAACTGAGTACAATGCACCCACTTCATCACACCAGTAACTGAGTACAATGCACCCACGTCATCACACCAGTAACTGAGTATAATGCACCCATGTCATCACACCAGTAACTGAGTATAATGCACAAATGTCATCACATCAGTAAATGAGTACAATGCAACCACTTCATCACACCAGTAACTGAGAACATTGCACCCATTTCATCACACCAGTAACTGAGTCAATGCACCCATTTCATCACATCAGTAAATGAGTATAATGCACCCACTTCATCACACCAGTAAATGAGTACAATGCACCCACTTCATCACACCAGTAACTAAGTACAATGCATCCACTTCATCTCATCAGTAACTGAGTACAATGCACTCACTTCATCACACCAGCAACTGAGTAGAATGCAACAATGCCACCACACCAGTAACTGAGTACAAAGCACCCACTTCATCACACCAGTAACTGAGTACAATGCACCCACTTCATCACACCAGTAACTGAGAACTATTCACCCATGTCATCACACCAGTAACTGTGTACAATGCACCCACTTCATCACACCAGTAACTGAGTACAATGCACCCACATCATCACACCAGTAACTAAGTACAATGCACCCACTTCATCACAGCAGTAACTGAGCACAATGCACCAAATTCTTCCCACCAGTAACTGAGTACAATGCAGCCACTTCATCACACCAGTAACTGAGTACAATGCACCCACTTCATCACACCAGTAACTGAGTACAATGCACCCACTTCATCAAACGAGTAACTGAGTACAATGCACCACTTCATCACACTAGTAACTGAGTACAATGCACCCACTTCATCATACCAGTAACTGAGCACAATGCACCCACTTCATCCCACCAGTAACTGAGTACAATGCAGCCACTTCATCACACCAGTAACTGAGTACAATGCACCCACTTCATCACACCAGTAACTGAGTACAATGCACCCACTTCATCACACCAGTAACTGAGTACAATGCACCCACTTCATCACATCAGTAACTGAGTACAATGCACCCACTTCATCACACCAGTAACTGAGTATAATGCACCCATGTCATCACACCAGTAACTGAGTACAATGCACACACTTCATCACACCAGTAACTGAGGACAATGCAGCAACTTCATCACACCAGTAACTGAGTACAATGCACCCACTTCATCACATCAGTAACTGAGTGCAATGCACCCACTTCATCACACCAGTAAATGAGTACAATGCACCCACTTCATCACACCAGTAACTGAGTACAATGCACCCACTTCATCTCATCAGTAACTGAGTACAATGCACCCACTTCATCACACCTGCAACTGAGTACAATGCAACCACGTCATCACACCAGTAACTGAGTGCAATGCACCCACTTCATCACACCAGTAACTGAGTACAATGCACCCACTTCATCCCACCAGTAACTGAGAACTATTCACCCATGTCATCACACCAGTAACTGTGTACAAAGCACCCACTTCATCACACCAGTAACTGAGTACAATGCACCCACATCATCACAGCAGTAACTGAGTACAATGCACCCACTTCATCACACCAGTAACTGAGTACAATGCACCCACGTCATCACACTAGTAACTGAGTACAATGCACCCACTTCATCATACCAGTAACTGAGCACAATGCACCCACTTCATCACACCAGTAACTGAGTACAATGCAGCCACATCATCACACCAGTAACTGAGTACAATGCACCCACTTCATCACACCAGTAACTGAGTACAATGCACCCACTTCATCACACCAGTAACTGAGTACAATGCACCCACTTCATCACACCAGTAACTGAGTACAATGCACCCACTTCATCACACCAGTAACTGAGTACAATGCACCCACTTCATCACACCAGTAACTGAGTACAATGCACCCACATCATCACACCAGTAACTGAGAACAATGCACCCACTTCATCACACCAGTAACTGAGTACAATGCACCCACATCATCACACCAGTAACTGAGAACAATGCACCCTCTTCATCACACCAGTAACTGAGTACAATGCACCCACTTCATCACACCAGTAACTGAGTACAAAGCACCCACTTTATCACACCAGTAACTGAGCACAATGCACCCACTTCATCACATCAGTAACTGAGAACAATGCACCCACTTCTTCATACCAGTAACTGAGTGCAATGCAGCCCCTTCATCACACCAATAATTGAGTACAATGCACCCACTTCATCACACCAGTAACTGAGTACAATGCACCCACTTCATCACACCAGTACCTGAGTACAATGCACCCACATCATCACACCATTAACTGAGTACAATGTACCCACGACATCTCACCAGTAACTGAGTACAATGCACCCACGTCATCACCCCAGTAACTGAGTATAATGCACCCACGTCATCACACCAATAACTGAGTACAATGCACCCACTTCATCACACCTGTAACTGAGTACAATGTACCCACATCAGCACACCAGTAACTGAGTACAATGAACCCACTTAATCACACCAGTAACTGAGTACAATGGACCCATTTCATCACACCAGTAACTGAGGACAGTGCTCCCATGTCATCACACCAGTAACTGAGTACAATGCCCCACTTCATCTTACCAGTAACTGTGTACAATGCACCAAAGCCATCACACCAGTAACTGAGTACAATGCACCCACATCATCACACCAGGACTGAGTACAATGCACCTAATTCATCACACCAGTATCTGAGTACAATGCACCCACGTCATCACACCAGTAACTGAGTGCAATGCAGCCCCTTAATCACACCAATAAATGAGTACAATGCACCCACTTCATCACACCAGTAACTGAGTACAATGCACACACTTCATCACACCAGTAACTGAGTACAAGGCATCCACGTCATCACATCAGTAACTGAGGAAAATGCACCCACTTCATCACACCAGCAATTGAGTACAATACACCCACTTCATCACACCAGTAACTGAGTACAATGCACCCACTTCATCACACCAGTAACTGAGTACAATGCACCCACTTCATCACACCAGTAACTGAGTACAATGAAACCATGTCATCACCATAGTAACTGAGTACAATGCACCCACTTCATCACATGAGTAACTGAGTACAATGCACACACGTCATCACACCAGTACCTGAGTACAATGCACCCACATCATCACACCAGTAACTGAGTACAATGCACCCACGTCATCACACCAGTAACTGAGTACAATGCACCCACTTCATCACACCAGTAACTGAGTACAATGCACCCTCGTCATCACACCTGTAACTGAGTACAATGCACCCATCACACCAGTAACTGAGAACAATGCACCCACTTCATCACACCAGTAACTGAGTACAATGCACCCACTTCATCACACCAGTAACTGAGTGCAATGCACCCACGTCATCACAGCACTAACTGAGTACAATGCACCCAATTCATCACACCAGTAACTGAGTACAATGCACCCACTTCATCTCATCAGTAACTGAGCACAATGCACCCACACCAGTAACTGAGTACAATGCACCCACTTCATCACACCAGTGACTGAGTACAATGCACCCACTTCATCATACCAGTAACTGAGCACAATGCACCCACTTCTTCACACCAGTAACTGAGTACAATGCAGCCACTTCATCACACCAGTAACTGAGTACAATGCACCCACTTCATCACACCAGTAACTGAGTACAATGCACCCACTTCATCACACCAGTAACTGAGTACAATGCAACCATGTCATCACACCAGTAACTGAGTACAATGCACCCACTTCATCACACCAGTAACTGAGTACAATGCACCGACTTCATCAAACCAGTAACTGAGTACAATGCACCCACTTCATCAAACCAGTAACTGAGTACAATGCACCCACGTCATCACATCAGTAACTGAGAACAATGCACCCACTTCATCACACCAGTAACTGAGTACAATGCACCCACTTCATCTCATCAGTGAGTACAATGCACCCACTTCATCACACCAGTAACTGAGTACAATGCACCCACTTCATCACACTAGTAACTGAGTACAAGGCATCCATGTCATCACACCAGTAACTGAGGAAAATGCACCCACTTCATCACACCAGCAATTGAGTGCAATGCACCCACTTCATCACACCAGTAACTGAGGAAAATGCACCCACTTCATCACACCAGCAATTGAGTGCAATGCACCCACTTCATCACTCCAGGACCTGAGTACAATGCACCCACTTCATCACACCAGTAACTGAGCACAATGCACCCACTTCATCACACCAGTAACTGAGTACAATGCCCCTTCATCACACCTGTAACTGAGTACAATGCACCCACTTCATCACACCAGTAACTGAGTACAATGCACCCACTTCATCACACCAGTAACTGAGTACAATGCACCCACATCATCACACCAGTAACTGAGTACAATGCACCCATGTCATCTCACCAGTAACTGAGTACAATGCACCCACTTCATCACACCAGTATCTGAGTACAATGCACCCACTTCATCACACCAGTAACTGAGTACAATGCACCCACGTAATCACAGCAGTAACTGAGTACAATGCACCCACTTCATCACACCAGTAACTGAGTACAATGCACCCACTTCATCACACCAGTAACTGAGTACAATACACCCACGTCATCACACTAGTAACTGAGTACAATGCACTCACTTCATCATACCAGTAACTGAGCACAATGCCCCCACTTCATCACACCAGTAACTGAGTACAATGCAGCCACTTTATCACACCAGTAACTGAGTACAATGCACCCACTTCATCGCACCAATAACTCAGTACAGTGCACCCACTTCATCAAACGAGTAACTGAGTACAATGCACCCACTTCATCACACCAGTAACTGAGTACAATGCACCCTCGTCATCACACCTGTAACTGAGTACAATGCGCACACATCATCACACCAGTAACTGAGAACAATGCACCCACTTCATCACACCAGTAACTGAGTACAATGCACCCACTTCATCACACCAGTAACTGAGTACAATGCACCCACTTCATCACACCAGTAACTGAGTACAATGCACCCACTTCATCACACCAGTAACTGAGTACAATGCACCCATGTCATCACACCAGTAACTGAGTACAATGCACCCACTTCATCACACCAGTAACTGAGTACAATGCACCGACTTCATCACACCAGTAACTGAGTACAGTGCACCCACTTCATCACACAAGTAACTAAGTACAATGCACCCACATCATCACACCAGTAACTGAGAACAATGCACCCACTTCATCACACCAGTAACTGAGTACAATGCACCCACTTCATCACACCAGTAACTGAGTACAATGCACCCACTTCATCACACCAGTAACTGAGTACAATGCACCCACATCATCACACCAGTAACTGAGTACAATGCACCCACTTCATCACACCAGTAACTGAGTACAATGCACCCACGTCATCACACCAGTAACTGAGTACAATGCACCCACTTCATCACACCAGTAACTGAGTACAATGCACCCACTTCATCACACCAGTAACTGAGTACAATGCACCCATGTCATCACACCAGTAACTGAGTACAATGCACCCACTTTGTCACACCAGTAACTGAGTACAATGCACCCATGTCATCACACCAGTAACTGAGTACAATGCACCCACTTCATCACACCAGTAACTGAGTACAATGCACCCACTTCATCACACCAGTAACTGAGTACAATGCACCCACTTCATCACACCAGTAACTGAGTACAATGCACCCACTTCATCACACCAGTAACTGAGTACAATGCACCCACTTCATCACACCAGTAACTGAGTACAATGCACCCACTTCATCACACCAGTAACTAAGTACAATGCACCCACGTCATCACACCAGTAACTGAGTACAATGCACCCACTTCATCACACCAGTAACTGAGTACAATGCACCCACTTCATCACACCAGTAACTGAGTACAATGCACCCATGTCATCACACCAGTAACTGAGTACAATGCACCCACTTCATCACACCAGTAACTGAGTACAATGCACCCACATCATCACACCAGTTACTGAGTGCAATGCAGCCCCTTCATCACACCAGTAACTGAGTACAATGCACCCACTTCATCACACCAGTAACTGAGTACAATGCACCCACTTCATCACACCAGTAACTGAGTACAATGCACCCACTTCATCACACCAGTAACTGAGTACAATGCACACAATTCATCACACCAGTAACTGAGGAAAATGCACCCACTTCATCACACCAGCAATTGAGTGCAATGCACCCACTTCATCACTCCAGGACCTGAGTACAATGCACCCACTTCATCACACCAGTAACTGAGCACAATGCACCCACTTCATCACACCAGTAACTGAGTACAATGCTCCCAATTCATCACACCAATAATTGAGTCCAATGCACCCACTTCATCACACCAGTAACTGAGTACAATGCACCCACTTCATCACACCAGTAACTGAGTACAATGCATCACACCCAGTACCTGAGTACAATGCACCCACTTCATCACACCAGTAACTGAGTGCAATGCACCCACATCATCACACCAGTAACTGAGTACAATGCACCCACTTCATCACACCAGTAACTGAGAACAATGCACCCTTGTCATCACACCAGTAACTGAGTACAAAGCACCCACTTTATCACACCAGTAACTGAGCACAATGCACCCACTTCATCACGCCAGTAACTGAGTGCAATGCACACTTCATCACACGAGTAACTGAGTACAATGCACCCACTACAACACACTAGTAACTGAGTACAAGGCATCCATGTCATCACACCAGTAACTGAGGAAAATGCACCCACTTCATCACACCAGCAATTGAGTGCAATGCACCCACTTCATCCCACCATTAACTGAGTACAATGCAGTCACTTCATCACACCAGTAACTGAGTACAATGCACCCACTTCATCACACCAGTAACTGAGTACAATGCACCCACGTCATCACAGCACTAACTGAGTACAATGCACCCAATTCATCACACCAGTAACTGTGTACAATGCACCCACTTCATCTCATAAGTTAGTACAATGCACCCACTTCATCACACCAGTAACTGAGTACAATGCACCCACGTCATCACAACAGTAACTGAGTACAATGCACCCACTTCATCACACCAGTAACTGAGTACAATGCAACCATGTCATCACTCCAATAACTGAGTACAATGCACCCACTTCATCACACCTGTAACTGAGTACAATGCACCCACTTCATCACACCAGTAACTGAGTACAATGCACCCACTTCATCAAACGAGTAACTGAGTACAATGCACCACTTCATCACACTAGTAACTGAGTACAATGCCCCCACTTCATCATACCAGTAACTGAGCACAATGCACCCACTTCACCAAACGAGTAACTGAGTGCAATGCACCCACGTTATCACAGCATTAACTGAATACAATGCACCCAGTTCATCACACCAGTAACTGAGTACAATGCACCCACTTCATCACACCAGTAACTGAGTACAATGCACCCACTTCATCAAACGAGTAACTGAGTGCAATGCACCCACGTTATCACAGCATTAACTGAGTACAATTCACCCAGTTCATCCCACCAGTAACTGAGTACAATGCAGCCACTTCATCACACCAGTAACTGAGCACAATGCACCCACTTCATCCCACCATTAACTGAGTACAATGCAGTCACTTCATCACACCAGTAACTGAGTACAATGCACCCACTTCATCACACCAGTAACTGAGTACAATGCACCCACTTCATCACACCAGTAACTGAGTACAATGCACCCATGTCATCACACCAGTAACTGAGTACAATGCACCCACGTCATCACACCAGTAACTGAGTACAATGCACCCAATTCATCACACCAGTAACTGTGTACAATGCACCCACTTCATCTCACCAATAATTGAGTACAATGCACCCACTTCATCACACCAGTAACTGAGTACAATGCACCCACTTCATCACACCAGTAACTGAGTAAAATGCACCCACTTCATCACACCAGTAATTGAGTACAATGCACCCACTTCATCACACCAGGACCTGAGTAAAATGCACCCACTTCATCACACCAGTAACTGAGTACAATGCACCCACTTCATCACACCAGTACCTGAGTACAATGCACCCACTTCATCACACCAGTAACTGAGTACAATGCACCCACATCATCACACCAGTAACTGAGTACAAAGCACACACTTCATCACAGCAGTAACTGAGCACAATGCACCCAATTCTTCCCACCAGTAACTGAGTACAATGCAGCCACTTCATCACACCAGTAACTGAGTACAATGCACCCACTTCATCACACCAGTAACTGAGTACAATGCACCCACTTCATCATACCAGTAACTGAGCACAATGCACCCACTTCATCCCACCAGTAAATGAGTACAATGCAGCCACTTCATCACACCAGTAACTGAGCACAATGCACCCACTTCATCCCACCATTAACTGAGTACAATGCAGCCACTTCATCACACCAGTAACTGAGTACAATGCACCCACTTCATCACACCAGTAACTGAGTACAATGCACCCACTTCATCACACCAGTAACTGAGTACAATGCACCCACTTCATCACACCAGTAACTGAGTACAATGCACCCACTTCATCACACCAGTAACTGAGTACAATGCACCCACTTCATCACACCAGTAACTGAGTACAAGGCATCCACATCATCACACCAGTAACTGAGGAAAATGCACCCATTTCATCACACCAGCAATTGAGTACAATACACCCACTTCATCACACCAGGACCTGAGTACAATGTACCCACTTCATCACACCAGTAACTGAGGAAAATGCACCCACTTCATCACACCAGTAATTGAGTACAATACACCCACTTCATCACACCAGGACCTGAGTAAAATGCACCCACTTCATCACACCAGTAACTGAGTACAATGCACCCACTTCATCACACCAGTAACTGAGTACAATGCACCAAATTCTTCCCACCAGTAACTGAGTACAATGCAGCCACTTCATCACACCAGTAACTGAGTACAATGCACCCACTTCATCACACCAGTAACTGAGTACAATGCACCGACTTCATCAAACCAGTAACTGAGTACAATGCACCCACTTCATCACACCAGTAACTGAGTACAATGCACCCACTTCATCACACCAGTAACTAAGTACAATGCACCCACGTCATCACACCAGTAACTGAGTACAATGCACCCACTTCATCACACCAGTAACTGAGTACAATGCACCCACTTCATCACACCAGTAACTGAGTACAATGCACCCACTTCATCACACCAGTAACTGAGTACAATGCACCCACTTCATCACACCAGTAACTGAGTACAATGCACCCACTTCATCACACCAGTAACTGAGTACAATGCACCCACTTCATCACACCAGTAACTGAGTACAATGCACCCACTTCATCACACCAGTAACTGAGTACAATGCACCCATGTCATCACACCAGTAACTGAGTACAATGCACCCACTTCATCACACCAGTAACTGAGTACAATGCACCCACATCATCACACCAGTAACTGAGTACAATGCACCCACTTCATCACACCAGTAACTGAGTACAATGCACCCACTTCATCACACCAGTAACTGAGTACAATGCACCCATGTCATCACACCAGTAACTGAGTACAATGCACCCACTTCATCACACCAGTAACTGAGTACAATGCACCCACTTCATCACACCAGTAACTGAGTACAATGCACCCACTTCATCACACCAGTAACTGAGTACAATGCACCCACGTCATCACACCAGTAACTGAGTACAATGCAACAATGTCATCACACCAGTTACTGAGAACAATGCACCCACTTCATCACACCAGTAACTGAGTGCAATGCACCCACTTCATCACACCAGTAACTGAGTACAATGCACCCACTTCATCACACCAGTAACTGAGTACAATGCACCCACTTCATTACACCAGTAACTGAGTACAATGCACCCATGTCATCACAGCAGTAACTGAGTATAATGCACCCACTTCACCACACCAGTAACTTAGTACAATGCATCCACTTCATCACACCAGTAACTGAGAACAATGCACCCACTTCATCACACCAGTAACTGAGTACAATGCACCCACTTCATCACACCAGTAGCTGAGTACAATGCACCCATGTCATCACACCAGTAACTGAGTACAATGCACCCACGTCATCACACCAGTAACTGAGTATAATGCACCCGTCATCACACCATTAACTGAGTACAATTCACCCACTTCATCACACCAGTAACTGAGTACAATGCACCCATGTCATCTCACCAGTAACTGAGCACAATGCACCCACTTCATCACACCAGTAACTGAGTACAATGCACCCACTTCATCACACCAGTAACTGAGTACAATGCACCCACTTCATCACACCAGTAACTGAGTACAATGCACCCACATCATCACACCAGTAACTGAGAACAATGCACCCACTTCAGCACATCAGTAACTGAGTACAATGCACCCACTTCATCACACCAGTAGCTGAGTACAATGCACCCACGTCATCACACCAGTAACTGAGTACAATGCACCCACTTCATCACACCAGTAACTGAGTACAATGCACCCACTTCATCACACCAGTAACTGAGTACAATGCAGCCACTTCATCACACCAGTAACTGAGTACAATGCACCCACTTCATCACACCAGTAACTGAGTACAATGCACCCACTTCATCACACCAGTAACTGAGTACAATGCACCCACTTCATCAAACGAGTAACTGAGTACAATGCACCACTTCATCACACTAGTAACTGAGTACAATGCACCCACTTCATCATACCAGTAACTGAGCACAATGCCCCCACTTCATCACACCAATAACTCAGTACAGTGCACCCACTTCATCAAACGAGTAACTGAGTGCAATGCACACAAGTCATCACACCAGTAACTGAGTACAATGCACCCACTTCATCACACCAGTAACTGAGTACAATGCACCCACTTCATCACACCAGTAACTGAGTACAATGCACCCACTTCATCACACCAGTAACTGAGTACAATGCACCCACTTCATCACACCAGTAACTGAGTACAATGCACCCACTTCATCACACCAGTAACTGAGTACAATGCACCCATGTCATCACACCAGTAACTGAGTACAATGCAGCCACTTCATCACGCCAGTAACTGAGTACAATGCACCCACTTCATCGCACTAGTAACTGAGTACAATGCACCCACTTCATCAACCGAGTAACTGAGTACAATGCGGCAACTTCATCGCACCAGTAACTGAGTACAATGCACCCACTTCATCACACCAGTAACTGAGTACAATGCACCCACTTCATCACACCAGTAACTGCGTACAATGCACCCACTTCATCCCACCATTAACTGAGTGCAATGCAGCCACTTCATCACACCAGTAACTGAGTACAATGCACCCACTTCATCACACCAGTAACTGAGTACAATGCACCCACTTCATCACACCAGTAACTGAGTACAATGCACCCACTTCATCACACCAGCAACTGAGTACAATGCAGTCACTTCATCACACCAGTAACTGAGTACAATGCACCCACTTCATCACACCAGTAACTGAGTACAATGCACCCACTTCATCATACCAGTAACTGAGCACAATGCACCCACTTCATCCCACCAGTAACTGAGTACAATGCACCGACTTCATCAAACCAGTAACTGAGTACAATGCACCCACTTCAACAAATGAGTAACTGAGTGCAATGCACCCACGTCATCACAGCACTAACTGAGTACAATGCACCCAATTCATCACACCAGTAACTGAGTACAATGCACCCACTTCATCACACCAGTAACTGAGTACAATGCACCCACTTCATCACACCAGTAACTGAGTACAATGCACCCACTTCATCACACCAGTAACTGAGTACAATGCACCCACTTCATCACACCAGTAACTGAGTACAATGCACCCACTTCATCACACCAGTAACTGAGTACAATGCAGCCACTTCATCATGCCAGTAACTGAGTACAATGCACCCACTTCATCGCACCAGTAACTGAGTACAATGCACCCACTTCATCAAACGAGTAACTGAGTACAATGCACACACGTCATCACACCAGTAACTGAGTACAATGCACCCACTTCATCACACCAGTAACTGAGTACAATGCACCCTCGTCATCACACCAGTAACTGAGTACAATGCACCCACTTCATCACACCAGTAACTGAGTACAATGCACCCACTTCATCACACCAGTAACTGAGTACAAGGCATCCATGTCATCACACCAGTAACTGAGGAAAATGCACCCACTTCATCACACCAGTAACTGAGTACAATGCACCCATGTCATCACACTAGTATCTGAGTACAATGCACCCACGTCATCACACCAGTAACTTAGTACAATGCATCCATGTCATCACACTTGTAACTGAGTGCAATGCACCCATGTCATCTCACCAGTAACTGAGTACAATGCACCCAATTCACCACAGCAGTAACTGAGCACAATGCACCCACTTCATCACACCAGTAACTGAGCACAATGCACCCACTTCATCACACCAGTAACTGAGTACAATGCCCCCAATTCATCACACCAGTGACTGAGAACAGGGCACCCACTTCATCACACCAGTAACTAAGTACAATGCACCCACATCATCACACCAGTAACTTAATACAATGCATCCACTTCATCACACCAGTAACTGAGTGCAATGCACCCACTTCATCATATCAGTAGCTGCGTACAATGCACCCACGTCATCACAACTGTAACTGGTTACAATGCACCAACGTCTTCACACCAGAAACTGAGTACCCACTTCATTACACCAGTAACTGAGTACAATGCACCCATGTCATCACACCAGTAACTGAGTACAATGCACCCACTTCATCACACCAGTAACTGAGTACAATGCACCCACGTCATCACCCCAGTAACTGAGTACAATGCACCCACTTCATCACACCAGTAACTGAGTACAATGCACCCATGTCATCACACCAGTAACTGAGTACAATGCACCCACTTCACCACACCAGTAACTTAGTACAATGCATCCACTTCATCACACCAGTAACTGGTTACAGTGCACCCACTTCATCACACCAGTAACTGAGTACAATGCACCCACTTCATCACACCAGTAACTGAGTACAATGCACCCACATCATCACACCAGTAACTGAGTACAATGCACCCACTTCATCACACCAGTAACTGAGTACCCACTTCATTACACCAGTAACTGAGTACAATGCACCCATGTCATCACACCAGTAACTGAGTACAATGCACCCACATCATCACACCAGTAACTGAGTACAATGCACCCACTTCATCACACCAGTAACTGAGTACAATGCAACCACGTCATCACCATAGTAACTGAGTACAATGCACCCACTTCATCACATGAGTAACTGAGTACAATGCACGCACGTTATCACACCAGTACCTGAGTACAATGCACCCACATCATCACACCATTAACTGAGTACAATGCACCCACGACATCTCACCAGTAACTGAGTACAATGCACCCACGTCATCACCCCAGTAACTGAGTATAATGCACCCACGTCATCACACCAATAACTGAGTACAATGCACCCACTTCATCACACCTGTAACTGAGTACAATGCACCCACATCAGCACACCAGTAACTGAGTACAATGAACCCACTTCATCACACCAGTAACTGAGTACAATGCACCCACTTCATCACACCAGTAACTGAGGACAGTGCTCCCATGTCATCACACCAGTAACTGAGCACAATGCAAGTAATTCAAATAAGGTAACTGAGTTTAATGCACCGTCATCACCAGAGACTGAATACAAATGACAAACTTGGAAACAGTCTTATCAATATCTAATTTGACTGAGTACAATGCACCCACTTCATCACACCAGTAACTGAGTACAATGCACCCACTTCATCACACCAGTAACTGAGTACAATGCACCCACATCATCACACCAGTAACTGAGTACAATGCACACAATTCATCACACCAGTAACTGAGTACAATGCACCCACGTCATCACACCAGTAACTGAGTACAATGTACCCATGTCATCACACTTGTAACTGATTGCAATGCACCCATGTCATCTCACCAGTAACTGAGTACAATGCACCCACTTCATCACACCAGTAACTGAGTACAATGCACCCACTTCATCCCACCAGTAACTGAGTACAATGCAGCCACTTCATCACACCAGTAACTGAGTACAATGCACCCACTTCATCACACCAGTAACTGAGTACAATGCACCCACTTCATCACACCAGTAACTGAGTACAATGCACCCACATCATCACACCAGTAACTGAGTACAATGCACCCACTTCATCACACCAGTAACTGAGTACAATGCACCCACTTCATCACACCAGTAACTGAGTACAATGCACCCACATCATCACACCAGTACCTGAGTACAATGCACCCATGTCTTCACACCAGAAACTGAGTACCCACTTCATTACACCAGTAACTGAGTACAATGCACCCATGTCATCACATCAGTAACTGAGTACAATGCATCCACTTCATCACACCAGTAAGTGAGTACAATGCACCCACGTCATCACACCAGTGACTGAGTACAATGCACCCACTTCATCACACCAGTAACTGAGCACAATGCACCCACTTCATCACACCAGTAACTGAGTACAATGCAACCATGTCATCACCATAGTAACTGAGTACAATGCACCCACTTCATCACATGAGTAACTGAGTACAATGCACCCACGTCATCACACCAGTAACTGAGTACAATGCACCCACATCATCACACCAGTAACTGAGTACAATTCACCCACGACATCTCACCAGTAACTTAGTACAATGCACCCACGTCATCACCCCAGTAACTGAGTACAATGCACCCACTTCATCACACCTGTAACTGAGTACAATGCACCCACGTCAACACACCAGTAACTGAGTACAATGAACCCACTTCATCTCACCAGTAACTGAGTACAATGCACCCACTTCATCACACCAGTAACTGAGGACAGTGCTCCCATGTCATTACACCAGTAACTGAGTACAATGCACCCATGTCATCACACCAGGACTGAGTACAATTCACCTACGTCATCACACTAGTATCTGAGTACAATGCACCCACGTCATCACACCAGTAACTTAGTACAATGCATCCATGTCATCACACTTGTAACTGAGTGCAATGCACCCATGTCATCTCACCAGTAACTGAGTACAATGCACCCAATTCACCACAGCAGTAACTGAGCACAATGCACCCACTTCATCACACCAGTAACTGAGCACAATGCACCCACTTCATCACACCAGTAACTGACTACAATGCCCCCAATTCATCACACCAGTGACTGAGAACAGGGCACCCACTTCATCACACCAGTAACTAAGTACAATGCACCCACATCATCACACCAGTAACTTAATACAATGCATCCACTTCATCACACCAGTAACTGAGTGCAATGCACCCACTTCATCATACCAGTAGCTGCGTACAATGTACCCACGTCATCACAACTGTAACTGGTTACAATGCACCAATGTCTTCACACCAGAAACTGAGTACCCACTTCATTACACCAGTAACAGAGTACAATGTACCCATGTCATCACACCAGTAACTGAGTACAATGCACCCACTTCATCACACCAGTAACTGAGTACAATGCGCCTACGTCATCACACCAGTGACTGAGTACAGCGCACCCACTTCATCACACCAGTAACTAAGTACAATGCACCCACGTCATCACACCAGTCACTGAGTACAATGCATCCACTTCATCACACCAATAACTTAGTACAATGCACCCACTTCATCATACCAGTAACTGAGCACAATGCACCCACTTCATCACACCAGTAACTGAGTACAATGCACCCACTTCATCAAATGATGTTACCAGTACTGAGTACATTGCACCAATGTCATCAAACCAGTAACTGAGTACAATGCACCCACATCATCACACCAGTAACTGAGAACAATGCACCCACTTCATCACACCAGTGACTGAGTACAATGCACCCACTTCATCACACCAATAACTGAGTACAAAGCACCCACTTTATCACACCAGTAACTGAGCACAATGCACCCACTTCATCACATCAGTAACTGAGAACAATGCACCCACTTCTTCACACCAGTAACTGAGTGCAATGCAGCCCCTTCATCACACCAATAATTGAGTACAATGCACCCACTTCATCACACCAATAACTGAGTACAAAGCACCCACTTTATCACACCAGTAACTGAGCACAATGCACCCACTTCATCACATCAGTAACTGAGAACAATGCACCCTCTTCTTCACACCAGTAACTGAGTGCAATGCAGCCCCTTCATCACACCAATAATTGAGTACAATGCACCCACTTCATCACACCAGTAACTGAGTAAAATGCACCCACTTCATCACACCAGTACCTGAGTACAATGCACCCACATCATCACACCATTAACTGAGTACAATGCACCCACGACATCTCACCAGTAACTGAGTACAATGCACCCACGTCATCACCCCAGTAACTGAGTATAATGTACCCACGTCATCACACCAACAACTGAGTACAATGCACCCACTTCATCACACCTGTAACTGAGTACAATGCACCCACATCAGCACACCAGTAACTGAGTACAATGAACCCACTTCATCACACCAGTAACTGAGTAAAATGCACCCACTTCATCACACCAGTAACTGAGGACAGTGCTCCCATGTCATCACACCAGTAACTGAGTACAATGCCCCACTTCATCTTACCAGTAACTGTGTACAATGCACCAATGCCATCACACCAGTAACTGAGTACAATGCACCCACATCATCACACCAGGACTGAGTACAATGCACCTAAGTCATCACACCAGTATCTGAGTACAATGCACCCACGTCATCACACCAGTAACTGAGTGCAAAAGCCCCTTCATCACACCAGTAACTGAGGAAAATGCACCCACTTCATCACACCAGTAACTGAGTACAATGCACCCACTTCATCACACCAGTAACTGAGCACAATGCACCCACTTCATCACACCAGTAACTGAGTACAATGCAACCATGTCATCACCATAGTAACTGAGTACAATGCACCCACTTCATCACATGAATAACTGAGTACAATGCATGCACGTCATCACACCAGTACCTGAGTACAATGCACCCACATCATCACACCAGTAACTGAGTACAATGCACCCACAACATCTCACCAGTAACTGAGTACAATGCACCCATGTCATCACCCCAGTAACTGAGTACAATGCACCCACTTCATCACACCTGTAACTGAGTACAATGCACCCACGTCATCACACCAGTAACTGAGTACAATGAACCCACTTCATCACACCAGTAACTGAGTACAATGCACCCACTTCATCACACCAGTAACTGAGGACAGAGCTCCGATGTCATTACACCAGTAACTGAGTACAATGCACCCACGTCATCACACCAGGACTGAGTACAATGCACCTACGTCATCACACTAGTATCTGAGTACAATGCACCCATGTCATTACACCAGTTACTGAGTACAATGCATCCATGTCATCACACTTGTAACTGAGTGCAATGCACCCATGTCATCTCACCAGTAACTGAGTACAATGCACCCAATTCAACACAGCAGTAACTGAGCACAATGCACCCACTTCATCACACCAGTAACTGAGCACAATGCACCAACTTCATCACACCAGTAACTGAGTACAATACCCCCAATTCATTACACCAGTGACTGAGAACAGGGCACCCACTTCATCACACCAGTAACTAAGTACAATGCACCCACGTCATCACACCAGTAACTTAGTACAATGCATCCACTTCATCACACCAGTAACTGAGTGCAATGCACCCACTTCATCATACCAGTAGCTGCGTACAATGCACCCACGTCATCACAACAGTAACTGGTTACAATGCACCAATGTCTTCACACCAGAAACTGAGTACCCACTTCATTACACCAGTAACAGAGTACAATGTACCCATGTCATCACACCAGTAACTGAGTACAATGCACCCACTTCATCACACCAGTAACTGAGTACAATACGCCTACGTCATCACACCAGTGAATGAATACAGAGCACCCACTTCATCACACCAGTAACTAAGTACAATGCACCCACATCATCACACCAGTAACTGAGTACAATGCACCCACTTCATCACACCAGTAACTTAGTACAATGCATCCACTTCATCACACCAGTAACTGAGTACAATACACCCACATCATCACGCCAGTAACTGAGTACAATGAACCCACTTCATCACACCAATAGCTGAGTACAATGCACCCACGTCATCACACCAGTAACTGGTTACAATGCACCCACGTCTTCACAGCAGAAACTGAGTACCCACTTCATTACACCAGTAACTGAGTACAATGCACCCATGTCATCACAACAGTAACTGAGTACAATGCACCCACTTCATCACACCAGTAGCTGAGTACAATGCACCCACTTCATCACACCAGTAACTGAGTACAATGCAACCATGACATCACCATAGTAACTGAGTACAATGCACCCACTTCATCACATGAGTAACTGAGTACAATGCACACACGTTATCACACCAGTACCTGAGTACAATGCACCCACATCATCACACCATTAACTGAGTACAATGCACCCATGACATCTCACCAGTAACTGAGTACAATGCACCCATGTCATCGCCCCAGTAACTGAGTATAATGCACCCACATCATCATACCAATAACTGAGTACAATGCACCCACTTCATCACACCTGTAACTGAGTACAATGCACCCACATCAGTACACCAGTAACTGAGTACAATGAACCCACTTCATCACACCAGTAACTGAGTACAATGCACCCACTTCATCACACCAGTAACTGAGGACAGTGCTCCCATGTCATCACACCAGTAACTGAGTACAATGAAACAAGTAATTCAAATAAGGAGAACAAAAATAATCCAAGGAAGGAAGAACGTGGATACCAAGCTAAAATAGCGTAACAGAGTTTAATCACCGCTTTCGTCCAGAGACTTCTTCAGAATACAAATGACAAATGTATAAAATACTACTTAAATAGTCCATAGTTAATTGATTAATTACTAACAATAATCCAATAATGTTAAAAAGAAAACGATGCTTATTAATTAAAAAATACTTTGGAAACAGTCTTATCAATATCTAATTTGACTGAGTACAATGCCGCACTTCATCTTACCAGTAACTGTGTACAATGCACCAACGCCATCACACCAGTAACTGAGTACAATGCACCCACATCATCACACCAGGACTGAGTACAATGCACCTAATTCATCACACCAGTATCTGAGTACAATGCACCCACGTCACCACACCAGTAACTGAGTACAATGTACCCATGTCATCACACTTGTAACTGATTGCAATGCACCCATGTCATCTCACCAGTAACTGAGTACAATGCACCCACTTCACCACAGCAGTAACTGAGCACAATGCACCCACTTCATCACACCAGTAACTGAGTACAATGCACCCACTTCATCACACCAGTAACTGAGTACAATGCCCCCACTTCATCACACCAGTGACTGAGTACAGTGCACCCACTTCATCACACCAGTAACTAAGTACAATGCACCCACATCATCACACCAGTAACTGAGTACAATGCACCCACTTCATCACATCAGTAACTGAGTACAATGCACCCACTTCATCACACCAGTAGCTGAGTACAATGCACCCACGTCATCACACCAGTAACTGGTTACAATGCACCCACGTCTTCACACCAGAAACTGAGTACCCACTTCATTACACCAGTAACTGAGTACAATGCACCCATGTCATCACACCAGTAACTGAGTACAATGCACCCACTTCATCACACCAGTAAGTGAGTACAATGCACCCACGTCATCACACCATTGACTGAGTACAGTGCACACACTTCATCACACCATAACTAAGTACAATGCACCCATGTCATCACACCAGTAACTGAGTACAATGCACCCACTTCATCACACCAGTAACTGAGTACAATGCACCCACGTCATCACGCCAGTAACTGAGTACAATGCAGCCACGTCATCAGACCAGTAACTGGTTACAATGACCCACGTCTTCACACCAGAAACTGAGTACCCACTTCATTACACCAGTAACTGAGTACAATGCACCCATGTCATCACACCAGTAACTGAGTACAATGCACCCACTTCATCACCCCAGTAACTGAGTACAATGCATCCACATCGTCACACCAGTAACTGAGTACAATGCACCCACTTCATCACACCAGTAACTGAGAACAATGGACCCATGTCATCACACCAGTAACTGAGTACAATGCACCCTTATCATCTCACCAGTAACTGAGTACAATGCACCCATGTCATCACACCAGTAATTGAGTACAATGCACCCACTTCATCACACCAGTAACTGAGTACATTGCACCCACCTCATCACACCAGTAGCTTAGTACAATGCACCCTTCCTCATCTTCCTCCCTACCCATAATTTAGTGATGTGTAATTGAAGTGTGCCACCTTTGCCACAAAAACCTGTCACACATCTTATTGACCATACCTAGGTATTATTGTTGTTAAATATACACTACTGTCTGATGGTGCAGACCACCCATCAAGTTGTTACATCAGATGCATGTGTGATACCTGCTCCATTGATGCAGACAGTATATACTTAGCTGATTGACAGTATTGATTGCATGCATAACATTCATGACAGTGTTGATTGTGCCAGCAATATATATATCTATATCTATCTATCTATATATCTATCTATCTATATATATATATATATATATATATATATATATATATATATATATATATATATATATATATATTCCATGTACACCAGTCAGTTTGCCTGTATTGATCATAATGTCACCTACAGGCATAGCAGTGTCCCTCCTAACATCTCTAGCAGATGTTACATTGTCAGGACAGTGTGAGTGATTTCCCTCATATAGTGTGAACACATATAATAGTTATGAAAAGACAAAACACAAAGAACTAGCAAAAAAACACACAAAGCAGGCACCCAAGAGTAGTAAGTCCAAACTCCAAAAGGTGCGTGACAATATAAGTGAGTTGTAGCAGTCTGAAAGCTTTTCCAAAAGTACACAGTCTATCGTTAAGAATCAGTAAACAAGTCCAAGAAGAAAAACGTAAAAAGTCCCTTTAACGCAGAGTTTATTGATTTACAGAAATTTAGCGTTTTCGCTTGAGACACAGCTCCAGCTTCCTCAGAAGTACAAATAATTTACAAACAAGACACCACTTTTAAAATACTAAGCGCGGGCTTTTTTACTGTTGTAATTTAAAGAGATATTCGCCCTTCTTTTGGTATGTTGTATTACATCACCACTTAATAAACTTTTTCGACTACACTAATTCAAAAAGTATAAAAGGAAGAAGTAATAAAATTATATAAATAAATAAAATCAGCAACCCCGGGCTGCCAGCCTCCGCTGTGTGCCCTCTAAAGTTACTTATAAGCATGTTGGTCATTTCGACTTGCAATTTGCCAGTATAAAACACAGATCATGAACATTAAAACATGTCCTGTTTCGAAAGAAACATTATGTTATTGTATATACCACATTTCTTAGGTCTAAAGGAGCACTGTAGCATCATTTGCACTTTGAAATTAAAAATGACAAAAGTTGAACTTTCCAACCAGGTAGTAAGATCTCGCTTTAAAAGAAAACTTGTTGCATAAATATCTTTGATCCTTTTTGGTTAGGGTATAATTAGTTTTAGTAAAGGTCCACTAAGCTTAGCAACAGATTACTTATTTTGTGTATGGGCATGAATGACGCCCCCCTGGTTTGCACTACGATCAGTTCCAATTTCAATACTAATAGTGAGATATTGCAAGAATAAAACCTGAATTCAATTTTTAAAAGACAGCTTTTCCATTAAAATGTTGGTAGGCTTAAGGTGGAATGTTAACGCACAGAAATTTAAGTGCGTTTTATTTTATAAAATAATGTTAGGTAAATTGATTCTTAACACAGTTTTAACACTATTCTAACTTGTATTCCTAGTCAGGTTCTGTATTGTGCTAGGTAGGAATTAATGCATGTTTTAATGTTCATGATCTGTGTTTTATACTGGCAAATTGCAAGTCGAAATGACCAACATGCTTATAAGTAACTTTAGAGGGCACACAGCGGAGGCTGGCAGCCCGGGGTTGCTGATTTTATTTATTTATATAATTTTATTACTTCTTCCTTTTATACTTTTTGAATTAGTGTAGTCGAAAAAGTTTATTAAGTGGTGATGTAATACAACATACCAAAAGAAGGGCGAATATCTCTTTAAATTACAACAGTAAAAAAGCCCGCGCTTAGTATTTTAAAAGTGGTGTCTTGTTTGTAAATTATTTGTACTTCTGAGGAAGCTGGAGCTGTGTCTCGAGCGAAAACGCTAAATTTCTGTAAATCAATAAACTCTGCGTTAAAGGGACTTTTTACGTTTTTCTTCTTGGACTTGTTTACTGATTCTTAACGATAGACTGTGTACTTTTGGAAAAGCTTTCAGACTGCTACAACTCACTTATATTGTCACGCACCTTTTGGCGTTTGGACATATAATAGTTATACAAGTGTGTTTGTGCAGAACCATCTCTGATCACTCAGAGTCGCATATGCTATGTCAGAGACATGAGATTACTGGTGGTATTATTCTGATATCGGCCATGATTGTTCATGCTTCTTTTCCTGTTGTTCATGAGTCTTACCTGTGTCTTACTTGTTGGAGACCTCTGAAATTTGGATGGATGCGATGGAAGATGGAGTATATTCAAACAGGAAAGAAAATAAGAAGAATAAATAAGAAATTATGGTGTATAATTGGTAGTGGAAAGTATTTCAGTTATGCAAGGACCATATATCCGAAGCAAGTATCATATATCTGCGAAGGGCTTCTGTAAAGGCAGGCCTGATCGATGGAATGAAGTTTAAAAAACAATAACAAACAATTTTTTTTTTCAGTGGCAGGATGATGTAAGAAAGGAAAAGAAAGTGAAGTATGGCAAAATATACAGAAATATATTAGATAATTTATAGAATAGAACAAGGGAGTATTATCACATGGAAAAGAGATATATAAAGAAATAAAGAAAAAATAAGGCATTGATGTTTAGGCAGAGATATTATTTACAAGGGAGAAAGAATCTGCATATTTGGGAATATAGCAAAGGAGTATTTTACTATAATGAGTGAAATTAAAATGTAAAAGGACAGGCAAAAAGAACTCATGATCAAATTATGAGTATTGTAGTACAGCATATGGAAAATAAGAAAGAATGGAAAGTAAAGAAATTTCCAGAATGAGTCAAGGAAGAATTTGAAAAAGAAATCACCATTAGTGCATTGGATGAAGCTCCTAAAACAAATGCTGATTCTGCATCAGGCAAATATGGTATTAGGCATGGAATGCACAAGAAATGAATGGACTAGCAATGAATGTATTTTTAAATGTACTGAATGAATGGTTGAAGGATTTGTTTAGGAAGTATTATGTAGCAATATGTTAAAATTATTATAAAAGGAACATGAGCAGAATGGATTAAAACACTGGAGACCCCCAATGATAAATAAAAGGAACTATTAACATGTTTATGGGAATAATACAGAGGAGAATGAAGGATGGATGAGGAATATTATGGAAGAAAGTGTATTTGGTATTAAAGAGAAGGGTGGTTGTTTGGGAAATCTTACATGACGTATTAAGTAAAAGTGAAGATGTGAAACTTATGGTAGGTGATACTAACAAGGCATTTAATGCCATAAGGCATGATGCTTTTTGGAGTGCTATGGAGAAGTGTTGATTAAATAACCAAATTAGGAAAGTGTGCATGTCAGCATATCAAAATAACAGAGTGTGAGTGTCAGTGAATGGGGGACTGATTAAAGAAATATACATGAAGTGTGGTATAAGACATGGATGCCCCATGAGTGGAATACTGTTTACATTGGTAATAAATTTGATGATGAGTGAAATAGCTGATTAAATGAAATATTCTAGATATGGGATGCAAAACAAGGTGGTGATGCCAATAGTTTTAACATACACAGATGAGACATTTGTATTTGTTACGAACATAATATTGATGAGAGAAGTGCTTTTTTGTGCTTGGATGGATGATTAGATGAAATGATGATGACCTTCAATAAAGATAAAAGTAAGGGATTCAGTAATATATGGAAAGGTGTTGGGGTGTGTATTTTTCAATGAAGTGTCTTTGCTAGGAATACATTTTGTGGAAAATAATGTAGTTATGATGTAATGGTATGAGTTGACTTTGGAAGACATATAGATTAGCATTCAGGAAAAGAGTTTATCTGGTGAATCTGCTATTACTGGGATAATAGCATACCTATCAAATGTTTATATGATCCCAGTACGATATAAAAAGGAAATTGTGCCACGGCTGTTTTCGTCCACATCGGGTTCAAAATTAAGTCCAGAGAAAAGAAGGGTTTTGCCTATTATCAAGGATGAATAGGGATCGGGGTTACTAAATCCATTTATTTATTCTGTTCTTTAAACTTGTGTAGAGTATTAAAGTAAGCAAAGGAAAATAATGGAATTTATAGTGAGAATGTAAAATATAACTACAAAAATTCTGGGTGATAATGAGAATTATGTGAATGAAAAAATAAAAAAGTCAAGAAAAAATACTAAATGGAAAAAACTGATGATAGAGAAAAAGATAAAAGGGAGTGGCATAGTAATGTGATGAAACAATATCATTATGTAAATCCTTTGGAAATTTTAACATAAGATGTGATTAAAACCACTAAAGTAAGGAAAATGCGGTGTACCAAGATAAGAGAGTGCCAAGACGTCCTATGGAGACTGGTAATAAATAAGTTACCGGTAAAGGGGAACATGTTATATAAAAAGAGAGTTGAAAGAGTGTGCTTATTTCTGTGTAGAGGAAGAGACAACAAAGCATGTTTTTTTTTTTTAAATATAAAGCAATGGTGAAACTCTGGAAAAAGATCTGTGAAGAAAGAATTGTGACAATATTAATGCTATAAACAATAAAGATATGAATATGATTATGTATGGACAATATAAAAATAATATGAAGGATTATGTGAGAAGGGTAGGCAAGAATTTATTTTATGTAATAGGGACTATTTGGCATGAATGAAATGTTGTTTAATGTGAAATGCATTTTTGAAGGTATATTGTGAAAAGTCAGATTATGGTTGTAGAATGAGGGGGGTAATTTTGGAAGAGTAATACTGAGGATGTTATGAGAAAAAACAAAAATAGTAAAAAGCAGAAATTTGTATATATGTGCCTGTAAATATCAACATTTTGTAAATATGCAAATATTTCTATGCTGTATTAAATAAAGAACATGCACTCTTTCCAACAGGTGTCACGGGATCCTTTCCATCTACCTAAGCTACCACCAACTAAGGCAGATGGGACCTCACTTTAACATCTCATCCAAAGTAAAATACTCTCAGAAATACAACATTCCCATTATGTTTTACTGCAATGCCAGAAATCTATCTTCCTGTGTAGGAATAGAACCCACAGTCTTCTGCTCCAAAGGTAAGTGTACTACCTGTCACACTGTTGTTATATTACAGAATGTCCACCTACTGGTGTTGCTCCAAAGGTAAGTGTGCTACCTGTCACACTGTTATATCACAGAATGTCCACCTACTGGTGCTGCTCCAAAGGTAAGTGTGCTACCTGTCACACTTTTGTTATATCACAAAATGTCCACCTACTAGTGTTGCTCCAAAGGTAAGTGTGCTACATGTTACAAAGTTGCTATATCACAGAATGTCCACCTACTGGTGTTGCTCCAAAGGTAAGTGTGCTACCTGTCACACTGTTGTTATATCACAGAATGTCCACCTACTGGCATTGCTCCAAAGGTAAGTGTGCTGCATGTTACAAAGTTGCTATATCACAGAATGTCCACCTACTGGCGTTGCTCCAAAGGTAAGTGTGCTACCTGTCACAAAGTTGCTATATCACAGAATGTTCACCTACTGGTGTTGCTCCAAAGGTAAGTGTGCGACATGTTACAAAGTTGCTATATCACAGAATGTCCACCTGCTTGCGTTGCTCAAAAGGTAAGTGTGCTACAAGTCACACTGTTGTTATATCACAGAATGTCCACCTACTGGCATTGCTCCAAAGGTAAGTGTGCTACCTATCACACCATTGTTTTATCACAGAATGTCCACATACTGGTGTATCTCTTCTCTTTTGCTTGTAGAAATTAAACATGCTCTTCTACAAGCTGCATCATCAGATCAAGGAATTGGTTTAGAATTTATGAGGCAGATACCTGTAAAACTCCTAATGTGTTCCTTGTTAGATGCTGAAAGGTCCTGCAGCAAAGATGGTTAATGCTGGCTTTGTATCCAGTAAGAAATGCAGTCCCATATCAACTCTGATCTCATGTGCTGATGATAAATATCTACTAACATTCATATGATGTCTCTGTCTCACCACATGGCTACAAATGCATGCCGATCAGCTACTCTTAACACCTTACCATAGGAGATAGTTCTATAAAATAAACATAATAGTGGTCAGATCAGGTGACTGGCATGGTGTATTGTGCTAATTATATAGGTTTCTGCATCATACCCCTATGTTTGATTTTGTCGTGGTCATATAAGATGGATATGATCACCTTACTGACTCTCATTTCTGTCATTATGTAGTCATTTGCTGAGATGCTTTGTGCAGTATTCATTGTACATGACATTTCTCATTTACAAGAATGTGTTTCTAAATTTCTCCCTTCCAATCTGTTGCCACTCACCACAATGTGTTTTAATCACTCCTATGAATGTTTCTTTTATTCCACGTAAATGTTTTTCTTGGTTTATTTTTAACTACATAATTTTAAGTTTTCAATGCTGACCTATGCTTATATTTATAGATAAGGGATCAGATTTTCTATTTCTTAACACTAATAAAAGCATGTAAGATTATCCTGAACATTTTCAGCCTGTACTTTATCACTTTCCATACTTCTTCTGTCTTGCAACTTGAGAAATCTCACGTACTGAGCATGTTGAATGCATACATGCAGCATATGTAACATGACCAAAAGCAGTTCTGTTCCAAACATGGGAACAAAGAAGCAGTCATTTCATGATTCAAGTGAAGGCCACTGGCTGCAGCCCTTAAGTCAGGCAATGTGCCTGGTTGTGTACAGGGAAGTCAGTCAATGTGCTGGGTTATGTACAGGGAAGTCAGTCAATCTGCCGGGGTGCATACAGGGAAGTCAGTCAATGTGCCGGGGTGCATACAGGGAAGTCAGGCAATGTGCTGGGGTGTGTACAGGGGAGTCAGGCAATGTGCCAGGGTGTACAGAGAAGTCAGTCAATGTGCCGGGGTGCATACAGGAAAGTCAGGCAATGTGCCGGGATGTGTACAGAGAAGTCAGTCAATGTGCCGGGGTGCATACAGGGAAGTCAGTCAATGTGCTGGGGTGCATACAGGGAAGTCAGTCAATGTGCCGGGGTGCATACATGGAAGTCAGTCAATGTGCCAGGGTGCATTCAGGGAAGTCAGTCAATGTGCCAGGGTGCATACAGGGAAGTCAGTCAATGTACTGGGGTGCGTACAGGGAAGTCAGTCAATGTGCCGGGGTGCATACAGCGACGTCAGTCAATGTGCCGGGGTGCATTCAGGGAAGTCAGTCAATGTGCCGGGGTGCGTACAGGGAAGTCAGTCAATGTACCGGGGTGCGTACAGGGAAGTCAGTCAATGTGCCGGGGTGCATTCAGGGAAGTCAGTCAATGTGCCGGGGTGCGTACAGGAAAGTCAGGGAATGTGCAGGGGTGCATACAGGGAAGTCAGTCAATGTGCCAGGGTGCATACAGGGAAGTCAGTCAATGTACCGGGGTGCATACAGGGAAGTCAGTCAATGTGCCGGGGTGCATTCAGGGAAGTTAGTCAATATGCCGGAGTGCGTACAGGAAAGTCAGGCAATGTCCAGGGGTACGTACAGGAAAGTCAGTCAATGTACCGGGGTGTGTACAGGGAAGTCAGTCAATGTGCCGGGGTGCATACAGGGAAGTCAGTCAATGTGCCAGGGTGCATACAGGGAAGCCAGTCAATGTGCCGGGGTGCGTACAGGGAAGTCAGTCAATGTGCCGGGGTATGTACAGGGAAGAAAAGTGGGAGTTTTGCAAAAGTCATTTCTGCTGACCTCCCGTATATAAAATGATGGATGCATTGCAGTTGTCATTTAATTCTCAAATCATTGTCATTTTCTTTGCCATTAGTAATAATTCCAATAAATGACAGCCCTGTATGTCAAGTCAACTTATCATTTCAGTTTTGGCTAATAAAGATAAGGGTAAAGGGATAATTTTCTACAGAAGAGAAAAAAATGCTTTCATTCACTTGAACACTTCCAGGCCATAAACAATATGCTTGATTATGTAGCAAACTGCTACTATGGCAAAATTTACTGGACAATTTCTTTTCTCTTAGGTATAAATTAAGCCTAATGTGCATATTAAGTTAGAAGATGTATGTGATTGCACCTATGGATCATACGTTTCCACTCATGTATCTGTCAATCCATTTTTTCTTCTATAACTTTTCAACTAAATCCAGATGTCTAAATGCTAGTACTGCAATATGCAACACAGAACCATATTGAACTACATTACCTCAAAGTCAGAAGAAGCAAAGCTTCACCAGTTACCAAAATTCAGGAGTGAGTTGTTTAAATATCTTAGAAAAAAAGTAGGATAAGCACTTAAGACACAAGAAGAAATGCATCACTTTTATGGTGTAACTGCTGGGGACAGACTGTCTAAGTTAACAATACAAACTAGTTTAATTCTTGTGAAGATGGCACATATTTAGTAGACACCCTTCTAGCATGAGTAAAACTGCTAAACCAGTCATTCTGCATAATGATTGTTTAAAAAACAAATCACACACAGTATATGCACAGCAAAATAATGTCATTGTAAATTTCATACCAGTTTCACATTACTGTCATTATGCAACAGATTACTGTAGCTTGACAGCTATTTCAAAATCTTGGCAGCTGTCAAATACATTTGAATAACTATAAAAGTGTAACATAATGAAGTAACAAAGTAGCATATTCAGTGTTGCTATGCATAATGTGTGTAAAAGCTGATCTCTTTGTCTCCATTAATTCTGTGAACTACAGTTTATGTATATTATAACTGCACTTATTACCACAGAGTAAACACTGAGTTGTTTAATTCTATTTTCTGCCTGATAAAACGCAATGGTTAATGTTTCGTCTCTAATCAGTTACTCAACACGGACTAGAACACCACATAAACAAAGTCAACGGCAGACAAAGATAAAATACAACTACAAACAAAGCCAGACTTATAATGCCAGACAATTAAATGCATTTAAATCAAAACAGTTAAAAACATAGATTTTTCCTGAATGCTTTGTGATTTTATCTGTTTTAATTAAAACATCTCTAATCAGATAATGACTGCAGTTCCAAGTGTTGTTTTCTGGAATTATTTAAAATGCACACAAACAAAGACACACGTGCAAGCATAGACAAAGACACACATGCCCACACACACACACACACACACACACACACACACACACACACACACACACACACACACACACACACACACACAGACACACAAACACACACACACACACACACACACACACACACACACACACACACACACACACACACACACCACTCGTATACTCTTTAACATATCTAGACATTTCTAAATACACAGTTCATGAAATATTTAAGCAATGTATCAGTGTATCATGCTTGCATTGGGATGTTTACCCAAGGCTGGTGTAGTTTGGTTTTGAGAGCGAAGCAGGAGTAAATAAACAAACTCAGCAATGAGTAAACTTGCATCATCTACATTCAGACGTGATTTATTGTTAGTATACAATGACATTTAGTAGTTATTTATTTATTTATTTGTTTATTTATTTAACATTTGTTGACTGGGCTATTCTAACTGGATATATGTCCATTTTCAGTAGAGGCCCGGGGAGAAAAGCTGCAAACTAACCACATTTATAACAAGGTTAAAGATTACTGTAAAATAGCTTAAAAATAGTACTTAACTAGGTAGTAAATAACAGTAAAATAGTAAATAGCAATTAAATCAAATATATTATGTTGTACATAAAATGACAAAAAACAGAAAATTGGACGTGACTTTTCAGATGAGAGAAATACTTAGATGTTACAGTAGTTTTACTGTTAACTTTTAGTTTCAGCTAAACAATCATATCTTGATTAATATATAAACAAGGAAGTGTTATACACAAGGAAGTGTTATAAACAGAGGTGAAAATCTAGTCAGGGTTACTACAAGGGCATAGTCAGTGTGTTTGAAGGTGTAATTTGAGTTTTTGTTTGAAGAGGTGTAAGGAAGGAAGTAATGTAAGTTCACTAGGTAGAAGGTTCCAGTTTTTGCCAACTGTGTTCGAAAAGAGTGAGTCACCTGCCAAGTTGTTGGACATGTTTATGCTAAATAATAGTATATTCGAAGAGCGTAAGGTATTGAGATTTTTATAGGGGATTATAAGGTTGGAGAGAATGTTAGTTTTGTTTGGATCATAGAGGATCTTATAGGCTATGGTAAGTTGGTTAAATTGAAGCTGATTCTGTAGTTCAAGCCAGCCAAGTTGTTTTAGATTGTGACAGTGATGGGTTCTGAAGGAGTTACCAGAGACAATTCGGGCGATGTTATTATAGGCGCTTGCTAGTTTGAGCAAATTGCTTTTAGTTAGGTTAGTGTAGATTGGTGAGGCATAGAACAGTATGGAGATTAGAAGAGATTGGGCAATAGTAGTTCTAGTTGTAGAGGTGAGGAAGGGTCTAATCCTATATAGGGAGCCCAGTCTTCTGTTAACTTTTTTATAGTGTTGTTAATGTGAATGTCAAAGTTAAGGTTGTTATCTATTGTAATTCCAAGGAGTTTAGTGTAGGATTCTGGTGAAATGAGGACACCATTACTAGAGATGACTGAGAAGTCAAGTGGTGTAGACTTGCAGGTAGGAGAGAAGAGTAAGAGTTTTTTTTTTTTTTTGGGATTCAAGAGGAGACAGGGCTTTAAAAAACATGACTCTACTGTGTTAAACACCTTCTGAGTTATGGATTGTAGTTCAGAAGAAGATTTAGCTGTACAGATGAGTGTAGAATCATCTGCATATTGTATGCATGTAGCTTGTGGAATAGCTAAATGCAGATCATTGAAAAAAATGGAGAAAAGTAGAGGGCCTAGAATTGATCCCTGGGGGGCACCCAAGGTGACAGGCAGGAGGGATGATAGATTATTTTCCCAGAGCACTGCTTGCTGCCTATTGCTGAGGTAGGAAGAGAACCATTGCATAGCTAGTGAGTCAAAAGAAAGTGACTTTAGTATATTTAAAAGCAAAGGGTGGTTCACCATGTCAAAAGCTTTTAAAAATGGTATTTTAGTTTAATTAATTGATCTGATTGTAGTGGATGTCTTTGTAAATACTTTAGTTGTTTTGTTGAATATTATAATAATACCTATTTTTAATTACTTGTATAAAATTGTTATGATATTTCTCTTATATGTTAAAACAATAAACCTGTTTTGAAAAAAAAAAAGCTTTTTAAAGATCTAAGAAGAGAGCTGAGGAGAGAGTTTCATTGTTGCAGTTTCTGCTGATAGAGTCAGTGAAGGAAAGAAGGGCAGTAGTTGTGCTGTGGAATGGTCTAAAACCATGTTGGGTATTGGCTAGTAAGTTATGCTGAATTAAATGGTTCAGTAGCTGGTGATGAATGCCTTTTTCCATGATTTTAGCTAATGGGGATAATAAAGCTATTGGTCGGTAGTTGGAGTAGTCATTTGAGTTACCTCCTTTATGTAGAAGAATGATGTGAGAAATTTTCCATATGTCTGGGATGGTTGCTTCATTTATGGTTCTATTTATAAGAATTGATATGGGATAGGCTACAGCTGTAGCTACTTTTTGCAAATATTCAGCTGGGATCTGGTCATCAGAAGGAGTACAAGGCTTCAGTTTTTGGATGAGTTTGAGGATAAATTTGGTAGAGATGGGTTGTAATTTGAAATTGGGAATAGGGCTATTATTGGGGATAAGAAAGCTAGAGTTGTCAAGGGATAGTTGGCTGGCCAGGGATTGTATGGTCTCAGTAAAGAATGAGTTAAACGTATTGACGACTTCGCTTGGGGTTTTGAGATTAGTGTCTGTTGGACTTGGTGTACTAGAGTGCCCAGGGTTCATGAGTCTATTGATATTAGCCCAAAATTTCTGTGGATTATGTAACTGTGTTTTCTGCATTTTATAGTAGAAGTTTTTTTTATCTGAGAGTATTGCTTTTTTGTTGAGTTTCTCAGCTGTTTAAAAATGTGTTGGTCTGCTGTAAGTTTGGTAGTTCGCCACCTGTCCCAAGTTTTGTTTCTGAGTAAGATGTTTTGCCTGGTTTCTTTAGATAGCCAAGGAGCTGGTTTTGATCTAATTTGAATGGTGTGCTTAGGTGCATGGTGGTCTAGGATAGTTAGGAATTTAGAGTTGAAGTATTTGATAGCATCTTTAAGTGGTAGTGTTCTTAGGGGAGACCAATTACAAGCAGTAAGTTCCCTTTGGAATAGCTGTATGTTAAATTGTTTGTTGCTCTGAGTTGAGTGAAATATAGTGGGTTGGGTAATATCAATGTTTCCCTAATTGTGTAGGTGAGAGAATGGTCACTTACATTGTCTGGGAGGGTCCCTACTTTATAAGTTTGTTGAAAGTTATTTATAAGAATCCAGTCTAAGATAGTCTCTTTTTTATTTGGTTTGTTAATTCTAGTGGGGGTGGTAATAGTTTGAGAGAAACTATGAAGGTTAATATGGGAAGTAGGATGGTCAGTATTGATGTTCTTCCAATCAATATTGAAGTCTCCTAGGATTATTGTTTCTTGAGGGAAGGATGATTTGACCCAGCAAAGTATATTCTCTAGTGTAGTGATGTTATTCCCAGGAGGTAAATAGACACAGATAATGTTTATGGATTTGTTAGAATTGATCTGTATTTTAGAAATGAATATTTCAGCATTATTTTCCAAAGGAGGGTTAGAGGGTGAAGAGGTAATTACTAGGCCTTCTTTGAATAGGATTGCTACTCCTCCACCCTTTCTTCTGTTGCGGTCACATCTCAGTATATTATAGCCTGGAGGTTTGATTTCATTATCATGGGTTCCAGGTTTCAACCATGTTTCAGTTAGGCAGAGGATGTCAAAGGAATATATATCCAGGAGTGCATGGAGGTGGGCCACTTTATTATTTACCCTTCTGAATAGTATCATGCAGAAAGGGAACTTTGCACTGTTTTCATATCCTTTCACCTCTTGAGGCCTGCTGAACCCAGACTAAAAGGTACTATGTAAGCATAAATTCCTTACATTTAGAATGCTTTCACACTGCATCTATGCAACCTGTTGCCAGTTATAGGCTTTAGAATGGCTGCTGTTTTTGTGGACAGCAATTCTTGTCTCAGTTCTTTTGATATTTCATTGTTTTGAGTTTACTTTCCACAAAGATTAGAGATTTAAGCTTCTGCTATGTTTAATTTTATTTGAATAGCTATAACTGCTTTTTATAGTATCCACAGATATTTGATATAGGGATATCATTTTAAGTTGGAAGTACTTCTTTAGTTTGAAGAGATTAGCATAAGTACAAAATGGTGGCTGTGAGCTTTGTTTGTTCCATACCTACTGTGCCCCTAAGAAGTGACATAGTGGAAACATCATAGCTTGAATATTTTTATTTATTTCTTCTAAGCATGAAAATATGCATTTTTTTGATCTAGTATTTATGGATAGTAGTTGGGTTAATGTTTAAAAATGATATGTTCTACTTTGGCTGTCAGATATCTTTTGAGAGGTAATGCTTGATTTATCATGGGCACACTGAATGCTCTGTTCAGTCTGAGTGTATCCTTTGGAATATTCTATTCATGCAATATTAAGAGCTTCATCAAACTCTAACACAGAGCCTGTGAATAATCTCCAACATCCATGATAGGTAATAGAAGTAGATTGCCAGGTTTGTCTAGCAGATCAGACTCACACCTACTGGCAATTTAGAGTCACGAATTTTCCAAACTTTGTGAGGTGAGAAGAAACAAGAGTATCCAGAGAAAACTCACATGAACACAGAAAGGACAAGCAGGGTCTCAAAGGAGTCACCCTATCTAAGAACTAAACTAGAGAACATCCTGCTGTGAAGCAAAAATGTTATCAACTGTGCCACTGTGTCATTCATTACAAGGTGTTTATGGTATAATCCACAAAAAACAGACCACATTTCAATTAAAAAAAAAAGAAGTAGAGAAGCACGTCCATTAAACTAAAAAAATATCCAGCTTAAAAAAAAAATAAAAAAATAAAAACAAGGCAATTCCCCTCCCCACACATATATACACACAAGGCTCTAGGACTATTGAACGAAAGTTCAATAGTCCGAATCCACAATAACCGAACGCACTTTAACGAAAGCACTTTCACCAAAAAAGCGCTTTTGTTAAAGTGCATTTGAAAAAAAAAAAAACAATAAATCTTTTATGCAGGGGGGCAAGCCTCCCCTGCACCCCAGTGTGTGTGGCTGTGCCCCCCCTTGTTTTATATTCTCACTCGAAGGTCATACTACAGTGGGAAAATGGGAATTCTCCCTTAACCACACCGTAGTGCAACCGGCACAGCCAGCATACTTAACCAAAAGTGCTGCTTCGGTGAACAGCACTTTCGGTTATGTATGTTCAGTGATTTCTGCTTTGGCAGAAAGCTCCATCGGAGATCTGTACAGATACCATGCACACACCCACACACCTACACACTCACACCCAAACATACACCCAAAGGCCATTTGGAAAGCACAGTACTGCTGTGCAGGGTGAGTACTGTAGAGAAATAATAAAAAAATCTAGGGGGTGACATGGTCCTTTCCTTGCAGCCCTGTGGTGGTGGGCTTCACTACAGCTCCAAGTGATCTGGCAATTGAAGGAATTATTGCCTGCATATTTTTAATTACTGTTGCTGAAAAACAATTGCCTTCATCTACTGCTTTCATTAATAATCTGCAAGAAAATAAAATACTATCTATTTTTCTGACACTGGATATTTCCATTTGGTAAAATTAATCTTTGTATTATATAAACATACAGCTGTTCTCTAACTAACTTTACACAGAAATATAAAGAGAAGTTTATTTTCATTAAAACATCATTGTTAAATCATTATAAAATGGCAATTTATTTGAATGACAACTCCTCTTTTCTAGAGATGAGTATTTTCTGTTCTAGAATTGTCAATTAAACACAAAAAAAAATCTTTTTTTCACTTCTATGTAATGTAATTACCAACAACATGCTGATATTAATACGTTTCTGTTTTTATCAATGAATAACAATGTTTTGATTGGGCTAGTTGTATGAACTACAGGTAGCATACAAACAAAGATGAATGTTCTCTGTCCCTTTTGAATCATTTTTCATTATCTTTGGATTATATACTGTGGCACTCATTTGAATAAGAAATGTTGATGTTATTGACAGAAGTAAAACATGTTTAGTGGACCTTTGAGGAAAATCTGTGTTCTCCCATGACATGTAAAATAAAGCATTTTGCTGGTTGCAAGTCTCCAAATGCAAGTTTTGTAGATCTTTTCAGAAAAGAGCTTATATCTATTTACAATAATTGGATTGCTTTACGTATCTACTTCTCGTGTAATACATTGTACCAGACCTAGTATTATGTAAACTCGCTGATTTTGATAAGAAGCAAACAAACCGTCTGAAGGCTCTGCAAATGTTATGTATTTCCCAGTGAAAATGCTCTTCTGCATGGATTTATTCATCTCATGAACATTACACATAACATTTACTCAGCTTAATACTAGACTCCCAAAGAAGACTTCAGTATGATTGCCCTAAAGTAAATATCATTCCAAGATCTTTGTGAAAAAAGCACTCCTAACATATACAAAAATGTGACAGCTAGTATCTCATGTTAGACGTCTGAGAAAACAAAATTTCTGTATCCCATGTACATTTATCATTTTAAAAGGTTGTCTTGCTCTGCCTTTACGCTGTCTGCAGTTTATCTGGATTATTAATCACACTCATAGATAGTGTTGCCAAAGCACAAAACAATAATGTTACTGCCAGTGAAGGCAGAACCACGGAAATGTCAGTGTAATAAGAACAACTGAAAATACAAACCATTATTCAAGTATTTAGGCAGTCTATGTTTAACACTTTTTGAATGTTTCTAAAATGGTAAATGCCATAGTGGAATATTAAGCAAAAACTGTGTTTTCTTTTAAATTAAAAAATATGTTGTTAACAGTACTCTCACTAAATTCTATACTAATTCCCTTTATTTTTAGAATATCAGTCACAATGATATGACCAAACAGGTAATTTAATTTTGTGGTTCAGTGTCAGTACTGCATGCTACATGACCCAGATCAGTTCATGGTTAATGACATTGCAATCAGTGTTTGTCATACAGTGTTTTTTTAATACATAAGACAACGTATATGCAAATAAGGTAGCAGGATTCATCAAAGTTTACTAAGCATATAATAAGAAACAAAGATAAACCTTACAAAGTTCTGGAAAAGAGATAATGTTATAAATTGACAGATGGCTGTTGCAGAGTTTAAACACATTAACAGATTGCAAATCTCTATTGTAACAGAGGAAATAATCTGAGGACAGGAAAAATAGGCATCATATAAATACAGCTCCCACTTTTGGATGTATCTTTTGACATTTGTAAGTTCCCATATCTGTAGGGTTTAGGATCTGTCCTCATGCTTTATAAGCTTCACTTGGGCAAAACAGGGTGATAAAGTGATAGTCATTTGTTTAGGTAAGCCTTGACTTTTAAGTATAAAGATGGCAATGTCTACTCAATCAAATCATACTCTGCTTGACTGTGGAGCCTCTTGGGCCACCTCCAAAAAAAAAGACCACTGGCTTAGTGGGATTAAACTGGTAAATAAAGTGTAAATAAATACATTCTGTAGATCTGGGTTGTACTATGAAATGGAATCAATGTAAATGCAACAACATGATTGTCTGTAAAAGGGCAACCAATAGAATCACATTATCATTGTGTTACTGTGATGTCATGTAATGCAAGCATGCGGCACAATGATTCAGTGGGTGAGACCTCTGCTTCAGATCTCCAGGTACAAAGGTTCAGTCCTGATCTGTGTGTGTTTGGATGTTCTTCCAGTCTCTTTTTTGATTTCTCTGACTTTTTCGCAAACGTGCTTGTTCATTGGTTACTTTAAGCTGTTCATATACACTGCATTTTCCTTAATTTTGGCCTCATATTTGGGTCTATATCAGAACATCGAAGTTTTAATACTTCAAATGTTCTAATATCGACCTGTTTTGAGTGAACACTAAAAATAGCGAAGCTGCAGAACACCAAATTCTTTCCTAGGGAAAGAATTCGGTTGGCTGCTTCTGTGGCTTTGCTATTTTCAGCATTGTGGTGGGAATTTATGGGTTGGGTTCAGGTAAGTGTGCGATTGTGTGGTTGTTAGGATTAGGGCACGGGTTAGGTGAGTTAGGGTTTGGGGGCAGGTTAAGTGAGTTAGGGTTAGGGCGCGGGTTAGGTGAATTAGGGTTGGGGCGGGTTAAGTGAGTTAGGGTTAGGGCACGGGTTAGGTGAGTGTGCGATAGTGACGGACCTTAGGGTTAGGGTTTGGGTTAAGGTAAGTGGGTAGATAGTAGTGTCTGTATAGTTTAGTGTAGGGTTAGTTGCAGGATTATAAGTGTATGTGTGTGTATTGATGTTTTTTAGGTGTGCTTGTATTGTGTGTATGTGTTTCGGAATAGGGAATTTGTTCCCAAGGAAATAATTTGCTGTTCTGAATGTTTGATATTATGTGGTTTAGATATTTTAGGTTCGATGAAATAACATTCACTATTTTCATCTTTCAATAATGTGATATAAATGCTCATATTTTTGGTTTATTCCTTATAAAACTTGTGGTTTTCTTGCAAATCATTGATGACCAAAATCACTAAATAATATTGGACATTTGATTTTCAGCCTTAATAGCCTTCAGTAAATGCACGCTAATGCAAAATTTGTTATTCTAGTATTATTCTAGCAACAGTCTACATTTACAAGAGCAGTACTTAAAATCTGAATCTATATTTGGGCATTTGCCCCCCCCATTCTTTTTTGTCCAAAGTTCTTGTACAATGAGGATGAGGGGCATGTCTAGGCCCTTGCTGATATGGTCATAAAATGCAAGGCAACTTGCCTGATTGAAAAACAAATATGTAGACTTACATTACAAAAATAAAAAAATAAATAAAGATAAAATATTGAAAGTAATTATTCTAGACTAGTGAGAAGCATCCTGTACAACACATTGATGCTATGCTCTTAAATTAATAATAGATATCACCCAAAATCTTTAGTACTGTCAAAATTAGCTAGTAGTACGGTACAGAGCCATTCAAGCTAACATGTCAATGTATCAGTCATTTGGCTTATGCTAACACTCTGGAAAATATTTAAAACAATGCAGATTAATGTCAAATATTATTGCATGAAGAATGCAAAGATTCCAGACACTGCAAATGTTGCCGAATGATGAACTACATATAAACAAGAAATCTGAGATAATAGCTCTGTAAAATGTTACCAGCAACTATTTGCTTTGTGAAATACATCTAGCAAGTAGGGCACTGTTCCATAAAGATAGAGATACAATAATGTAAGAACCAGCTGAATTATATTGAAAGAGAAAACTTCAAATGCATGAAATGAAAGAAATTTAACATATCTGTCCTAATTTAGATCATTTAACTTTGTTCAGATGCAAAACCAAAACAAATGATAGGTGCACCTTAATTCATCAGCAAATCATGCAGTCTTACTAACAAATTAATATGAGTGTGATCCAATTCAAATTTTTTCTTCATATTTCTAGTGGTTCTCTAATTCTCTGGTCTTATGAATGTTGTTGGATGACTTAAAAAAACAAAACTAAACATTCTCCACATTGTTTTCACTGATGTGTTTTGCATCACATCTATCATTAAATGAGGGTCCTTTGTTGTATTCATGTTTGCATGCTGAAACCAGATCAAGTTATAGAAAGTGCTTGTCTTTGGCTTGAGTTTCCTAGAAACCATCAGCTGGATATTGCTAACGTGGCCATGTTGACCCAAAGTAAATCTTACCACCATCACAACAGCAGCATATGTTTCTTTTTTTCTCAGATAACTTCAATCCTGGGTTTAATTATATTAATTCTATGGGCTGTTGCAGGGAGCACTTATTTGATAAAACTAGAGAACACTGCATCACAGTAGTGTCTGCATGCTGGTTAGAATGTTGCAATACTAGTGCAGCATGATAGTTGCAAGCTGCTGCCCTAACATTGTAAACCTTATCACTGTAATGCACAGGAATGTATGCAAAAGGGTATATCTCAACTCTTCAGATTTTTGCACAATGTCCAGATTTATGCCTCATATTTTTGGTCTGTTCCTTGTAAAATTTGTGGATTTATGACAAATTGTTGTGGGATGTTATTAATAATGACAATCATTCGAGTTTCAAAAATGCATGCTAACTTAAAACATTTTGTTCTGGCAACATTTTTAATTAATAAAAGCAATAATAAAATCTGACCCAATTTTGGACCTCTGTCCTCCCACTATTTTTGGCTTTCTCCAGATTTTTTGAGCTAACATGAGAGGTTTACTGTCAATTAAACACATAACAATTGTTAAAGTGTATAGACCACCAAAGTCAAGTGCAGATGGCCGAGAGGAATTCATACATTTCTTACATGAAATACAGGAGTGAAGAATAATATTAGCTGGGGATTTACATTTACCAGAAACAGACTGGAATAATATTGATTCAACAATGTTAGTAAGGAAATTATTCACTGAATATATTCAGGAACAACAATTGCTTCAGATTGTAAAAAAAAAACTACCAGGGGTTGGAACATACTAGATATTGTTTGTTTTCCCAAATAAATTACTATAACTTCAAGTCAAGTTTTACCACCATTCTGCAGTGATCATGGGGTTATTAAGGTTAATTTGTCACTAGATAATTCTGCCAAACTGAAATCTAAACTGATGCACAAAAGGTTAATTACAGATTAAATGGAAGGAAAGCAGTCACTATGTAAAACTAACTGGAGTGAGGTGTTCAGTGGAAAAGCTGCAGATGGACTGTGGAAAGTTTTGAAAGAAAAATTGTTTGAGTGCAGAAAGTAAAAAAAAAATGTTTAACATCAGGATCTAGGCATACAACGTCAAGGGGATATATTTCCACAAGAACAAGATATGTGATTAAGGTTAGAGACAAAAAATATAAGAAATGGAAGAGAGATCAAACTAGAACTTTGAAAACAAATAAACAAGCTGGACAAACAGATTAAGCATAGTGTGAGACAAGATCAAGAAAAATTTGAAGACATTTTATATAAAGATATTGAGCATAATAGGAAGAGTTTTTATAGATACATAAGATGTGGAAGGAATAAAGACACACTGAAAACTGTGTGCAGATTCTAAAATTTATTCTCAGACATAACAGATTATAGATATATTTACAAAATCTGATGCAAAGCAGTTTGGTGCCACAAAAGGGGTGATACATTGTCCTAGTGATATCCACGTAACCCTGGATACTAGAATCAAATTAGATTATATTGAAAAAGAACAGTGTAAACTGGATCCAAACAAAGTGCAGGGAGGAGACAGAATTAGTAACAATGACTTGTGAACACTTCAACAAGAATTTACACTAATATTATATCCATTATTCACAAGGCCATATAAATATGGAAAGATTCCTCAAGATTGGAGACATGTGCTTATTAAACCTGTCTTTAAGGGAAAGGGGAGTAGGATAAACTCAGAATCATATAGACCCTTAAGTCTACTTTCATGTTGTGGAAAATTAATGGAGAAGGTAATATTGGATACGTTATTGTCAGAAATGGATAGGTTGGGACTAGAAACCATATATCAGCATGCATATGTGGAAAATAGATCTAGTACCACCTGTAACATGATGTTCTATAACAATACAATAATAGTTATGAATGAAAAATTGTGCTGTGATGCAATTTATATAGACTTAACTTCAGCATTTGACAGGGTCATACATAAAACACTGATCAATAAATTAGTACAACTAGGTATTGATGTACTCTTGATAAGATGGATAGCTGCATGGCTTACAAATAGGACGTGGTAAGTATCATACAGCAACTGGACAGGTGAATTCCTTGGTTACAGTCAGGGTGTCCCACAGGGCTCTGTCCTAGGCCCTTTAGATTGTATCTTTCAGACCTAACTTTTTCATCTGAGGTGTTCTACAGTCTATACGCCAACAACCTGAAATTGGGTTAACTGATTACAGGTGTTACAGATAAGGCATGCCTGCAAAATAACTTGACTAAATTGACCATTTGGGCACAGGAAAATAATATGCTGATAAATACATAAAAAACTAAGCATATGAGATTTGGGACACATAAACTGAAAGGTGACTATTTAAAAAAGCACACAGTGATTGAAACTGTAGACTCATTTAAGGACCTGGGTATAAGGGCAGATTCAGCTATGAGTTTTTCTAATCATAGAGCCCTTTCTTATTTGCAGTGGTGATGGACAGGTTGACAGATGAGATCAGAAAGGAGGCCCCGTGGACTATGATGTTTGCAGATGACATTGTGATCTGTAGTGAGAGTAAAGACCAGGTTGAGGAGACCCTGGAGAGGTGGATATATGCTTTAGAGCAGAGAGGAATGAAGGTCAGCAGGGCTAAAACAGAATATATGTGTGTAAATGAGAGGGAGGGTAGAGGAATGGTGAGGATGCAGGGAGTAGAGTTGGTAAAGGTGGATGAGTTTAAGTAGTTGTGATCAACAGGTCAGAGTAATGGTGAGTGTGGAAGAGAGGAGAAGAAGAGAGTACAGGCAGGGTGGAATGGGTGGAGAAGAGTGTCAGGAGTGATTTGTGACAGACGGGTACCAGTAAGAGTGAAAGGGAAGGTCTATAAGAGGGTTTTGAGACCAGCTATGTTATATGGGTTGGAGATGGTGGCATTGACAAAAAGGCAGGAGTCAGAGCTGGATGTGGCAGAGTTAAAGATGTTAAGATCTGCACTGGGTGTGATGAGGGTGGACAGGATCAGGAATAACTATATTAGAGGGTCAGCCCAGGTTGGATGGTTTGGAGGCAAAGCCAGAAAGGTGAGATTGTGTTGGTTTGGACATGTGCTGAGGAGGGATGCTGGCTATATTTGGAAAAGGATGCTAAGGATGGAGCTGCCAGGTAAGAGGAAAAGAGGAAGGCCTAAGATAAGGTTTATGGATGTGGTGAGAGAGGACATGCAGGTGGTTGGTGTGAAAGAGCAAGATGCAGAGGACAGGAAGAAATGGAAACAGATGATCCGCTGTGGCGACCCTTAACGGGAACAGCCGAAAGAAGATGATGATGATCAACCAATTGGCTAATGATAGTTATAGAACTATAGGTTGTATACAAATATTTATAAAGTCTAGGAAATTAAAAATAATGAAGTCATTGTTTGTTAGTTACATTAGACCCAACTTGAGTATGGATTAATAATATGGTAACCCTATAAGAAGACAAGCATGAGTAAACTGGAAAGAGTACAGCAAAAATATACCAAGGGTATCCATGGATGTGAAAATGTAAGTTATTATGAAATACTAAAATATCTGAACTTGTACAGTTTCTCTTACAGATATCCAAGAGGAGATCTTATTCAGGTGTATAGGGTATTTAGGGACAACTACCTCTGGAAATGTTTGGGGTTATCAAAAAGTACTAAAGAATCATCAGACAACATATGTAGAATATTCTATAGAAATGAGAATTCTACTAATTGGTTCTCTGACAGAGTAGCTGATGCATGGAACAGACTACCTAATTACATTAAAGCAAGTATTAGTTTAGATATTTTTAAGAACAGCCTGGACACTTACTAGGGGAACAAGTGTTTTGGTATATTGGCAAGCTAGAAGGGCATTTATGCCCGTGCTTGAAATATTTGTATGTATGTAATTAAGTGCAAGTAAAATAAATTATGCAACAAGTTTTATTCTTCTTAAAACAAAGGACATTTGGATAGTGTTACTTTTGTTTGTGTTTCCTAAAATATACTGTGTTTTAATAATAATAGTAAAGCAAAAGAAACAAATAAAATTGTATCTGTCAACAGCACTAAAAAAATGATGCATATATTATCACACCCAGTCTCGGCAGGCAAGACAATGCATGTACTGGCCATGCTGTGCATTGGACATTTCCTTATGTAAGCACATGCATAGACACACACAGACAGACACACAGTCATATACACACACACACACACACACACACACACACACACACACACACACACACACACACACACACACACACACACACGCACACACACACTTACATATACACACAAATGTGCTACAATGATGGGGATATAATTGTTAATCACAGCAAATTTATTCGGATATAATGAATATATAGCTGAATAAAGTGTGAAACTATAAATGTAAAAAGGAGAGCATTCATAAACTAAACCCAGTAAGATGGCTTCATTACACTTCTCCAAATGGAGTATTCATAAACTAAACCCAGTAAGATGGCTTCATTACACTTCTCCAAATGGAGTATTCATAAACTAAACCCAGTAAGATGGCTTCATTACACTTCTCCAAATGGAGTATTCATAAACTAAACCCAGTAAGATGGCTTCATTACTCTTCTCCAAATGATAGCTCTCCAAAGATCCATTTACTTCACCCATTTCCCCTGATCTGAACTTAACAATGTATTCTCTAGGACATCACTGCTGCTGTGGCACCTCCTCTGTTTTTTCATGTTGTGTGACTATGCAGTCAGTATATATAATTTCAGAGAGTGTCTGGGTTCTGTGGATTTGCATTGCACATTGGACGTGAACGTTGACTTACACCATTTAGTTTGTTCAGCAGTTGATCTTCAACAAGAAAACAGCTGCAGTTGCTTTGATGACAATGGATAATTCCACTGGTCAACACAATGATAATTACAACAGCTCTCTGTTTATGAAGCAGTAGTCTGTCTTAGAAAACTGTAAATTTATCAAAGTTATATATACTGTAAATATTACTTCACATTGAATTGTTCCGATTTTGTATTACTTTGTAGATATTTTATGTATTTGCTTGTATGTGCTCATATATGTTTTCTACTATCTGTTAAACTGTAGAACTGCAGACTAGCTGGATTGTGGCTGTAAAAGTGTCAGCTGACCAGCCCACCTGCACAGATTTCAAACTGCAATAAATAAATCTCATAACAATCATGGTGAGTCCCTTTTTTCTCCTGCCTTCTTATACCAGTCACATCTTGAAGACGTCGAAGCCCTACCTGTCACTGCTCATCTCCCCCAGGCTATTCCCAACCTTCTCTTCCTGTTCTTATACTGATTTCGCTACTATCCATTACTGTGCTTCTGTTGTCCATTTTATTGCCCCATGGTAATCATACTGAATTTTTGTACTTGTATACACGGTACTGTCACTAATGAATCCTCATGATCTATCTTTTCTGTTTTGCCCCTGCACTCTTTCTTATTTATTACACATTTTCTTCAGTATTAATACTATAATTATTCATCTTATTGTCTCCAATATTAGTATATCTTTGGTTTAACTTTATTCTCATCCACTCACTACTGATCGTTGCTTCCTAGTGTGGAATATTACAGTTTCTTTTATTGTTTTAGCATATTAGCTTTATAATACAATTTTGTAGAAGTTTGTATTGTATCTATAATTGTATAATTGTATGCATATATTTTACTGTTTTGTGGTCTTGTATGGCCCAGCTGAGCTTTCCCAGTAAATAAACAAACAAATAAATAAATAGCACAGCAAGTTGCAAGTTCACTCCTCACTGAGTCAGGAATTAATAGGTGAAGCCAAAACGTTTGAGTTTGGTATTGAGAAATGTCAGCCCCTTTAATTCCAATAATTTCCATGCTGTATTATCACTCAACACAAATTTAAATAGTCAACAGATATTCCAATCTTCTACTGTTAGAAGTCAGAAAGGCTCTAGCTATTCAAATGGCGGTCTAAAACTGAATATTGCATGGCTATCTTTGTGTTATACTCTCAGCCAAAACACCTGAAACAATGGCTAATAAAATCTGCTGTTTTATTAGCCTTGACAACCCACAAAGTACTAGCCATTACCTTAAATAAAGTAAATCTATTTCTCTTACAGAGAGACAGACACTCCTTTTAAATTGCATGACCTTCACGTTTCTCAGCAGCTCATAAACCCCCACATGCAGCTAAACTGAAGTAAAAGAAAACTCACTTAGCCACTGAGATCAAATTCAGACAAAACCACCACTCTAATAAGAACCTCCTTCACAGAGGAAATTGAAGTTTCTCTAAATTAAGTAGAGCAGTACAAGATTCAATATCACAACAGATTACAAAATGACAACACAGGAACATTCAGAAACAGCTGTAACATCAGGTTGCAGAAAACCAATACACTTATTGTGACACAATCTGAATGGCAGGTAGCAGAATATACAAGTGCACGTTAGTTTTTATATTATGTTACATGATATAAACCTGGCAGGATTCTAGAGAGGGACTTTGATGAAGAATGTAAATGACTATGAGCAAAGTACACTGGGACTTCTCCTATATTCATCAGTTTATGTACCACCTAAACTGTACTATGACATAAGAGTGTACAAGTAAAACTAGTGTAATACAACCTTGATGTCATTTGTGTACTTTTTCTGATCTTGTAACTACATATTTCTTTATTACTGTATGCCATTATATATTTTATAAACTGTAACAGCCTGACTTAGACAGGTTGCAAATGAAAAGGGTCTACAGACTGGTTAATTAACCTGATTAACACAGTGACAGACAAACACACATGCAAATCAATTAATAAATATTTTTTTTATTGGTTTAATACTGTATATTGTAGTTACTTCTCCATTTCTAGATGGTGCTGTGTCTCTAACATGATTTAATATATTGTTTCAAAATGTCTGAGAATGGTATGTAGGCAAGCAGTAATGCCTGACAGGGTGTGTGTTAATGCATAATTCACACCAGCCCAGGGATGATATGAGGCTCGACGCCACACACAGCAGGTCTTTGCACCCCTGGAAGGGCATTCATTATACATTAACTCGTACCCTTGAGGGTATTATTGGGCTTAGAGATTGGGCTTTCTGTAAAATTGCTGTGTTTTATTTGCTTATTTATTTTTCAAGTACTATATTATTTTTTCATATATTTTTAATGTAAAATAGTTCCTCTGCCTAATTTTTCAAACTTGCAGTAGTATAAGTTAATGGTGTTGGGAGGAAGCATTTTACATCAAGTGTATATAAAAAAAATAATATAGTGCTTAATAATAACCAAGTAAAACACAACAATTTTACATACAGCCCATTCTTTAGAGTTATTTTCTTTCTTTCTTTCTTTCTTTCCTCCTTCTTTTCTTTTTTTTTTTTCTTTCTTTCTTTCTCTTTCTTTCTTCCTTTCTTTCTTTCTTTCTTCCTTCTTTTCTTTCTTTCTTTCTTTTTTCTTCCTTCCTTCCTTTCTTTTTTTTTTCTTTCTTTTTTCTTTCTTCCTTCCTTTCTTCCTTCCTTCCTTTCTTTCTTCCTTTCTTCCTTTCTTTCTTTCTTTCTTCATTCTCCCATTCTCTCTCTTTCTCTTTTATTACAAACATTTTATTTGTATAAAGTATAGTTCTTTTCCTTTTTTGGGGGGGTTGTAAAGAAACACTTAAAGCAATGAAAACAGTCTCCTCTGGTTTCATACACGCACTCACTCACACAAGATCCCTCTCACTCTCTCTTAATCTGACACACACACACACACACACACACACACACACACACACACACACACACACACACACACACACACACACACACACACACACACACACACACACAGTCTCCTCTACTTTTGTACATGCATTGAGTCACACAAGAGCTCTCTCGCTTTCTCTCTCATTTTCTCTCTCTCTCACACACACACACACACACACACACACACACACACACACACACACACACACACACACACACACACACACAGTCTCTCCTTTTTTTTTGTTTTACATTTTAGAACCACTGCTTAGCGAACGTAAAAGAATGGAGGCCATTATTTTTTGCAGTCCGATCTCCATGGCAGCTTGATATGCTGCCGTGAAGTGGCAGACTCATTTGTCAGTAGGCATTACGTGTAATTAATACCCTGCCAGAGAATGTTCATTCTCAAATCAGGGTGTTGATGTACAGTTTGCCCATTCTCTAAGCACTTAATAATGTATACTTAGATTGTTTTTCTTGGATTGAAAGACTGTGGAACAATCATGGCTTGAATTTTAATAATAAAAAAAAATATTTATTATGCCTTAATATGCCACAAGATTTACAAAAAATAAAAATATTTAATATAAACTTCATAGGTATGATATTATAATGATTCAATATCTTCTAAGTATTGGTAGCATTATTACTAGAAGATCAAACTTACTGAAACAAGTTTGTCAGTTTTTTATAACCTCTCTGACCTAAATTTGATTCTTCTTGCAGATGTCCATATCATAGCAATGCCTGATACGGCAAGTCAGTATACTATACTGCATGTATATTTCTTTAGACAAGCACATAAAAGCAGTTACTAATTGCCAACACTTTCTCATATGATGTAAGAATGGTATTTGGTCTTGATAAATGTGCAAAACCAACATTTATAGGAGGAAAGCTGAAACCAAGAAAATAGCCTGGGACAGGAATGGGATGCAAAATAATTTGAATTGGTGGGTATTTAAATATTTGAGAACAGATGAAGTGTCAGCAAAAACTATGAAAAATGTGAAATGTGAACAAACTTAGTAAGGAATATTTTAAGAAGTCTATACATAATATTAAAAGCTGCCTTGACATCTAGAAATGAAATACAAGCTATAATATTGTTTTTCCTTTACTAACTTGCAGCTTTGTTGTGATCAACTATCTCCCAAATCCTTTGGATCAGTCAGATATGAAAACATGGAAAATTATTTATGTATTTTCATAGGTTTTAGGTTCATAGGTTCATAGGTATTTATTGCATTTGTATATCGGGAAGATCCACTGGGCCAAAAAGTGCACATTTTCAGTGGGGACCCAGCAAGAAAAGCTCCACATATATACAATACATATATTTTGAAATATACAATGTACACATTTTGATAAAAATACAGATAGTACTTATAACAATAAAAACAGTAAACAGCATTTTTTGACAAATGAAAAGGTAATATACCTGTAAATAGACGTGACTATTGACAGTACAAATTGTTATTGATACAGACTGAGGCAGTGCAGCTGAGTGTAAAATATCAATTGACAATACATTTACACCAGAGTACAGAAGTGGATTATCTATCAGGACTGAAGGTGATGATTAGGAGGTAGTAGAAGAAGGAGGGAGGAGAGGTGGGAGTAGAAAAGGGGAAGAGGCAAAGACAGGGCCGAGGAGCGTGTCGTCGTGGAGCTTATGGATGGGGACATTGGTGGTCTCCGGACTCTGGACCCCACCTGGTTTGGGTTTGTGGGGGGTGGATCATGTCTCTTGGACTTGGTGGACTTCTTTGGGGTGGTCACCGGGGCCATGGATGGGGATGGGATGGTTCGCGGCCTGTCTGGATCTCACCAGGGCTTTTGGCACCATCCCCCACTCTGGAGTTGTGGATAAACTCACTAGGCTTGGTGTGGATCCCTGTGTTGCAGAATGGGTTGCTGGCTAGCTCACTGGCAGAGACCACGCTGTGAAAGTGGTGGACTCCGGGTCCGGCTTTGGACTGGTGCTGGGTGGAGTGCCGCGGGGTTCAGTCCTGCATCCTCTCCTGTTTGGTGTCTGCTTTTCTGGGGTGCAGGCTGGCACGGGGGGTCTTTGGCTGGTGGGGTTTGCAGATGGCTGCAGACTGGGAGCCATGGTCAGGGCTCCTGGTGATGTGGATGTCTTGCAGGGGGGCCTCACTGGGACAGATGCCTGGTGTCAGGGCTATGGCCTCGGGCTCAGTTCTGGGGACTGCATTCTCATCCCCTTTGGTGGGGGCTCTGTGCCCATGGGCTGCCGCATGGGTGGTAACCTGCTTGGCACTGAGGATGTGGTGGGAGAATTTGGGACACAGGTGAATGGTGGTCTCTCCTTTGGTGGTCACATTGCCACAGTGGTTGAGGTGGTCCTTCTGCATGGCATGCCTCATCATAGGGGGTTACTCATCAGGAACGGGAGAGGTTGTTGTTCCCCTCTGCTCATCGCTCATTGGACCCATTTTGGAGTGCAGCACCCCTTTTGATGTCTGCCTCACAGGACATCTGCAGCAGCTGTAGGGGCCATAGAGGTGCCTCATGTGGGGGGATTGTCGGCCTTGGGAGGATGCCCAGCGCAGACTGTCTCGGGAGACTCTAGCTTTGCTCTGTCACGTGTCATCTACTCGGCGGTGATCTCTGCCTGACATGCGGGGTTGTGTCGGACCCAGAGCTGTTGGACATGCTCCACTTGGGGAGGTCCCGGTCCCTCCTGGGGCTGCGCGGTCTGTGGACCTGAACCTTGTCACCATGGTGGATGGGGCATGCTGGAAGGGTGGATTTCTGTCCTGGAGACTTCATGTGCTCTGGAGCAAGCTACCTATCTGTGTTGGGTGGGGCTCCTCATTGTTACTCTTCAGGAGGGATCTTGATGGTTGGATGGGAGGTGGGGGGGTTCGCCCCGGGGATCGCCTCTGCGACTTTGCTTGACAGAGGCACAGGAGGGTGATTTTCTTGGGTGGTGGGAGCCAGGGTGCCTTTTTGGCTGGGCTTGTATGGGCCCTAGGGCCAATAGCCTAGTGCCTACCTATGAACCTATGAATGTATGACAGGTATGGAATAAGGGGAGTGATAATTCGAAGTTATTTGTTGTGAGGAGTTGGTGCATGCACATTGCCAGTGGGAGGAGAGATGTAGTTTCAAAGGATTTTTGAAGATAGATGTTTTGCTGGTGGATCTAAGTGAGGGTTGGAGAGAGTTCCATAACTTAACAGTCCAAAAAGGTATGGAGTGTATGGTTATGAAACAACATATAAAAAACAGTGAATGTCAAGGTTAAATATCAGTCAGTCTGAAGAAGGAATGGACCTCTTCAAAACTGACCACATGTATAGATCTGCAATAGTAGGACTGCATACATTTGATTGTCTTTATCAGATCCAAAATTAGTGACCCTTTTTTTAGCAGAAACCTTTCAGAAAGTAGCAAACATGTAAATCAAAGCAGAAGTAGAAAAAAGCAGGTGACAACAGAAAGTGCCAGAAAGAACATAAAGAACAAGACCAGAAGAAAGGGAAAGAAAACTAGAAATTTCACAGTCATAGTGGCATCAACATGTTGATTAATATTTGGCATATGACTGGATAATGAGAGGGCAATTTAAACTAAAACACAAAAATTTAATAATGGTCACTTAATGTAGCAGACTCCATATAGAACACTTTACCAAGTCTAAAGAAAAAGTATGAAAGCTGACAAATGCAGGTTCTGTAAACAGAACTAGAAACAGTTGCACATCTTGCAGGTTGTGATATACTAATAGCTGAAGTTCTATATACAAAAAGGCACAACAATGCAGCAAGACTGTTTCACTGAGGATTTTGCGAACACTACAGCATTTAAATAACTGAGAAGCAGTGGAAACAAGAACCACAAAAAATACTGATTTGAAGAAGTTATGGTCACACAGGATAGTCCAATTCCAACAGTTAAGAAAGCAGATGCTAGAAAAACAGATATAGTAGTTCATAGGTAAGTAGTAGGCTAGCTGCCCTTGTGGGCTATTTTAAGCCTAGCCAATTTCCCTCAAAGGTGAAAATAAAACGCTGTACCTTGTGACTGTAAGGTAAACATCTTATTCAATATGCCAACCGCCAACAAAAGAAGGACAAAAGTAACATTAATCCTAGAAACAGATACATCTATGGATAATAGTGTTTTGCATACAGAAAGACACATAGAGTATAATGCGAGGGTCTCCAGTCATAACTGGCTTATTATGTATTTGAGACACATAATAAGGGTTAGGATTGAAGAACCAATCATAACTCCTTATAGTATATGGAGCTTTGTCTGCTCCATGTTTTGCCAGTTATAGAACAAAGAAAAAACAAAAAACAGAAAGTGTAAGAGCTCAAAGTGCTTGACTGTGGATGGGGAGTGGGTCGTGGTGGTTGAGGGCTGTTTTATTATGTAGCTAAAAGAAAATTTCTAGGTTCCTGCAGTCAAATTTCAGGTTTTCAGAGATGTTTCAGGCATATATATTCTGATGTACAGGATGCACAGAATGAGAGCAGTGCTTAGTAAGGAATACTTTAGAAGATGAAAGGTAATGCTGACAACTGCCTTAACATCTACGAATAAAAGTCATATGCTATAACTTAGCTGCTCAGATATGCTCTGTAGAGATCAGGGAGCAAAAGGCTTACTTGTACATAAGAGGGTGCAAGAAAGCTAGCCATTGTAGTGTCACAAGAGAAAGCACTCTTTTTTTATACTTTGCATGTAATAGCAGCATTGATTGTGTAATTGTTAAAAGACACCATTAATCATAATGAATAAGGTGGGGAATTTGATCTTCGCTTCAGTGTTTTTTGATTTAGTTGTTACTCTATTTATTCAACAGTAGAGCACAATAGTTTACAATAATACAATATAAAAATTACTGCACTACTATATCAGTGTTAATTCAAAATCTTGACGTATATACGTTTAATTTTTTTCATTTTTTAAGGTTACTCAAACTATAGCTTATAGCATATGGAGCTGTTTAGTATGGCTATGGGTGTGATGGGTGTTAGTGTCTTGTTTTTTGCGCAGTGTAAGAAGGTACTTTTTTGTTTCTACATTATAGTGATGAAAATGGTGATACATATTTCAGTTGATTTTTAATGCTATTCAACTTTTTTTATTTTATTTATTTATTTATGTATTTATGTATGCTTTAGTGACTCGGGTAGTGTCAACAGGCCAACGGTCTCCTTTTTTGGCAGTCCTGAGGAAGTTTTTATACTGACTAGTCTAAACTTCGACAGGCCACAGGGGGAAATTCCCTTACTCTTTTTGGTAGAGGGTTCTAAATGTAGAAAGCTATGAAAAAGATGGGTGATAAGGAGAGTATTATGGCAGAGGACATTGTAAGATCATATGAGGCTATGGATTTGGTTGTCAGAAATGCTGCATCTGAGATTAGAGTCTTTACATTAAGTGTTGATGGTTTGGGTAATGCTGTTTAAAAAAAAAGGAAAACAATCACAGAACAGGAACCAAACCTATCTGCAGCAGTTTCTTGTAGTGAAATAGTAGATCATAGATCAAAAGTCTTCACAAAAGATACGGAAGGAGTTTACAAATAGGAGAGAGAGAGAAAAATACGAGAGCTAGAACAGACTGGGTGATAAGGAGGTGGAACTTCAGTTATAGTTGGAAGGGAAAAGTTCTGACAAGTCACAGGAGCAAAGGTTGGACATTTGCAGTGGTACTAGTAGAAGAAATAAATCAGGTGTGTGTATTAATGCAATAGGAGGACAAAAATGGACATGTATGTGTTACAGGACCAGATCGGTTCAGCTTCAAAACTATTGTTATACACTCTGCAATACATTTGCATAGTATAAGTCAAGCTGTCATTTTCTTTGAAACTAAAGGACTGATGTATACATTTGTGGAAAGTTTGAAAAAGAAATATGTACACTCAACTGTTTTTGTTGCTTTAAGTGTTTCTTTACAACCCCTCCCAAAAAAAGGAAAAGAACTATACTTTATACAAATAAAATGTTTGTTATAAAAGAAAAAGAGAGAGAATGGGAGAATGAAGGAAAGAATGAAGAAAGAAAGAAAGAGAAATAAAGAAAGAGAAAGGAAGAAAGAGAGAAAGAAAGAAAGAAAGAAAGAAAGGAAGGAAGAAAGAAAGAGAAATAAAGAAAGAGAAAGGAAGAAAGAAAGAAAGGAAGGAAGAAAGAAAGAAAGAGAAATAAAGAAAGAGAAAGGAAGAAAGAGAGAAAGAAAGAAAGAAAGAAAAGGAAGAAAGAAAGGAAGGAAGAAAGAAAGAAAGAAAGAAAAAGAAAGGAAGGAAGGAATGAAGAAAGAGAAAGAAAGAAAAGAAAGGAAGGAAGAAAGAAAGAAAGAGAAATAAAGAAAGAGAAAGGAAGGAAGGAAGGATGGAAGAAAGAAAAGAAAAGAAGGAAAGAAGGAAAGAAAGAAAAAGGAAGGAAAAAAGAAATAAAGAAAGAAAGAGAAAGAAAATGAAGAAAGAAAGAAAGAAAGGAAGGAAAATGAAAGAAAGAAAGAGGAAAGAAAAAAAAGAAAGAAAAGAAAAGAAAGAAAAAAGAAAGAAAAGAAGGAAGAAAGCAAAAAGAAAGAAAAGAAAGAAAGAAAAAAGAAAGAAAGGAAGGAAGGAAAAAAAGAAAGAAAGAAATAATTAAAGAAAGAGAAAGAAAGAAAGAAAGAAAGAAAGAAAAAAGAAAGAAAAGAAAGAAAGAAAAAGAAAGAATGTGAGCAATGAAAGAATATAGAAATCAAAATCTAAATCAGCTGTAATTGAAGTATCAAATATTGTTAAAAAAATAAAAGGACTGAAATTGGGATCTTTGGAAAGTGATGTAGCAAATTAAATATAAACATGGAATTTGTCAGAACAATACATGCAGAATAACATTCAGGAGGAAGAAATGTGAGGTTTAAGGGAAGGCAGGAATAAAGCAATTTATGTGATGTTTCCTGCAGGAAGGTTTGTCTCTAATAGATAACTGTGACCAAAATCATGGACTGAAACTAGACACCAAAAATGCATTAATGAATTCTTTGGGAAGTCATCTACCCCAGGGAACTACCTCATTGACAATATGTCCCAAGAGTTTACCAGGTTACCCAGTTGTTCGGGATATGGGAATTTATGTGAACAGTACCTAACTTTTGACCAGCATGTGTTTATTGTTGTAAGAAAGTCCTTTTATATTGCAAAGCTTATAAAGAAAGGGATTGTGTCAAGACCTAGGGATGTCATTGTCCCCCTTTACTGGGCCACCATTAGGTCAGTCATTGAATATAATGCCCCCTTTGTCATGTATCTGTCCAGACACATGCAACAACTGGAGCACCCATATCGATCCCTTACTAAAAGGATTCAAGATCTTAACAACATGCCCTACACAGACTGAGTCAAAGCCCTCTCAATATATTTGGGATCCTATAGACAGACTGCTAAGAGGTGTATCTGGCATACAAAGAATCCTGTGATCCATTACTGATGGGTTTACTGTACAGCACATCTGACAGCATCAGGAATGCTCTCTCCAGGGTATCAGGAATACTCTGTCTGTGGTTCATAGTTTCATAGATTACTACTAGGCTAAATGCCCTTGTGGACCATTTTAAGCCTAGCCAATTACCCCATGGCAGAATCAAACCATTCACCTTATGTTTGTAAAGCAAACACCTTAACCATTATGCCAACCTTGACTATGGATCTAAACCTCTTTTGCATCATCAATAGAATGTTTTGGAGGATACGGCTGCAGTGAAACAGACTCCCCATTCACATAAAACAAAGTTTGTCCTTGTCCATATTCAAACATAACTTAGATCTGTGGGTGGAGAACAGAGAATTTACACCAGGACTTCTGTTGTGCTACTAATAGACAGAGGCAGCTCTTAAATGCTTTATCTCATGCATGGATATCATCAAATTGTTTATCGTATGATCCCAGTTATTGTCATTAGGAGTAATGTATAATTATTGACCATGGGATAGGTAAGACTAATGTATAATGAAATGAGATAGGTTGTTTTGAACACAAGAGGGGAAGTTGGCTAGAAGCTTTACGGCAGGCTGAAGTGCAGCTAGCCTCTTGTATGATTCTATAGACAACCATTTGTTGAGTGAATGAGTGATCAAGAAAAGAAAGAAGAATAACATAGTGTGTAATGCACAAAGAAATGTTAATACGGTTTGTCTTCTTTTCTATTAATGTATGTGCATATGTTTGTACGCTGACTAATTTAATGAAAGGAGTGCTTAAAACCAGTACTGAAGCATATTTAATTGAAGGGGGAACCTAGAAAAATGAATTTGTTTATGGGATGAGGGGCAGTGACGTAATCTTCAGTGGAGAATTTCTGGGGGAATATTATATAGCAGAGTAACTTATGGATGCTTGGAAAGTACAATGGTGTTTACAAATAAATATGAATTTCTGGTATCAGAAGAAAGATGGAGAATCGGAAATTATAGAGCAAAATGAACCAGAGTTAGGGCCATTCTTTGGTAAATGAGATAAATGGAAAGTTAATCAAAAATGAGTGAAAAGGAAAGTAAATAAAATAAAAGGGTGCCATTTTTATCATTGAATGTAAATAATATTATTTACTTATGTATTTTTATATTTGCTTATCAGAAAGGTCAAACTGGGTATAAAATAATCTCCTTCCAGAGGAGCACTAGGGAGACAAGTTAAAATAAGTAACAACAGAACACAAGAGGGGAAGTTGGCTAGGCTTAACATGGCAGGCAAGGGCAGCTAGCCTTGTAGTTACATATTAACCTGTGTTGGAGTGAATGAAGGTAGTGATCAAGAAAGAAAGAAAGAAAATATGTACATAGTGTGTAATGCACAAAGAAATGTTAATATGGTTTGTCTTCTTTTCTATTAATGTATGTGTGCATATGTTGTACATGATAATTTAATGAAGGTGCTTAAAAATTAAGAGTACTGAAAATATTGCTTTAATTGAAGGGGGAACCTAGAAAATGAATTGGAAATTTATGGGATGAGGGCAGTGGTAATCTTCAGTGGAAATTTCCACAGGGGGTAGAATATTATATGAGTAACACTTTATAGATGCTTGAAAGTAATGGTGTTTACAAATAAATATGAATTTCTAGTATCAGAAGAAGATGAGAATTCTGAAATTATAGAGCAAAATGAAGAAGAGTTAGGGGGATTCTTTGGTAAATGGGGTGATAAATGAAAGACCAAAAATGAGTGAAAAGGAAAGTAAATAAAATAAAAGGGTGCCATTTTTATCCTTGAATGTAAATATTTACTTATGTATTTTTATATTTGCTTATCAGAAAGGTCAAACTGGGCATAAAATAATCTCCTTCCAGAGGAGCACTAGGGAGATAAGTTAAAATAGTAACAATATAAGGAAAAAATACATTTAGCAGAAATTACAAGCAATAATTTGGAGGTATTAAACAACAGATTTAAAAATAGTAAATGTGGTATAATTGCAATAGTAATACATCATTATACAACAAGTAAAAAAGTAAAGTTAATCTAAAACAATACATACATGTAAATTTCATAATCATAAGAGAAAAAGGGATTAAAATACATTAAAAATGATTAATGGGAATGGAAGAAGAGAGGACTAAATGGATAGGTAGGAAGAAATAAACTGAAGAAATGAGTTGAAAAATGAATCAAGGAATGAATCTCAGAAGAAAGAGAAAGAAGGGAGAAAATTCTGAGGAGTAGAATGCATTTTATATTTACAAATTATCCTTAACATTTTATAGTAATTATACTGGTAGCTATAAAACTAATAACAGAAAAGAAATGATTGACTGGTGGATAGGGGTCTTATTAGTTAGGGGGCAGTAGTGCAGGAACATGGGAATGGGTTTCAAGTTTTGGATATAAAACTATCTTTTTTAGGCAATGTTCAAATGACAAATTCACCACTGTAACAGGTACAAGCAAGCAAAATCTGAGGGTAATGCTACTCAGTGCTAGAAGTTTAACCTCAAAATGTACTCACTCGAGGCATTCCTTAAAGGGGCACTGGCTCAGATTTTTTGCTACAGGAGTTTGTTTACATTTTAGTACTCTGTAAGTCACATGTTCAGCTGGAGGCAAGGTTTTCAAATAGCCTTTTTAGCATACTGCAGGCCGTGGGGATTTACACAAACTCTCAGTGGGGGGGGGTTTAGAGGAAATGCTTAGAAGTTGCAGTTGCAGTTTGTCCTTTTGTATTTTCCTTCCCCCACTCATGAGCAATTAGATTAAAATCCAATCATTCAGCTACTCAGCTAGAGATGCTGTCTTCTTGTCACACATAGACCTGGAGCCTCTTTAGCAATGAAGTGATAGTTACTTTACTATGTACTTGCTTTCTCTTTGCAAATAAGTATTATTCAAGCCCCAGGGCAACAGTATTTTTCGTGCTTGTTGCTACAAATGTTTTGCCCTCCACTCATCAGTTATTTTTCATACAGTGTGTTGGTGTTTAGTGTGTGTGTGTGTGTGTGTGTGTGTGTGTGTGTGTGTGTGTGTGTGTGTGTGTGTGTGTATGTCGTGTGTGTGTGTGTGTGTGTGTGTGTGTGTGTGTGTGTGCAGTGTGTGTGTGTGTGTGTGTGTGTGTGTGATGATGTAGGTGCAATTCCCTTTTATGAGTGCATACATATTTCCCTCATTTTACAGCACACAGCATTGCTTTGGACAGGTTGTGTGTCTTTAAACTTTTCCCCGTTAAGGGTCGCCATTACAGCAGAACTCCGTTCGCTAGCTGATTGGCAGCAGTAGATTTTTTATGTGCTGTAGCTTTGCTGACCCCTAATGCACAGCCTTCAACGAAGGAACGTCCAGTCACACATGTCGCCACATAGAAGACGCTCTAACTGAGAATCGAATGGGCAACATCTAACTGTGAGGTGACAATGCCTTGCTAAGAAACATGTTGACTAACAAATGTCCAAATATTCTAAAATAATAACATATTTTGCATCTTTTCTCTAAAATTGTCATGCAGCTTTAAATTGAATCTTAATCACTGTTTAAAAGTGAGCTTTTCATTAGCTGATAAGCATAGTTGTCCTTCAGAAATCACACCATAACTATTTGTCTAATAGTGATTCCATCCTACTGGTTTCTTTTCTTCACTTTTTTTTTCTTATCATTCATTGTGGTAAAATGTTTCTAACTTTAACATCTTCCTGAATGTTTGGCTGAAGTAATAGCACTTATTACAATGATTAGCATTTAGAAAGCTGAAGTAAAATGCAGTCTATACATTTCCCATATACTTTTCAGTACTATCTTGAAAGTATATTATATAGCAGGTGTACTCACAGGTACTTTTTACTAAGGCAGTGAAGAGTAAGTGCTGCAACCAAACATCTCATGCCATCTATAACCCTATATTTTGACAAATAGCTGCTTTTCTATGTATGTATGTATGCATGCATGTATGTAACACAATCTACATTTTAGACCATGGGTTTGAAAATAACATCCTTCTTTCGTGAAGTTCTACAGACTAAATTCAGGTATTTTGAATGTCTATAAATTTCAGATATGATACAGATCTGATAATGCAGATCGCAGTTCACAGACCTATTAATCATGTCTGTACATCAGTTACATTATAGCATCACATAACACAGTATTTAGTACAGAGAAGTAACAAAACCTAAAAACTTATACAGATGCAGTAGTGTCATTTTGGAAGACTTAGCAGGACATGAGTGAGCAACATCTACATAAGGCCTGCAGTACACTTCTGGTTGCCCCAAACCATACAAACACACCCCAGGCCTGAATGAGAAATATTCTCATATGAGACAAGTATTGTCTAGACAGCTAGACTGGGTAGATGTCATGCCAGTGGACACAACAGTGTTCCCACTCATTATGCCTCATCTCTGGTGACTGGGTTTCCTCATTGCTGTGATTGCATATCTCATGTCAGTGACAGAATAGTGTCCCACTCATGATGTCACTCTCTCTGGTAATTGTTCCCATTAAGGTGGACTTATCTCATGTCAGTGACAGAACAGTGTTCCCACTCATTATGTCACCTCTGGTGACTGCTCTCATTGCTGTGAGACTGCATATCTCATGCCAGTGACAGAACAGTCTTCCCACTCAGTATGTCACCTCTGTGACTGCTCTCTCTATTGCTGTGGGACTGCATATCTCATGCGCCAGTGACAGAACAGTGTTCCCACTCATTATGTCACTCTCTGGTGATTGCTCTCTATTGCTATGATCAGACATTCTCATGTCAGTGGACAGAACGGTGTTCCCACTCATTATGTCACCTCTGGTGATTGCTCTCTTTGCTATGATCAGACATCTGCCTAGTGACAGAACAGTGTTCTACTCATTATGTCACTCCTGGTGATTGCTCTCATTGCTATGATTAATGATACTTAAAGTGCTATACCCCAAACCTGGAATGCATCAAATGAAACAAGGACATGTTGTCTCAGTCCAAGGATAGACTGCCATCACCTTAATGTCAGTTCAACAGTACACACAAGTATGAATAGTGTGTTGATGTGTCACATTTTAGGTCTGCAAAATGTCTGATATAATGTTGATGGTCTGTTAAACATTAAAGGGTAATGCAGCCATAGTGACTTATTATGGCACAATAATATTATAGTTTCTAGGTAGTACAACATTCATACACTGTATACATAGTTTTCTGTCATTTCACTTTCTCAACAATACAATCAGTTCTGCTGTTATCCTACAATGTGGAATTATACTTTTAGTACATCTGGGTGCTGACTAGCCTGCATCACATTACTGTACTGTCCTACTCTATTATCCACACCCTCATTTGTAACTACTCCCCTAAATGTAATCAATAATGTGTTCTGAGCATATACGTATTGCACATAATACACAAACACCACAGATATAGCCAACCTGCTGGCATACAGGTTCAGTGAAAATTTCACCCCCCTGCCCCCCATCAGTAAACCAGGACATCCCCAGCACCTGCCCTCTCAAAGGCAAAAAGTATGGTCTCCATGGGACCTGATAACATCCCTGGCTGCATCCTGCATGAACTCAGGCATGAGCTCTCAGCTCCATTAGACACCCTGTTCAACCAAAGCCTGAGCACCAGCTTCATCCCAGCTGAATGGAGGATAGCAACTGTCATCCTTCTACAACACAGTTTATTTTTTTGTCAAAGGAGATCATGCCTGTTAAAGTTGGTCAACTTCTTTGAAACAGTCACCAAAGACATGGATGAGGGAAGACAGTGCATAGCCATGATAGGTAAACTAACTGGCTCACCGAGAAGAACCCACTCAGTCAAAGAGAAAGTATCCTACATCCAATGTCTGTCTGCCTGCCACTGCTGCCACCCTCATAGTGCCTCAAGCCCTCCTTGGTATGGAGAACATTGATGTCTGTGCTGTGCCCCAATACTCCTAGCCCAAAGGTTCCTGGAGTTCATAAACTCAAATGCTATGGAACAACTCACCATGTTGTGGTATCCTTCAAGGCCCCTGAGCCATTGTATTTCCACCAAAGGTAAGCCCGATCTGGTGGACAGCCATAAACAACAAACTTTACAACAAGAGGATCAATACTAGTAAAAACTACGATCACTCATAAAATCATCCAAGGCCAACTTTAGATATGCTCAGAATTAGTCCAAAATGATACAAACATCACTGAACCCACAGATACTAAAAGGAGCAATATCTACTTTTTTGAAACAGTCACATAAATGCCCTAGGGCAGATAGCCTAGTATGAACCTATGAACCTATAAAGTAGGGAAAGCCACCTCACAACAAATGATTTAAAGCAATCTGTGGAATATATTTCCACTCAGTGTTAAGCAGAGTACCTCTCTAGCCCTCTTTAAAAGGAACCTGGATGACTGGATGGGAAACAGAAAACATACCCCTGGGATCCCAACTGTGTCCCTGCTGGACAGAGGAAACAGGTGTTGACTTAGAGAGAACATGGGTGAAATTCTTAGCTAGACTTATAAAATGCCTCTGGGCCAAGCCTATGAACCTATGAACCTATAATAGAAAATTATATACATCTACAGTATATCCATCTATGTATATATATATATATATATATATATATATATATATATATATATATATATAATAAATAAAATATATATATATATATATATATATATATATACTACATAAGGCCTGCAGTACACTTCTGGTTGCCCCAAACCATACAAACACACCCCAGGCCTGAATGAGAAATATTCTACAGACACAAAGTGTATTGTCTAGACAGCTAGACTGCAGATGTCATGCCAGTGACACAACAGTGTTCCCACTCATTATGTCATCTCTGGTGACTGCTCTCATTGCTGTGACTGCATATCTCATGTCAGTGACAGAATAGTGTCCCCACTCATGATGTCACCTCTGGTAATTGTTCTCATTGCTGTGACTGCATATCTCATGTCAGTGACAGAACAGTGTTCCCACTCATTATGTCACCTCTGGTGACTGCTCTCATTGCTGTGACTGCATATCTCATGCCAGTGACAGAACAGTCTTCCCACTCAGTATGTCACCTCTGGTGACTGCTCTCATTGCTGTGACTGCATATCTCATGCCAGTGACAGAACAGTGTTCCCACTCATTATGTCACCTCTGGTGATTGCTCTCATTGCTATGACTGCATATCTCATGTCAGTGACAGAACGGTGTTCCCACTCATTATGTCACCTCTGGTGATTGCTCTCTTTGCTATGACTGCATATCTCATGTCAGTGACAGAACAGTGTTCCCACTCATTATGTCACCTCTGGTGATTGCTCTCATTGCTATGCATTAATGATAAGCCCTAAAGTGCTATACCCCAAACCTGAATGCATCAAATGAAAACAAGGACATGTTGTCTCAGTCCAAGGATAGGACTGCCATCACCTTGTCAAATGTCTGCAACAGTACACACAAGGTATGGTCAGTGTGTTGATGTCACATTTTAGGTCTGTGCAAATGTCTGATATAATGCTGATGGTCTGTTAAACATTAAAGGGTAATGTAGCCATAGTGACTTATTATGGAGTACAATAATATTATGTCAGGTAGTACAACATTCATACACTGTATACATAGTTTTCTGTCATTTCACTTTCTCAACAATACAATCAGTTCTGCTGTTATCCTACAATGTGGAATTATACTTTTAGTACATCTGGGTGCTGACTAGCCTGCATCACATTACTGTACTGTCCTACTCTCCACCCCTCATTTGTAACCAAATGTAATCAATAATGTGTTCTTACATAGATTGCACATATATACACAAACACCACAGATGCCAACCTGCTGGCACACAGGTTCAGTGAAAATTTCACTGCCATCAGTAAACCAGGACATCCCCAGCACCTGCCCTCAAAGGCAAAAATATGGCCTCCATGGGTCCTGATAACATCCCTGGCTGCATCCTGCATGAACTCAGGCATGAGCTCTCAGCTCCATTAGACACCCTATTCAACCAAAGCTCGAGCACTAGCTTCATCCCAGCTGAATGGAGGATAGCAACAGTCATCCTTCTACACAAAGGTGGAGCTTCCACTGACCCAGGCAATTATAGGCACATCAGCCTAACTAGCCTGATCTTCAAAGCCATGGAACGCATCATCATGGACCTTATAAACAAGGACATTGGCAACTTCCAAAAGCTTCACCCCACACAGTTTTATTTTGTCAAAGGGAGATCATGCCTGTTAAAGTTGTCAACTTCTTTGAAACAGTCACCAAAGACATGGATGAGGGGAAGACAGTGCATAGCACCTACGTTGACCTCGCCAAAGCCTTTGACACTATTCCTCACTTGGGCATGATAGGTAAACTCTCCCAGCTGGGCATCAACCTGTATGTTACCAGATGGGTAGCTAACTGGCTCACCGATAGAACCCACTCAGTCAAAGAGTAGCAGTATCCTACCTTCACCAAGAATGATGCCACAATACAGAGACAAAATGATCAGTTTTAATAATTGGCTTAATTTCTGGTGTCATTCTAAGGGGATCCAATGTCTGTCTGCCTGGAATGACATGCTTGACAAGCCACGGTGAAACGGCTTGCACCTGTCACCCCTGGTTTCGGATATTGGCAAAGGCTCTTGCCACCCATAGTGCCTTTAGACAAGGCTCAAATTCTAAACCACCGCCCTAGAAAACAATAATGGAAAAAACTAGGTATGTACTTAATCAATCAATGTAAATGTTCAACCTCATTGGATGTATTCTCTGTATTAATGGTTCATTCAAGAGACCGAATGCAGTCAGTATTTCACCATATACTTTCGTAGCATTCATATGACTATTACAAAGAGGGGTACTTTTATCAGCAGGATACTCAGGCTGGGCAAACTCAAAGCCATCAAGTCCATTTAGGAAAATTAACCTAGGCTAAACTGTAGTTTGCAGCATGCATGTATCTAACACATCTACATTATTCAGGGTTTGACCCCAACATCCTCTTGAAGACACTGGAGTATAATATGTCTTTAAACACCATCAGTATTAGGTGACTTATAGCATCACATAACACAGTATTTAGTACAGAGAAGTAACAAAACCTAAAAACTTATACAGATGCAGTAGTGTCATCTTGGAAGACTTAGCAGGACATGAGTGAGCAACATTTACATAAGGCCTGCCAGTACACTTCTGGTTGCCCCAAACCATACAAACACACCCCAGGCCTGAATGAGAAATATTCTACTGACACAAATTGTATTGTCTAGACAGCTAGACTGCAGATATCATGCCAGTGACACAACAGTGTTCCCACTCATTATGTCATCTCTGGTGACTGCTCTCATTGCTGTGACTGCATATCTCATGTCAGTGACAGAATAGTGTCCCCAATCATGATGTCACCTCTGGTAATTGTTCTCATTGCTGTGACTGGATATCTCATGTCAGTGACAGAACAGTGTTCCCACTCATTATGTCGCCTCTGGTGACTGCTCTCATTGCTGTGACTGCATATCTCATGCCAGTGACAGAACAGTCTTCCCACTCAGTATGTCACCTCTGGTGACTGCTCTCATTGCTGTGACTGCATATCTCATGCCAGTGACAGAACAGTGTTCCCACTCATTATGTCACCTCTGGTGATTGCTCTCATTGCTATGACTGCACATCTCATGTCAGTGACAGAACGGTGTTCCCACTCATTATGTCACCTCTAGTGATTGCTCTCTTTGCTATGACTGCATATCTCATGTCAGTGACAGAACAGTGTTCCCACTCATTATGTCACCTCTGGTGATTGCTCTCATTGCCATGACTGCATATCTCTTGCCAGTGACAGAACAGTGTTCCCACTCATTGTCACCTCTGGTGACTGCTCTCATTGCTATGCATTAATGATAAGCCCTAAAGTGCTATACCCCAAACCTGAATGCATCAAATGAAAACAAGGACATGTTGTCTCAGTCCAAGGATAGGACTGCCATCACCTTGTCAAATGTCCGCAACAGTACACACAAGGTACGGTCAGTGTGTTGATGTCACATTTTAGGTCTGTGCAAATGTCTGATATAATGCTGATGGTCCGTTAAACATTAAAGGGTAATGTAGCCATAGTGACTTATTATGGAGTACAATAATATTATGTCAGGTAGTACAACATTCATACACTGTATACATAGTTTTCTGTCATTTCACTTTCTCAACAATACAAACAGTTCTGCTGTTATCCTACAATGTGGAATTATACTTTTAGTACATCTGGGTGCTGACTAGCCTGCATCACATTACTGTACTGTACTACTCTGTTATCCACACCCTCATTTGTGTAACTACCTCTAAATGTAATCAATAATGTGTTCTGAGCATATACGTACTGCACATAATACACAAATGCCACAGATATAGCCAACCTGCTGGCAGACAGGTTCAGTGAAAATTTCACCCCCTGTCCCCCTTCAGTAAACCAGGACATCCCCAGCACCTGCCCTCTCAAAGGCAAAAAGTATGGTCTCCATGGGACCTGATAACATCCCTGGATGCATCCTGCATGAACTCAGGCATGAGCTCTCAGCTCCATTAGACACCCTATTCAACCAAAGCCTGAGCACCAGCTTCATCCCAGCTGAATGGAGGATAGCAACTGTCATCCTTCTACACAAAGGTGGAGCTTCCACTGACCCAGGCAATTATAGGCCCATCAGCCTAACTAGCCTGATCTGCAAGGCCATGGAACACATCATCATGGACCTTATAAACAAGGACATTGGCAACTTCCAAAAGCTTGACCCCACACAGTTTTATTTTGTCAAAGGGAGATCATGCCTGTTAAACTTGGTCAACTTCTTTGAAACAGTCACCAAATACATGGATGAGGGGAAGACAGTGCACAGCACCTACACTGACCTTGCCAAAGCCTTTGACACTATTCCTCACTTGGGCATGATAGATAAACTCTCCCAGCTGGGCATCAACCTGTATGTTACCAGATGGGTAGCTAACTGGCTCACCGATAGAACCCACTCAGTCAAAGTAGGGAAAGCCACCTCTAGTAGACCGGTAACAAGCAGTGTACCACAAGGATTGATCTTGGGGCCTCTTCTGATTGGGATATACTTTTCTGAGGTACAAACCAAAACCAGTGGTCTGTGGCTGACCAGGTTTGCAGATGACTGCAAGCTGGGTGCTGTCTTAAATTCCCCTAGTGATGTGAACATCCTCCAAGAGGGCCTTACCCAAACTAATGACTGCTGTCAGAAGTATGGCCTCAAACTGAATGCCAAGAAATGCATCATTATCCTGTTTGCAGAAAATGTCATCCCTACTAATTATCAGATTAATAACAATGTATTAAGCATGCAATCAGTTGTGAAGGACTTAGGCACACAGGTTGGTAGCAACCTGACTTTTGATCATGACAGTGCCTCTGTTGTACGGAAGGCTTTCTATATGGCTCACCTCATAAATAAGGGTGTTTCATCCAGGAACAAGTTGGTCAAAACATCCCTGTACTCCTCCCTTATCAGACCCATTATCGAGTACAATGCCCCCTTTGGCATGTACCTTGACAAGCACATGCAGCAGTTTGAGAAACAACAGAGGTTCCTGACCAGGAAAATCCAGGGTCTCAAACCCCTATCCTATACAGATAGGCTAAAACCCCTGTCCCTCTACTCAGTCTCATACAGACTGCTATGAGGTGACCTGTGTCTGGCATACAAGGCCATTTCAGACCCAGCCTTGACGGAGTTCCTGCATACCCATAAGACAAACTCCAGTCATGCAACTCAAAAGCAAGGCCTTAACCTGGTCTGTAACATTAATAGAACTTGTTGGCGGGATAGATTTGTGTCCCAAAGACCCCCCCCCCAATCTGTGGAATATATTTCCACTCAGTGTTAAGCAGAGTACCTCTCTAGCCCTCTTTAAAAGGAACCTGGATGACTGGATGGGAAACAGAAAACATACCCCTGGGATCCAAACTGTGTCCCTGCTGGACAGAGGAAACAGGTGTTGACTAAGAGAGAACATGGGTGAAATTCTTAGCTAGACTTATGAATGCCTCTGGGCCAATATCCTATTATCAGCCTATGAACCTATGAACCTATAATAGAAAATTATATACATCTACAGTATACCTATCCATATATATATATATATATATATATATATATATATATATATATAAATATATATATATATATATATAAATATATATATATATATATATATATATATATATATATATATATATATATATATATATATGTATACAAACACACACACACACACACACACACACACACACACACACACACACACACACACACACACACACACACACACGATGTGGCAGGACTGAAAACCTACAAACTAACAAATTGTGTAGGATGTAAAACATATTCTCCAACACAACAAATAAATACATTAAATACATTTACAAAATGTTATTCAGAACAGTTTTGGTTGCACAAAGGTGGTGAGAAATTTTGCTAATAATATCCCGTTAACTTTGATGCTGAAATTAAATTAAATTACATTGAAAAATAAATACGCACATTGGACACAAAGTACAGGGATGAAGTAGAATTAGAAACAATAACATGAGAACACTTTGGCATGGAATGACAGTATCACTGTATTTGTTATTCACTAGGTCGTTAAAGTATGAGGAGATTCCTCAAGATTGGAGATGTGCACGTGTGCAACCCATATTTAAGGGATAGAGGAACAGCACAAACCCAGAGTCACAGAGACCCATAACTTAAGATTGGAGATGTGCACTTATTCAACCCATGTTTAAGGGAGAGAGATATAGGAGAAAACCAGAGTCACAGACACCCATAACGTAAGATTGGAGACATGCACTTGTTCAATGCATATTGAAGGGACAGGGAACAGGACAAACCCAGAGTCACAGAGTCCCATAACTTAAGATTGGAGACATTCATTTGTTTAACCCATATTAAGGGACAGGGGAACAGGACAAACCCAGCATCACAGACACCCATAACTTAAGATTGAAGACATACTCTGGCTCAACGCATATTTAAGGAAAGGGTAACAGGACAATCCCAGAGTCCCAGAGACCCATAACTTAAGACTGGAGACATGCACTTGTTCAACCCATATTTAAGGGATAGGGGAACCGGACAGATGCAGAGTCATAAAGACCCATAACTTTACTTTATTTTTGTGTAAAAACAATGGAAAAGGTTATTTTCATAATGTATCATCAGAACTGAGAATACTAGCCCCAGGATTCACTATATTTATGTACAGGACTAGCTTAGTCCTGCATGGAAGCGAATGTTTAGGAGCAAAATGGCAGCGCGCCAGGCATATTAATGAATGCATGCTGCCTGAGCTCCTAAACGGACATGGAGCATGTACAAGTGCAGGGGGTGTGTCTGAGAGCAGAGATCACAGAATACACATGCTCCTGCAATCAAGAACAGCAGTTTAGGAATAAGAATGAGTGAGACCACTCACAGGTGTTCGCATACCCCTAGCAACATCCCCCCAAGTTTATAAGAGCAATAGTTAATATATAAAATATAAACAAGCTTTATTTTTTAATCAAACAGATAAAATGTAACTGTAGGTGTGCGGGTTTGCCCATTGCTTAACTATGTTTATTGCAGCTTAAATCACACACCAGGATAACAATCAAGATATATGCAAATGAAGCAGTACTGCAATAGTGTAGTGGGCAGAGCATTTGCCTTGTGAGCAGTCATTCCCGGTTTGAGTCCCACACCGTTACATTCCATTTTCCATGTCAAATCACTTTATGAACAATATTTTTTGTTGCATAACCTACTAAATAACATATATTTGTGAAATGGAGTACTGCATTAAATGCAGATGTGAGGTGTCATTGTCATAATGTTGTAAAATCCACAGATAATCACAAGTGCCCCATACAGTATATGTACACATGAATCAGGGATACAAATCGACGGTACAACGTGTGATGAATGATAAATCCATAGAGTTTTCAAATCCACCTTCCAAAAAATCATTTTACATTACTGTCTAAATTAGTGCGGTGGAAAGTGGGAGTAAGCACTATTAAGCAAGAGTAAGCATATTTAAGCAGTGGTAAGTGGGTTTAAGTCAGTTTGTGTGGAGGTAAGCAATGCACACACAGGTTAAGCAATATTAAAGCTAACTCTCTGTAAGCATATTTAACCAGAGGTTAGCACTGCTTACCGTTGCGCAAACCCGCTTACAATTGCTTAAAAGTGCCTTAATCACTCTATGCAACAGCCGCTGTTCTGGCCAGAAACAAAATAAACAGCCTTTGCAGATCTTGAACCAGGACCCTGTACACTATAGTCACAGTAGTTAACCACTAAGCCATCACAGCAGTACATAGGATTGAGGTATCACCAGACATATCCTCACTATAGGAAAATCAAACTGAACATGTGAAAAGAATCGATATACAGTTTTAAGTTGTATAACCTACTACATAATATAAATTTGAACTGGAGTACGGCATTAAGCCCAGATGTGAGGTGTCATTGTAATAAAGTGGTGAAATCCCCTAAAACACAAGGACCCCATACAGTGTACATACACATGAATCATGGATACCAAACACATATATAACATGTAATGAATAATAAATCAATGCCAAAAAGCAAATAGTATGCAAATTAAAATTAAGCAACACTAAGCATTGCACAGCCCAGCTTACTAGGCGTAAGCAATGTGTAGGCCAGCTAACTCATTTTGCCCATTGGTATACCCCTTTAAGCAATGCCAACTTCAGGTAAGCATGTTTCCCCATAGTTTATCATTTTCAAAACTGTCCAATCACACCACACTGCCAGAAATTGGCCCTTTTTAAACCCAATAGGCCGGAATACATCTCATAACTGGTTGCGGCTTCCTCCTGTAGGCACTATGATGACTGGTATGGGAGAGGGTGGGTGCTTTCATGCACAGCACTGGGACATCCAGGAGTCCAGAGTCATGGCAGGACTCCTTGTGAAAGAACGTGACCAGAGACTGCTGCAGGGCCAGTACCAGGGTTACCAATACAAAGAGGAAGCCTGGGACCATCTCACTCGTGCTCTCACCAGTGCCACTGGCATACTCCGAACTGGTGAGCAGGTCAGGCATCACTATGCTGATCTGAAGTGGAGAAAGGAGGATCTGTTGGATCAGTGAATCCAAGAGGCTAGGAGGACGGGGGATGTGCCAGCCGTGTGTAAGTATCAGGCCACTACCTGTTTAATAATTGCCAGTTCATGTATATTATGGATAGGTGTGGCTAAATATTCCTCTTATGTCTTTCACAGTGGCAGTTGAGTGGGCTGTGAACCAGGAAGCCCATGCCTGTAGATTGCAGCAGTTGCAATTCAAAGGAGGTTAGTAATACTCTTGCATGTACTGTCATAGGAAATAAATCTAAACGTAGTAGTAAATTAATTGCCTGTATAAAACCTGTATTGTTTAAGGCATGTACTGCATACACCACAGAATATGGCAGGCACAGTCTCATATATATTGTATGTAAATAAAAGCATAATAGCCTGACAATAAAGGTCTAACTGCTGGACTGCAGGTGTTTACTCTGGTATCATATGGTAATGTAGAGTTGCAATCTCTTAATAGTACTGTTGTATTAAGCACTGTTACCCACACTGTGCTACATAAATAAAATGTGTGGCAATGTCTGTATATGACTGTTGTAATCACATGAGGTCACATAGTACAATTGAGAGAGACTTATACAGAAAACAGTGAAAAGACAGACAACATAATCCAAATAGCACACTCAACTGAGACGTGAACTGTTGTATTTTTAGCACACACAGCCATGGTCCAAATCCTGGGAGTGGTAGTAGGCTGTATGCAGAATCATATCCCACAACTGTACAGATATGTCCAGAATGTCCAGTAAATTGGCCTATATCTGCTGCCTGTCACCCTGTCCCCCCTGTCAAATCAGTGGGATGATCCCAGACATTTAGGCAGCAAATAAAACAATGTTTATTACATCAAGCTTTCGAGTTGAAACTCTTTTTCATGAAAAAGAGTTTCAACTCGAAAGCTTGATGTAATAAACCCTTTTTATATGGATGGTCATGCTTTGCCTTTTGTTACTGGATTTAATCTTGTGTTGGTTCACCAGTATGTGTAGCTATTCTCCACCTGTTTCTTGGACTTTGTTAGGCAGCAAATAAGAAATACAACTGATTGTCAGACATCTATAACAACAAACTGTCACTCTAGCAACTCCACAAAATGTTATGAGAGTAATAAGCCAAGTATGTCCCATCTCCATCCCAGTGTTGTGAAGCTGTGACCAGAGTATGTGCAGTAACACAGTGAGATGTATGTGTATAATACTAATGTGGAATCTGGTAATATGTGTGGCAACATTCAGGTAGTGCTAACAAACATTGCCCGAACAGGTCAGTATGATACGAAAACTGTGCCTAGAAATAAAAGATTGATATCCTGTACTGGTACTGTTTACTCTGGTATTGTATGGCATTGTTAGTGTTGCAGTTGCTCTGAATAATAAGGTATTACTCATCACTGTGACCCACACTGTGCTACATAATAAAACTGTCTAGGAAATCCTGTATAAGTGTAGTAATTACAAGTTCAGATTGTAAAACCACAGGAGACTTATAGACAGAAATCAAAGAGATACACAGCAATATCTATATAGCACACTCAACTGTGATGGAGACTGTTTTATTTTTAGCAGAGACAGCCATGGTTCGAATCCTGTGAGTGGTAGTAAGTGATATGCAGAATCATACCTCACAAATGTACAGAATTGTCCAGAATGTCCAGTAAACTGGCCCATATCTGCCGGCTGTTACCCTGTCCCCCTGGCATATCAGTGTGCTAATCTTCGACATGTAGGCAACATTTCATGTCATATAACTGACTGTCAGGCCTGTACATATTTGGAAAATGTCAATGAAAACAAACCTGTCATTGTACAAATCACCAAAGGTTTAAGAGGGCAATAGTCAAAATATGTCCCGGTTCACCTGCATGTTGTCAAGACATGCCCAGAGTGTGTGCAATAAGAGATGGACAGGTATGTGTATAACATCAACCTGGAATCTGGGAATATGTGTAGAAACAGTAGTGTTAACATACAATACCTCCACAGGTACACCAGGTAAGAGGTGCATACTGCAGGTAAAACTCATTTCATGTATATAATTGTATACATCCATACAACTGTCCAAAGTAAGGCCAGAGGGTAGTGTACTAATACCAGTAAGGTACAGATCACAGCACTGACTAGGAAAGTAAGGAGAATGACAGGACTATAATAGTTGTTAATTGACATCTTTCTCCCCCCCACCATATCTGCAGCAATAAACTAAATACACAACTCAACTGGTATGTGCGCCATTAAATCTATTGCTGGGACATATTGTTTGAGAAATACTTAAATTTGTTCCTGTGCATGTGCCATGTTGAAATACACCCACATTGGTGGCATGCTGCCATCAATGTACCTGCATGCTGTTGTAAAGGCCACTGTGGTTCCATGGATCTAGGGCTTTTGATTGAAAGATCAAAAGCCCAAATCCATTACCACCGAACACACTAATGAAAGCACTTTCATAAAAAAAGCGCTTTTGTTAAAGTATGTTAAAAAAAAAAAAACACAAAATCTACTTGTATGCAGTGGTGCAAGCACCCCCCCACCCCACTTTAATATTCTCACTCAGAGGTCGCACTACATTGGGGAAAAGGGAATTTTCCCTTACCACACCGTAGCACGACTGGAACAAACATACTTAAGCGAAACTGCTGCTTCGGTGAACAGCACTTTTGCGCAGGTATGCTCACCAATTTGGGATTCAGTGAAAGATGCAGTCTAGCATCTGTACAGATCCCGGTTCCATATATGCATGTGATCCATTTGCTATGCAACTGTTCTATATCTGGTCTTTCAAGTTAATGGGAATATCTATGCATGCTGTTATACCTAATCCTGGAATGTGTTGACTATTACTTACCCACATATGTTGTAAATTTGAACACCATAGCATGTTTGGGTAGGCCGTTCCCAGCGAACCCACCTGTCCCACCTCAGCTGGCCGTGGCACTATGCTTCAGCATGTCTGGGGTCCACTCCGGGACCTCCTCGTCTGCTGGTCCTCCACCACCTTTGGGTGGAACTGCCTCAGGGGATGGGGCTCACCCCACCTGGGAGTGGGTGTGGACAGGACACTGTCACCCGTTGCCAGGTCCAGGCTGTGGTGAATAGCGTAGTAATGCCGGGAGTTTGGAGATCTGCTACACCAGCTTGAGGGCTTGAGGGCCACGTGTCGCAACTAGAGGGTCAGCCTGGCCCTCCTACTCAGCCCCCACCACAGCCATATTCGGGGCTGTGAAGGTGCAGTGGTGACTGCACATGGGTGGGGTCCTCAGTCCCACTGTATACACTATGGGGTTCAGGGGCTTCCGATTTCCAAACATCCTTCCCCATCAAGGTGTTTACCCCACATGTCATATACCACCCCTGTATGCTGTCTTGTCTCTCTTGTCTGTTATCCTACCCAGCCTACCTCCCCAAATATACCTACTATCCCTCCCCAACATCCCACTCTCACCGAAAAAAAAAGGGGGGGCAATCTGTTCCCAAAAAAAAAAAATCTTGCCCCATACATAGCTGTCCATTTCGCACGTGTCCACTGGATACATGTAAACTGGTCTAATTGGCTTCACAACATATTATTGTTGTCCTCACTCCTCTCTCAGGGGTTTAAGTGTCCAAATCTATCTCCAAATTCAGTGTATATGCACAGCTGTTGCTGTAGAAGAAATGGACAGCTAGGGAAATTCCCTAAACCCGTCCTGCACATCCCTAGCTAATTTCCCTACTTTCTCTCTTTGCAACCCTTTTTCACCACTATCCTATCAACCTTTTTTTCATTTCCTTTCATTGCCTACACAGGTTGAGCAGTTGAGAAGCTACATCAGTATAAGAAACTGTAACCAGATGTTAGCAGTGCTTACCTACACGCAAACCCTCTTAAAACTGCTTAAAAGTGCCTTAATCACTGCCCATATATAGATATATATATATATTTATATATATAAAACTATATACATTATATATATATATATATATATATATATATATATATATATATATATATATATGTATATATATATATATATATACATACATCTGTAGATAAATATATATATATATATATATATATATATATATATATATATATATATATATATATATATGTATATATATATATATATATATATATATATATATATATATATATATATATATATAGACATACATATGTATGTATATATATATATATATGTGTATATATATATATATATATATATATATATATATATATGTATCTATATCTATATGTATATATATAGATATATGGGTCTACCTGACATGGGACAGTTCATATGGTCGACAGTTTATTTGGTCGACAGTTCATTTTATCAACAAGCATTTTAGGTGGGGGCATTGCTCCACACCCACCCCAACTATATATATCAACTCCAGGGTTGCACAACATTGGGGAAGGGGAAAATCTGCTTGTCGACCAAATGAACTGTCAACAAATGAGTGTCGATCATATGAACTGTCGACCATGTGAAGGGGACCCATATATATATATATATATATATATATATATATATATATATATATATATATATATATATATATATATATATACATATATTTATCTATATATATATATATATATATATACATATATTTATATATATATATATATATATATATATTACCTGTATTATATGCAGATATATATCTATACATATAAAAGAGAACATAAAAATACATATATGATCAAAGTCACCATTAATGGGGCTGAGGGGGCCAAGCTAAATATGTTTTGTAAGTATTGATATCACCCCTCCGCACAGCAAAACACATCTACCCTGCAATACAATACCAACTGTTGCAAGTCCCATATCCAGGATCTGACACAACATGGGCACAAGACTTTAACAGTAATCCATCCCACCTGTATGATGTCAGGATGGTATCAACAACAAATTATGCAGTACACTCTGACCATAGGGAATGTACAATGTGGAAGCAATAAACATTCCAAAGATACATATACATACACACACACACACACACATATATGCAGATACATATACATATATATATATAGAGATATATGTAACTACACATACACACACATAGATAGGTATAGGAAGCTACATATTTAGAGGGTGCACACCATACTGAACAGCCAGTATTCCTACAGTTGCCACCTTATCAAATGTACAGTGTATGAGTCGCCCATACAAAAGACAATTGTTGCCTGAAACATATACCCACAGAGAAATCACAGGATATGACACCACACACAGGTTTGTAGACATAGGAAAGTTTTATTTGTGTACTGTCACAGTTGTATATACCATGGCATATGGCTGTTTATACTTTGAGATACATACAAACAGATTAATGCAGCTCTCAAGCAGATAATTTAATACAGAAATCTGAAAGCATAACATATGCTGCTGTCCAGGCTAAGGCCTGCAAGTAGTACAACAGTAAAGCCAGACTGGGCCACAGGATAACAATCCATCAACAGTAAGTAATGCAGATGTATAGTCCAGCAGACTCTAACTACACTCTGTATACAATCCCTAGGGGGAAAAGAGGTAAGTTGACACAATGGGATGTATCTGTTACATATCCACCTTGGATCCTGGAAACTACCGTCCCATCAGTCTGACAAGCCTTATCTGCAAGGCCATGGAGCGTATTATCATGGAACTTATAAACAAAGACATTGGCAACCTTCAAACACTGGACCCCACCCAGTTTGGGTTTGTGAAGGGCCGTTCTTGTCTCCTGAACCTGATTGACTTCTTTGAATCAGTCTCCAGAGCCATGGACAAGGGTAAGGTGGTCCACACAGCCTATCTAGACCTTGCCAAGGCCTTTGATACCATCCCCCACTCTGGAATCATAGATAAACATACTAAGTTGGGCATTAATCCCTATGTCACCCAATGGGTTGCTAAATGGCTTACTGATAGAACCCACACTGTAAAAGTAGCTGACTCCAAATCCAGCTCCAGACAAGTGACAAGTGGAGTACCTCAGGGTTCAGTCCTGGGGCCGCTCTTGTTTGGCATCTACTTCTCTGAAGTACAGGTCAACACGAAGGGACTCTGGCTAACAAAGTTTGCAGATGACTGCAAACTGGGAGCCATTATTGAATCCCCAAATGATGTGGATACTCTACAAAAGGGCCTTACAGAAACAGATGCTTGGTGCCAGAGCCATGGGCTCAAGCTCAATGCCAAGAAATGTATTGTTATCCCCTTTGGGAAAAAACATGTATCCATGAATTACCATATAGATGGCAGTACACTAAACACAGAAAGTGTGATAAGAGACTTAGGGTCACAGGTGGGTGGTGGTCTCACCTTCGATAACCACATCGCCACAACAGTCAGGAAATCCTTCTATGTGGCACACCTCATCATGAAGGGCTTTTCATCCAGAAAAAAGGAGGTCATTGTCCCACTGTACTCATCCCTCATTAGACCCATTATAGAATACAACGCCCCATTTGGTATGTACCTCTCAAGACATCTGCAACAACTGGAAAGGCCTCAGAAATACCTCACTAAAAGAATCACAGGCCTAAAGCAGATGCCCTACACTGACCGCCTTAAAAAACTCCAGCTATACTCTGTCGCATATCGTCTACTCAGAGGCGATCTCTGCTTAACATACAAGGCCATGTCAAACCCAGAGCTGTTGGACATGCTACACTTAAAGAAATCCCAATCCCTCAGAGCTACACGCCCAGGGATCTAAACCTTGTCATCACAATAAACAAAACATGCTGGAGGGATAGGTTCCTGACCCAGAGACTCCCCAGACTCTGGAATAGATTGCCCATACATGTCAAGCAGAGTGCCTCTTTGGACCTCTTCAAGAGGAACCTTGACGATTGGATGGGAGAAAGGAAATTCACCCCAGGGATCACGTCAGTCGCCCTGCTAGACAGGGGTCCAGGAAAGTAAATAATGTGGGAAGAAATAGCCAGGGAATTGTTATGGCTAGGCTTGTATAGGCCCTAGGGCTGATAGCCTAGTACCAACCTATGAACCTATGAACCTATGAACAATGCATAACTGAAACCATCACAATCACACCGACAAACAGAACAGTCTGTATGGCAGTAAGCAGTAGGCTAGCAATTTTCCCAGAGTGTAATGTGTGGTAATGTACATCCAGATACCTTAAGGCAGCTTACTCCTGATATCCCTCATATGTTGTAACAGCCTAGATTTTTTATTGTGCATACTCCCCCATACACTGACTTACAGTGGCATCTAACACTGTTACATACACTGACCTCTGGACTGCAGAAGGGCACTCATGTTTTGATCAGATGAAGCCCAGATATATATCAATCCAACCCCACAATATGTGTGGGGACCACAACAGCACTGGGATGATGGCAGAAATGGCAGCATGACATAATCACAGCGCACTACATAACAACCCCTGACAATGTCATATGGACAAAGCCTGGTGTGTAGGTGGAGGGATAGAGGCCGCAACAGAGGCCCATATGTGAAATAGTGTTGTCATACACTGAGCAAATTGCTGTTGTTACAGGATAGTCTGCAACATACCCTTAGTCAGGAATATGGAGTCAGATACATTAATGAATGTAGCCATGTATGATAGCACTCAACACACACACACACTGCCAGTGATATATCTGACACAATACCTGTGTGGTGGACAGACAAAACATAACAGACCATCATGTGGATAAGCCCACAGTTGAGAGCTTGCAGACAGACTGCACTCCATGTTAAACTAGTAAGTACACACAACCCCTGTAACAATGGTGCTATACAATGCATATGACAAAACAACTCACACTCTATCTGTAGTTCTGGAATCTTATACAAATATGTAGCTGGCCTGAGTTTGCAAGCCCTCTTGTAAAATGTATTGCTACCTGCTCTCTGTAACACTGCTGCCCACACACAGGAAGGATGTCCACTATATAGGAAAAGTAAAGGGACCACGCCCACCTAATATAGGGATTTATAGTAGTGTGTTCCCATGACAGTGGGTAATTGGAAGTACAAGACAGCATGCTGCATACAGGTAGCAAGTGAAGGATACTGATTGGTGCAGAGGCCATCACCTGATCATGTGGATCACCTACACAATCCATGTTGCAATCTATTCGAAGCAGTTCAATCCATTTACTGGAGAGAGTGAGTATGAGAGAGAGAGAGAGAGAGTGAAACATACAAACAAACAAACTAAGAAAGAAAGCAGGCAGGCTGAAGGCCAAGGCAAAGAAAAAAAAAAAACCTTACAAGCAAACTATCCAGAACAGACATCATTCCCACAACAGGTATGTGAAGTATATATGCATGTAATTAACTGTACTACTTGGTCCATAATAACGGGAAAAATGATATGGAATGATTTATATGTGCCATCAGGTGTTGTTGTAATGATGTTCAGCTGAACATCTGCTATGGACAATGGAGTCTATCCCTGTGGGTAGTGGGCCATACCTGTCAACTATGCAGAGCAGCACTGACTGATAAGATGTAAACCAACATAGTGTGTGTTGTGTAATGGGAAGTATGTATATTATGTGGTCAGTAGCTGGTGGTGGAAGTAATGCCATTATGGAGGACATGTGGGCTCCAGAGCCCACCACTTGCAAGACACTCAAGTTAACATGTAATGTAGCATGCTGAAATGCCATAGCTGTGTAATAGGCTTACCTGCAATCTGTCACTATATATACCCCCCTAATGTTAGGCTATGTCCATATGTGGCACCTGTCTGGGTTGTAGTAAGGCAGAACAGTGCAGCTGTGCAGGAAGGAACATATATATATATATATATATATATATATATATATGGTTCTACCTGACATAGTCGAAACCACACAACACCGACAACCACATCACCGACACCACATATTCGACAGTCCATAAACACGAAACCACACATAACCGACAACGAAATAACCGACGGTACACAAACACGAAACCCCATACACTGCACACACCACAATAACAATTAAAACAAAACACATCCCCATTCCACAAACCACACACACAACACAAGCACACCAAAATCCTTACAAGCCCACACTAAACCTTACCTAACCCTAAGGTCCGTCACTATCACACTTACCTACCCGCTCCTAACCCTAACTCACTTAACCCGCCCTATCGCTCCTAACCCTAACTCACTTAACCCACCCCTATCGCTCCCTAACCCTAACTCACTTAACCCACCCCTATCTCCCTAACCCTAACTCACTTAAGCCCCTATCGCTCCTAACCCTAACTCACTTAACCCACCCCTATCGGCTCCCTAACCTAACTCACTTAACCCACCCTATCGCTCCTAACCCTAACTCACTTAACCCACCCCTATATCCCTAACCCTAACTCACTTAACCCACCCCTATCCCCACAGACCGTCAATCTCCACACTTACCTGCCTCGCACCCTAACGTCCGTCACTACCGCATACTCACACAGCCTTTCCCCATGTCGGCATCCTCGGCGTTGGTGTTGTCATCCGTCGTGTCGGTCTTCTGCACTGTCGATGTTCTGCCACTCGCGATTCGCGTCGGTCTTCTTCGATTTCGATCTTCTGGAGCTCCGAATTCCGATGTCGGTCTTCTGCGCTGTCGACGAAGTCAGGTAGAACCATATATATATATATATATATATATATATATATTTTTTTTTTTTTTTTTTTTTAATATATATATATATATATATCCCAGCCACTGTGGATGCACAAGCCAATGCATTTATTTGTGCCGGTACCAAGCCTGGATAAATAGGGAGGGTTGTGTCAGGAAGGGCATCCGGTGTAAAACTTCGCCAAATAATTTCATGCAGTCACCAGTAAATATTTACATACCTGATCGGTCGAGGCCCAGGTTAACAATGACCACCACCAGTACTATTAGCAAACGGTGCTGGCAGATATTGGGCTACTGTTGGCCGAAGGAGGAGGAGAGGCGGAAGGCATGGCCGAAGGCAGGAAGAGAGGAGAAAGGCTAGGACTGTGGTAGTGAGGGTCGGAACTTTGAAGGCTGGCAGTATGACTGGTATATGGAGAGAGCTAGCTGATATGATGGACAGAAGGAAGGTTGGTATATTATGTGTGCAAGAGACCAGATGGAACGGGAGTAAAGTTAGGTGTATTGGAGGTGGGTTCAAATTGTTTTATCATGGTGTGGATGGGAGGAGAAATGGCGTAGGAGTTATTCTGAAGGAACAGTATGCTGAGTGCTTTGGAGGTGAAAAGAGTGTCGGATAGAGTGATGTTTATGAAGCTAGAAATTGATGGTGTAATGATGAATGTTGTTAGTGCATATGCTCCACAAGTTGGGTGTGCAATGGATGAGAAAGAAAAACTTTTGGAGTGAATTGGATGAAGTGGTGATGACTGTACCCAAGAATGAGAGAGTGGTGATTGGAGCAGATTTCAATGGGCATGTTGGTGAAGGGAACAGAGGGGATGAGGAAGTGATGGGTAGGAATGGTGTAAAACAAAGGAATGCAGAAGGTCAGATGGTAGTGGATGTTGCGAAAAGGATGGATATGGCTATGGTGAAGATGTATTTTAACAAGAGGGAGGAGCATAGGGTGACATACAAGAGTGGAGTAAGATGCATACAGGTGGATTATATCTTATGTAGGAGTGCCAGTCTGAAGGAAATTGGAGATTGTAAAGTGGTGACAAGAGAAAGTGTAGTTAGGCAGCATAGGATGGTGGTTTGTAGGATGACGTTGGTGATCAAGAAGAGGAGGAGGAGTGTGAGGGCAGCACCAAGGATCAAATGGTGGGAATTGAAAAAGGGTAATTATGAAGTGGAGTTCAGGAATGAGTTAAGACAGGCACTGGGTGGCAGTGAAGAGTTACCAAATAGCTGGGTAACTACAGCAGAGCTAGTAAGGGAGATGGCTAGAAAGGTGCTTGGTATCACATTGGGACAGAGGAAGGATGCCAAGGAGACCTGGTGGTGGAATCAAGAAGTACAGGAGAGTATACAGAGAAAGAGGTTGGCAAAGAAGAAGTGGGATTGTCAGAGAGATGAAGAAAGTGGACAGGAGTATAAGGAGATGAGGTGCATGGCAAAGAGAGAGGTGGCGAAGGCTAAGGATAAGGCATATGAAGAGTTGTATGAAAGGTTGGGCATTAAGGAGGGAGAAAAGGACCTGTACCAATTGGCTAGACAGAGGAACCGAGTTAGGAAAGATGTGCAGCAGGTAAAGGTGATAAAGGATAATGAGGGAAACATACTCACAAGCGAGGATAGTGTGTTGAGGAGATGGAAAGAGTACTTTGAGGGGTTGATGAATGAAGACAATGAGAGGAGAGAGAGAGAGAGAAGGTTGGATGATGTAGGGATAGTGAATCATGAAGTACAATGGATTAGCAATGAGGAAGTAAGGATAGCTATGAAGAGAATGAAGAATGAAAAGGCTGTTGGCCCAGATGACATACCTGTGGAAGCATGGAGGTGTTTAGGTGAAATGGCAGTGGAGTTTTTAACCAGATTGTTTAATGAAATCTTAGAAAGTGAGTGGATGCCTGAGGAATGGAGAAAAAGTGTTTTGGTACCGATTTTTAAGAATAAGAGTGATGTGCAGAGCTTTAGTATATACGGAGGGATTAAACTGATCAGTCACAGCATGAAGTAATGGGAAAGAGCAGTGGAAGCTAGTTTAAGAAGGGATGTGATGATTAGTGATCAGCAGTATGGTTTCATGCCGGGAAAGAGCACTACAGATACGATGTTTGCTCAGGGAATGTTGAAGGAGAAGTACAGAGTATGTCAAAAGGAGTTGCATTGTGTTTTTGTAGACTTAGAGAAAGCATATGACAGGGTGCCTAGAGAGGAGTTGTAGTATTGTATGAGGAAGTCAGGAGTGTCAGAGAAGTATGTAAGAGTGGTACAGGATATGCACATGGGTAGTGTGACAGTGGTGAGGTCTGCAGTGGGAGTGACGGATGTGTTTAAGGTGGAGGTGGGGTTACATCAAGGGTCAGCTCTGAGCCCTTTTTTATTTGCAATGGTAATGGACAGGTTGACAGATGAGATAAACAAAAAAAGGCACCAAAACCACTGATAAAAAAACCACGAACAGAGGCGCAGTGAAAAAGAGAACCAAACAGCAATAGTGTACTAGTAGCTTTAATTTCCGCTTTCGTCACTCGACTTCCTCAGAATGCAACAAAACATGACACATCAAACACTTATATACCCACAATAATTCCATACAAATTGATTGTTAAAAAACAACTAATTAAAAAACCAAATCCTATACTATCTCAATAACAAACTAAAATTATTGTCTTTATTAATATACAATTTGCGGTACTTTAAAAAACATTTGATGTTTATGGCATCATTAAGACCTGGAAATTTATCAGAATTTAATCTAATCTGCCATATAGTTTCTCGCTGTTCCAGGTAATTTTTAAAATCACCCCTTCTCAAATCAGGACGTACAATTTCCAATACAGAAAATAAAAATTTTTTAAATAAAGGAGATGAACAAGTAACTGAATGTTTAAAAAGGGCATTATTCTCATCCTTAGTTTTAATACTATAGAGGTGTTCCCTTATTCTAGTCTTAAGACAACGTGTGGTCATGCCGACATAAAAAGACAGACATGTTGAACATAAAGCAATATAAACAACTCCCATGGAGTTACAGTCAGCATAACCATCAACCTTAAATGTCTTATTAATGGTTTCGACTACGATGTAGGGACCCTCTGAGATATATCTGCACATGTTACAGAAATGACATCTATGCATACCTGTTTTGTTAGTACGTGCATAACTACACCCTTGATTATTAAACTCTAAAATCTTTTTGAGATTATTATGTTTCTTAAAAACAAAGGCTGGACGATTACCTAAAATTTGTTCAATATCCTTATTACCACTAATAATTCTCCAATTATTGGCAATAATACTTTTTATCTGTCCACCATCAGAACTCATATCCAATGAGCATAATTGTTGAGTTGACAGATGAGATCAGACAGGAGTCCCTGTGGACTAAGATGTTTGCAGATGACATTGTGATCTGTAGTGAGAGTAGTGAGCAGGTGGAGGAGACCCTGGAGAGATGGAGATATGCTCTAGAGAGAAGAGGAATGAAGGTCAGCAGGAATAACACAAAATATATGTGTGCGAATGAGAGGGAGGATAGAGGAATGGTGAGAATGCAAGGAGTAGAGGTGGCGAAGGTGGATGAGTTTAAATACTTGGGGTCAATAGTTCAGAGTAACAGTGAGTGTGGAAGAGAGGTGAAGAAGAAAGTACAGGCAGGATGGAGTGGGTGGAGAAGAGTGTCAGGAGTGATTTGTGACAGACGAGTACCTATAACAGTGAAAGGGAAGATCTACAAGAGGGTAATGAGACCAGCTATGTTATATGGGTTGGAGACAGTGGCATTGACAAAAAGGCAGGAGTTTGAGCTGGATGTGGCAGAGTTAAAGATGTTAAGATTTGTACTGGGTGTGACGAGGTTGGACAGGATTAGGAATAAGTATATTAGAGGGTCAGCTCAGGTCGGAAGGTTTGGAGACAAAGCCAGAGAGGCAAGATTACATTGGTTTGGACATGTGCTGAGGAGGGATGCTGAGTATATTGGGAAAAAGATGCTAAGGATGAAGCTACCAGGTAATATGAAAAGAGAAAGGTCTAAGTTAAGGTTTATGGATGTGGTAAGAGAAAACATGCAGGTGGTTGGTGTGACACAGCAAGATGCAGAGGACAGGAAGAAATGGAAACAGGTGATCCACTGTGGCGATCCTTAACGGGAACAGCTGAAAGAAGATGATGATATATATATATATATATATATATATATATATATATATATATATATATATATATTTATATAGAGGTATGTATATATGTGTGTGTGTGCGTGTGTGTATATGTGTGTGTGTGTGTGTGTGTGTGTGTGTGTATATATATATATATATATATATATATATATATACACACACATATATACACATATATTTACACACATATATAAATATATATATATATATATATGTATGTATATATATATATGTATATATATATATGTGTGTGTGTGTGTGTGTGTGTGTGTGTATGTCTACAAATATACAAACACACACACAGAAACACACACACACACACACACACATATCTGCATACTATGGGAGAGGGAACATCACATATATCAATACACACAACACATATACAGCAGTAAGTGGGTGCAACATGGACGGTTATGTGACATGTGAGCACCTTGTTGGGACCACATTGCCCTTATCTGTGAAGGTGCAAATGGGAATTTGGGGAAGGATAGCAGTTACATTTGTGGAGGTGGGTTGGGTTGGTAGATAGAGAGGACAGCCTACAGGGATAGTATATGACACATGTGGTGGGTAAATACCCTGGATGATGGGTGTTGTTTGTGATGTGGAAGCCCCATGAGCCCCCATATGGAAACAATGGGAACAAGGCCCCAGCCATTGCCAGTCACAACAGCAGCTTCACGGCCCTGAAAGTGCATGGGCTGGAGGCTGAGCAGGAGGAGCATGTGGACCCTATGATTGTGTACTGAGGGCCTCAAGGTGATGTAGCACATCCCCAAGTCTCTGTGAAGCTCCCTATGCAACAGACCCTGGACCTGACCTCAGGTGACAGGATCATGTCTGTGTGTGCTCCTGTTGGGGCAACACCATCCCCTGAGGTGGTTCCACTTGAAGGTAGTGCAGGACTAGTAGATGCGGAGGCCCCAGAGTGGGTCCCACATGTGATGTGGCCTGGTAACATGATCAGATGAGGTGGGAGAGGTGGTCCTGCTGGCAACTGCTCCCTAAACATGCTATTGTGTCACTGTTATAGAACATATGTGGGTAGTAATAGTCCAAACAATCACAGATCATGTCCAACATCATGCATAGATATCCCCCATAACATATAGTGACAGATGTGCAGCAATCACATAGCAAACAGACCACATACATATATGGAACCATAGTGGCCCTTACAATGGCATGCAGGTGACATTGTCTGTAACAGGTCAGCAATGATAGTGTCCCCACAGGGAACATGGCTACAAACACATAGCACAAAGAGTGGTACAATATGATAAATGTCCCAATGGTAGGTAACCTGTAGCCACACCTACTGAGTTGTGTGAACAGTTTGTTGTCGCAGATATGGTGGGGGGGGCAGAGATGTGCATTAAGAACTATGGTAATCTTGTTGTACGAGTTGCTCAGACCTGTTTCCATTTTTATGTCTATCAGGCAAGATGTCACATGGCAGGTTACCTGTGTATTCAGCGGACGAAAATGAAATCATCAACCACCTGGTACAGCACATACCAGGTGGTGTTTGGAAGGACAGCCCATGAACAGCTGGAGCGGACCACCCTGTGGAACGATCTAGTCCACAAGGTCAATGATGTCAGCCTGCATAAATGCAGTTATGAGCATTACAATGACCTGCTTCACAATGCCGGCCGGCATGCTGCTGCAGTCCAGGGGGATCACCTCGCAACAGGGGAGGTCATGCCATCCATCCTCCTGACACATGTTGAGGATCTCCTCATCAGCCTTGTGGCACCTGCCCACCCGCACATGCAGGAACTGGTGAAGACCATAGTGGAGGTGGGTGGAGGCCACATCAGTAGACCACTGTTGCATATTCATCTGCATCTGTACAGGTAGGTCATGCATATGTGAGATGACATATATATAGTCTGTTGTTGCTTAGTAGTAATAAACAGATATGCATAAGCTGTAGTATTGTGGACTTGTACTTTTGATGTACTGTAATGCTGCACCCACCATGTGCCAATGCCACAGCTGTGGCTACTGACACCACATCTCTCACACTCTTATGTAAGAGAGCATTGACATCTGTGCAGTGACAGTAACCTGGTTCAAGACTCCAGAGAACACCCCTGCATTACCAAACTATAATTCATACCACAGCTTTCGGCCACCTAATCTGCACTGAAACACCAAAATAGTGTCCATATTCATTAATGATATCCACACTTCCAGGCTAGTTGCTCAGCATAATGCATCCAAGATTATCCAAGCGTAACTAATTCTGGGCAAAACCACAGCCCAAATTGTAGCTTGCTACAGATTCCCCACCATGCCCCAGGATTCCCACTCCTCATTTCTTGATACACTGGAAAATATTAGGGTACAACCCAACACCCTAATAATGGGCAATTAAAACTACCCCACCATTAACTGGAAAAACTACCCATGTACCAACTCTTTTTGCTCAACGTTTTCTGGAATTCATAAATTCCAATGCCTTGGATCAACTTATCTACACCCCGACCAGGGGCAGCAATATCCTAGACCTGGTCATTACCAACATGGGCAACTGGTGTTTCACACCAGAGGTCAATTCTTCATTGCTCAGATCTGACCACAAGCTAATCACCCTAGACATCCACATCCCACGGCCCACCCCCACCCCCCATTAGGGAAATCACCGTAAAAAGTTTCTCCAAAGCCAACTTCACGCTTCTTAAGACAGAAGTGGCAATCTTCATGACACCCATGCTGACGGACAATAGAGGTACAACTGCTTAACCCTTCACAAATGCACTTTATAACCACTTACACGAGTGCATGGATCATGTTATCCCTAACAGAACCAAGATGCTATCCTCCAAAAATAGTAAGCCAATCTGGTGGTCCACTACCATAAACAAACTGTAAAACAGAAGAAAGAAACTGTTGCAAAAAAAGAGTAAAATCCCGTGATTGGAGAAACTCCCTGGTCAACCTCAGTAAGAATCTGAGATCCCTTATAAAATTGTCCAAAGCTAGTTATGAAAACAAAATCACCACTGATTCTGAAGACAACCACAATGCATTCTATAGCTATGTCTAGAATCGCAATGGCAACACTCAGATCTGCTATGAGTTACAGCGCAATGGCACTAAATATACAGAACCAACTGATATTGCCAACACCCTGGCAGATAGGTTCAGTGCTAACTTTACCCACCTCTCACCCCCTAAAGCACCCATCTCTATACTGGAAGAATGAAATGTTGCTGTAATCACAGCTGTAGAGGTAAAAATCACACTCTCCAAAGCCAAGAACACAGCATCCATAGAACCTGACAACATCCCAGGCTGCGTTCTACATGAACTACAGAACGAGCTGGCACCCCACCTAAGTACCATGTTCAATCATAGCCTCACCTCAGGCTTTGTGCACACTGAATGGCACACAACTACGGTTATCCCACTGCATAAAGGGGGAGCCACCATGGACCCCGGGAACTACCGCCTCATTAGCCTGACGAGCCTGGACTTCAAGGCCATGGAACATATCATCATGGAATTTGTAAGCAAAGACATTGGTAATCTCCAAACTCTGGACCCCACCCAGTTTGGGTTTGTAAAAGGCAGATCATGTCTCCTAAACCTGATAGACTTCTTTGAAGCAGTCACCAAAGCCAAAGATGAGGGTAAGGTGGTTCACACAGCCTATCTAGATCTCGCTAAGGTTTTCAATACCATCCCCCACTTTGGAATTATAGATAAACTCACTAAACTAGGTATAAATCTCTACGTCACAAGATGGGTTGCCAACTGGCTCACTGACAGAACCCACACTGTGAATGTAGCAGACTCCAAATTCGACTTCAGCCCATTGACAAGTGGAGTGTCACAGGGTTCAGTCCTGGGTCCTTTTCTGCTTGGTATCTACTTCTCTGAAGAACAGGCTAATACAGAAAGTCTTTGGCTAATGAAGTTTGAAGATGCCTGCAAACTAGGAGCCATAATCAAAACTCCTAGTGATGTGGATATCCTACAAAAGGCCTCACTGAGAAAGATGCCTGGTGTCAAAGCCATGGCCTCAAGCTCATTTCCAAAAACTGCATTATCATCCCCTTTGGTAAAAACTCTGTACCCATGAACTACCACATAGGCAGTAGTCTACTTAACACCAAAAGTGTGATAAGAGACCTCAGGACACAGGTGGACAGTAGTCTCTCCTTTGATAATGACATCACCACAGTAGTCAGGAAATCCTTCTACGTGGCACACCTCATCACCAAAGGTTTTTCATCCAGGAAAAAAGAGGTCATTGTTTCACTCTGCTCATCACTCATTAGACCCAGTATAGAGTACAACACCCCTTTTGGTATGTACCTCACAAGACATCTACAATAACTGGAAAAGCCACAGAAATACCTCACAAAGAGGATTACAGGACTCAATCAGATGCCCTATGCAGACCGTCTCAAAAAACTCCAGCTTTACTCCATTGCATATCGCCTACTTAGAGGCGATCTCTGCCTAACATACAAAGCTATGTCAAACCCAGAGCTGTTGGACATGCTCCATTTAAAGAAACCCTAATCACTCTGAGCTACATGCTCTAGGGACCTAAACCTCATCACCACAATAAACAGAACATGCTGGAGGGATAGATTCCTGTCCCAGAGGCTTCCCATACTCTGAAACAAACTACCTGTCTATATCAAACAAAGCTCCTCATTAGCACTCTTCAAGAAAAATCTTGATGATTGGATGGGAAATAGGAAATTCACCCTAGGGATCACTTCTGTGGCTCTGCTCGACAGGGATACTGGAAAATAATTTTCTTGGGTGGCAAAAGCCAAGGTACCTTTTTGGTTAGGCTTATATAGGTCCTAGGGCCAATAATCTAGTACCTACTTATTACCTATGAACCTATAGTATAAAGCATCATTATCAGCATTTGGGGCCTTAGTTGTAGAGGCAATGCATTTATCTATAGACCATAGATTCCTATCTGTGCTGTACCCCAGTGGGAAATCCTTTAATGCATGCACTTTTCAGGAAATTATATGAAGTTGTTGATAGTTTTTACACATGAGTATGCCCAATGATTGCTTAGTTCCATCAAGTTACTATAATTTAAGGCTGTGCAGTGGTATGCTTTGGATGATGGTACAATTTTTGCAATTGTGTTATAGCATTGTCAAGATCACACAACTGCCTGGCTTGTAAGTTAGTGTACACTAAAGTAGCATTAATATTGGAAGTACTTAAGCAGAGACAGTGATTTACCTAAGGAAAGACGTGGGTCTATACAATATTCCTAGTTGTGGATTAGTTTTCTTAATAGCACTTTGGAAATGCAGATCAAATTTTAAGGTTTCATCTATAATGGCTCCTAGAAGTTTTGTATCAGTAAATAACAATTCATTAATTTGGTTTATTGATATTACTGTGGAAAGTATTTTATTTTCTGACCAGTGTAAACAACAATTGGTTTGATTTTGTTGATCTTCCAAAAGTAGTTGGTAGCTAACAATCTAGGATTCCATTGAAGATAAGGAATCCTGAGTTGATTTATGAAGGTCAGTAAAGTGTGAGGCTGAACAGCTTAGGATGAAGTCATCAGCATATCAAATTATTGAAGCTTGTTTAGGAGCTGTTGAGTGATTATTGATAAATATATTGAACATGAGAGGGAAAAGTATAGAGCTTTCAGGAATACCTATAGACACTAATCAGAAAAACAACTATGAGCCGTTCCATTTCACAGACTGAGACCTGCTCCTAAGATAGCTTCAGAAACAAAATCTAATGGGACTAGAATGTCCAGTTGTATATGTTTTTATATATAAGTTTCTGATGTGACACAGTATCGAATGTTTAGACAGGTCTAGGACAAGTGTTGTTTCTGTAGCAGTTGTTGGAGTTAGAAAGATAATAGTATTATGTCTGTGCTATGATGAGGACAGTATTGGAGGAATTGGTTGCAAACACTTTTTTCAATAATTTTAGATAAAGGAGGTAATATGGCAATGACTCTGTATTTTGTCAGGCCTGTAGGATGTCTACCTGTCCGAATGGGCATTTCGTATGACTGTTTCCAAATTTTTGCTACACAGACCATTACGTTGGAGATATGGTGCATTAGGGCAGCAATCTTTATATACTCAGTTGTTAGCTTATCAATACCTCGGGTAGTTGTTTTATGTTGAGATAAGTTTATTAGTACAGGTTGGTAAGGGTTTAATGAAGCAGAATATGTTAACCAGATTTCAGGTTATCAACTATTATGACTCTTATCAGTTTGGGGTGTGATGCTATGTTTTTGTTGATGTTTGCAGGTGTGATGTGAAAGGTATGTTTTTAGTATTAAAGTTTTGGCAAGAATAGAAATAATTTAATTTAATTTGGATTTGTGTTTAGTTAGGAGGTGCTTAGCCATATCTCAGAGAAGAGAGTTTCTTGAGTAATTCCTTGTAATAATTAATTGTTTGAGGAGAATAGTTATATTAAAATGGTGTATGGGCATATAGTTTAATACCACAGTATTGTTAAATGTGAGAACTTTAATAAAGGAAAAAAAGAGAAAATGCTGAGAAACTCTAAGGGAGTGGGTTAATATGGCACTTAGGAATTGATGTTTGTTCAGAAATAGCTATTTTGCAAAAATAAAAGGACTTCTGTAATGGATGTAGCTAAGATTTAGATGGGTGGGGGGGGGGTATTTTAAAATTTGATGTAAGAAAATGCTATACAGGATTCTGATTATTTATGCAAGTGAAAATAAAAATGTTTTTTTTTTCCTGGAAGAAATGTTACAGTTTTTGTCTGTACATTTGCCTGTAGTAATTATAGTGAGATTTCAAACACAATAATGAAATGGAGTTGGGAGATGGCATAGTTGTTAATGTGTTTAGATTACAGACACAAGGTACAGGGTAGGATTCTTACCTTTGAAGGGAAAATTGACTAGGCTCACTGTGGCATGTAAATGCAGCTAGCCTAGTACTTACCTATAAGGAAGGGAAAGGGAAAATGTTACAGACCACATGCACAGGCACATTGCCATTTATATCAGGGGATCCACCTTGGATCCACCTGAACTACCATCCCATCAGTCTGATGAGCCTGATCTGCAAGCATGCGAAACGTATTATCAACTTACTTATAAAAAAACAAACAAAAGAACCTTCCAACACTGCACCACCCATTTTTTGAGTTCATGAAGAGGGTGTCTCCTGAACCTAATTCCATTTTTACTTCTTCTTTTCATCCGTCTGGATGCTGTGGATGAGGGTAAGCACACACACATTATGGGACCTTGCCTTGCCAAGGCCTTCAACACCATCCCCCACTCTGGAATCATAGGAAGACTTACTAAGCTGGGCATAAATCCCTACATCACTCGATGAGTTGCCAACTGGCTTACTGACAGAACCCACACTGTAAAAGTAGCTGACTCCAAATCCAGCTCCAGACAAGTGACAAGAGGAGTACCTCAGGGTTCAGTCCTGGGACTGCTCTTGTTTGGCATCTCTGAAGTACAGGCCAACACTAAAGGACTCTGGCTAACAAAGTTCCCAGATGACTGCAAACTGGCAGCCATTATTGAATCCCCAAATAATGTGGATATTCTACAAAAGGGCCTTACAGAAAAAGATGCTTGGTGCCAGAACCATGCACTCAAGCTTAATGCCAAGAAATGTATAGTTATCCCCTTTGGGAAAAACCATGTAGCCATGAATTACCACATAGGTGGCAGTACACTAAACACCGAAAGTGTGATGAGAGACTTAGTGACACAGGTGGACAGTGGTCTCACCTTCGATAACCACATCACCACAACAGTCAGGAAATCCTTCTATGTGGCACACCTCATCACTAAGGGCTTTTCATCCAGAAAAAATGAGGTAATTGTCCCACTGTACTCATCCCTCATTAGACCCATTATAGAGTACAACACCCCATTTGGTATGTACCTCACAAGACATCTGCAACAGCTGGAAAGACTGCAGAAAAACCTCACTAAGAATCACAGGCCTAACGCAGATGCCCTATGCTGACCATCTAAAAAACTCCAGCTATACTCTGTGGCATATCATAAACTCAGAGGCAATCTCTGCTTAACCTACAAGGCCATGTCAAACCCTGAGCTCTTGGACATGCTCCACTTAAAGAAATTCCAATCCCTCAGAGCCACACACTCCAGGGATCTAAACCTTGTCATCACAATGAACAAAACATGCTGGAGGGATACGTTCCTGACCCAGAGACTCTCCATACTCTGTAATAGACTGCCCATACATGTCAAGCAGAGCACCTCCTTGGCCTTCTTCAAATGGAACCTTGACAATTGGATGGGTGATAGGAAATTCACCCCCAGGGATCACGTCAGTCGCTCTGCTAGACAGGGGTCAAGGAAAGCAAATATTGTGGGAAGAAATATCCAGAGAATTGTTATGGCTAGGCATGTATAGGCCCTAGGGCCGATAGCCTAGTACCAACCTATGAACCTATGAATGTTTAAATGTGTAAGGATTTGTTAAGAACTGAGAATTTAAGGGTTAAGAAAAAGAGGGCTACAAGAGATTAAGAGAATTAAATATGTAGAACAAATGATATGGAGTTGGCTTGGGAGAGGTAATAATGTTATTGTAGTTGGGAATGGATTGGAAAGGTTAACTTTCATAAAAAGTAAAGGAACATATTACATTGTGAAAAGAAATGGTTTCAAGCTCATAAAACCAATAATATTTCTAACAAAGTAGCTTATCAGCGTACATGTTTCAAATATTTTTGCCACTGAAATTATTGAATAATGTTGTCACAGATTTAATGTTATAATATGGCACGTGCAGTTTGTTCATATTCTAAGAAACTGAATTTTTGTTAACCTACCTGTAGATGCTTTTGACGTCTTAAAAGAAATCATGGGGAAATTCCACATTGTGATTTCTCAGAGTCTGATTTAAGTACATTTCTTTCCAGTTCAGCATTCAGCATACAATAACAGAACTGGCATTATCCATAGTATAAGGTTCTGCAGTGGCTGACTCATTCTGTTGCAGAAAAAAAAAATAACTGATCACCCTTTGAACCCCTACTGAACAGGAGATAGAAATAAACCATCATCAGAATCCAGCCAGCAGCCCCTTTCTCTTTATTTTTTTTTTTGATATCTCACTGTGTATTTATAATAGATAAGATAGTATTTTGTTCAGTGTTACATCTTCTTTCACCAGGCTTCCTATTGTTGTATAAGGTTATAATGTCACCTGGACTTTATCACCTCAACAAAGAAATGAAAATGGAATGTCTACAAATACAGTTGAGTTAGGAAAACTGATGCAGTTCCATTGAGTTATTTTACTGAAGTAGAAAGAAGATAAATTAAGTCAAAAGAAGATATGATTCAAAGCTGTCAACGAGTGCAAGATTTAAAAGAAATGTTATCTTAAGTAAAACAGGCAGAATATGAAGGTAGATGATATAAAGTGGATGCTACTGTCACAAGACTTTATACAAGCTGGAAATACAATTCTACAAAAACTCAAAGCAGCAAAGTACAATTCAGATGCTAGAAGAATATCAGTCTAGTTAATGAAAAGTGTTTAGATTATCATGATGTTATGATATTAGAACAAAATTCCCAGAATGCATCTCATATTGTATCAGAAGAAATGTTTTAAAGTTATGATTTTCAGCGTTATTCAGTTGGTCATCAGAGAACTGCCTACAGCATCATTTTTATTTATTTATTTAACATTTGTTTATTGGGAAAGTCCGACTAGACACAGATCCATTTTCAGTGGAGGCCTGGGGAGAAAAGCTCCAACAATATGAAAACAAACAGACATTATACCACAAGAAAATTTCAGAGTGCAGGTCCACAACGAAAGTACACATTGCAAATATAAATAACCAAAAGAGATGACACCTTAGCAATTTTAACAACATGTGCACATCAAAGAGTATATGGTATTATACTAACTAGACTAGCATATTTATTAGAAAGCACAGTATGATATTTTTGAGGAAGACAAAATGATTTGAGGTAAAAGATTAAGTATATACAGGGAAGAAAAAAGGCATAATAGGATAGTACTGAAAGTGTATCTACCATGTCTTCAAAAGTGGAGGTCATTCTGGCTGCTCTGATCATTTGTCCTTTGGCAATACTCTTTTTCTGTTTAAATGAATGACAACTTGAAAGTTCTAAATAAGAATTTCTAAAAGTGGGATGTTATATTGTCCATCTCGCCTTCCTTCTTTCTGGTTGGGTTCGGAGCCGATCTCGGCTCTGACTTGGCCACTTCTAAAGCTCAAAGAGTCCTTACTGGATTGAGGCTAGCCCCTTATCCCAGCATGCTTAGCTGTAGCTACCCAGATCTCATTTGTGGCAACTAACCACTAGATATGAGAACTATAAATTACCAAATAAAGGAGGTAACCAAACAATACTGCTTCCTTGTACCGAAAACAACAGTACAACAATGGTGACAAGGACTATACCAACAGCTGAAAAGCAAAGGAAACTCAGCCAAATCAGCCAAAAAGGGAATTACTCTCAATCATCCAGGATGGGGGAAGGAGGGAGGCATGCAAGAGGGAAGGTGAGATAATGGACAACAAACATGGAACGTTATGGTAAGAACATAACTTCTTTATGTTATGTTGACCATCTCGCCTTCCTTCTTTCTGGTTGGGACAGCATCCCCAGCACCTAAATACTGGGTGGCTCACTGGAAAAAAGACTTCAGAATCATGGAACCAAAAGATGCCCTGTTCCGAGAGGCCATGTCAACTTTGTAATGATTAATGAAGGTATAGGGAGTAGCCCATGTTGCTGCCACACAAATAGTATCTAATGGAAGCTTGGCTTAAAAAGCTATGGAGGTAGCCAAGGACCTAGCAGAGTGTCCCCTTACCTTTCCCGGGACAGAGACATTCTGAGACTCATAAGCATAAGTTATAGTACTGGACAGCCATTTTGACAAAGTCATGTTGGAAACTTGCTTACTGTGTGAGAAGGATACAAACAGCTGCTTTGATTATCTGATGTAACTGCCTGTGGACATCCAATTGATGTAGCTCACACTCTGCCTTGTTGCCATAATTTGGAAAGAATACAGGGAGTTCAATTGACTGATTCAAATTATACTCTGAACAGACTTTTGGTAAAAAGGAAGGATTTATTCTAAGAGATACTCTATCCTTGTAAAAAATCATATAAGGTGGGCGGATGAAACTCGGAAACCTGCCTAGCTGATGTAATTGCAATCAGGAAGAGGGTCTTCCATGATAAGAATTTTAGAGGACAAGAAGCAGCTGGTTCAAAGGGAGGGGTAGTACTAAATTTAAATCCCAAGGATGGAGAGGTTCTCAGATGGGAGGCCTTAATAGGGTAGCACCTTTCAAAAAGGCCCCACATAGCTTGTGGGACATGAAGTTAGAACCTAGAAGGCCCACATGAAAATTGGAAATATTAGCCAGTTGAACTCGAATCATAGCAGCTGCTGCTCCCTTTTCAAAGGTTTTGTCCAGGAAGTCCAACATTTTTGAAACTGGTGCTGTAAAGGGATCAATGTTATTTTACTCAGCACAGAAAGAGAACCTCTTCCATTTACTAGCATAAAGTTTCCTAGTAGTTGGTTTGTGTTAAGAGACTAAAGTATGTTGATCCATAGGTGAGATATCCGGGAGCCTGGCTAGGACTAGAAGTGGAGAAACCAAGCAGTCAGCTTGAGAGTTAGAATGGAGGGATGAAGTGCCCCTGACTAATGTGTCAGGAGATCGGGAGCCGGGTCCAGAATCCAAGGCTCCTCCTGCAGGTAATGCCAAAGGAATGGGAACCAGATCTGACGAGGCCAGTAAGGAGTAATGAGGATCAGCCTGTG